>NC_053189.1:18619951-18927807 GCF_905163445.1 Pararge aegeria
TCTTCTTACTATCTCGTTAAAACTGTAAAAGTTTTGGAAAACAAACTGTTTTATTTATTAATAAATTTGAAAGCTACAATTTATCATGTCAACTTCAAAAATAATAATGAAGAACATGCTTACGCCTCATCAAAAAGACTGCAGCATTTCCGCGCAATGGACAACCTTTGGGCTAGTTAATCCCCAGAGCGGGGAGCACAGCCCCTTTTACGCAAACGGCACCCAACCTCCCGGATAAAATAAATTCTTAGTGCCCCTACCAACCAGTTGTCTCCACCGCAAACGGGACGAAGAGGTAGCGGTTCAAAGGTTTTGGCATATTTTTGTTTTTTGTGGCGGCGTCGATCTCTGTCGATAAACTATTTTTATTTTGTTAAACTTAAAATTATGATCTGGAAACTAAAACTGTATATGGTCAAATTATTATAGTTTGAATAATTTTGAATGTAGCCACCCTACAATAACCTTTATACATACACAAGGGGGAATGATGGGATACAATATTCGTGCGAGCCGAAGCTGCGGAGGTGCAAGCAAAGATTCCCAAAGGCTCGAGGCTCGAGAAACAGGCACTTGTATGCGTGAGACGTGATCCGCGCGTGCGCGCCACTATCGATCCCGGGATGAGACTCTTGTCTATGCTATGATTGGAATCGCACTAAAGACATTGCGTTTTCTTTTTGTAATGACCCTTGTAAGTATCGTTGATACTTTGTTATGACATGAATTTATATATGTTACAAGTAAACAATATCAACAAGTAGCATTATATTATTAAGGTTTAATTAAATATTGTACATACATTCTATAGCTTTATGACGCTTCATCGAAAGCAGTATTGGTACACCTCACTGTTCTAGTTCATCATACATCAAACGAGTCGCAGGGCACAAGTTCTTTTAAGACATTCTTTGAGTGTTTGGTCTTTAGTAGGTATCTTTGCGATCGATGTAATTTAGCTGAAAAAAGTAGTTACAAAAGTTTACAAATTAAAAAGAAAAAACCACACTCCACGTTATTGTCCTGCTTGTCACAAGTTGCTCGCTAGGTAGCTACTTTGCATTAGCTATAGACTTCAGTCAAGTATAACTCAAACGGTACGGTGGCAGTAAGCTGTCGCGTAAGTTTTATGTTATCTAACGTCACATATAACTTAGCGTAAACCTGTAATTTTTTACGTAAAATCAAACGTTTACAACTCTATATAATTTTGACATATTAACTTAGCGTAAAGTGAATAGCGGCTGCAGTGATAGCCTTGTGGTTAAAACTTTCGCCTTTTTCCGGAGTGTATGTTTTAATCAATTAAATACGACTTTCTTTAATTGTAAAAATAAACATCGTGAGGAAACCTGCATGCCTGAGGGTTCACCATAAGGTACTTAAAAATGCGTGAAGTACACTAATCCACACTTGACCGGCGAGTTCTAAACCTTACTAATTCTGAAAGGAGACCCTTGCCCTTTAGTAGAACTCACCATCATCATCATCATTAAGGATCGATGATGATGAACATTTAGTTTGTTGACTCGATAAGTTACACTAAGGGCCCTAGTGCCTGCAGGTTTCATAAGCTTAATACGACGTGCCTGATACCAAGAGATAGCAATCAGACTGGTAAGAGCAATCTTTACAAGCAAAACTAAATACAGCATGCAACTTACAAAATGGCACACGTCCATATCGAGCTTCACCTTACAATTCGAGTGTAAAATCTTAAACAAGTAATATGATTGAAAATGGTAAAATGTGTACGTAAAACATTTAATATAACTAAGACTCTATCAAACACTCGCTTATAATAATTCACTATTACTTTCGGCGTATGGACAAACAGACAGAACGTTTTTTTGTTTATTCTACTTCCACCAGCTGCAATCGCCTGGCGGTTAGCGATTACCCTAACGACAAGCTGGCATCTAAATAATAAATAATCAATGTAGTCCAATACCTTCAGATCAAATAAAGTAGAGCCATCAGGGCAGAGTAGTAATAACAGTTCTACATCGGGCCCAAGCGGTCTGCTATCTTGTGCCATCATGTTAGGGGCAAGACAGTTAAAGTAACTACAGGCCGGGGGTCTTCTCCTACAATGAGAAGTCTAGAAGTCATCTACAGTGCAGATTTTTGGACTCCACACTCCTTTGAGAATATTATGGAGAACTCTTGGTTGGTGTTTAGTTATTACACGTACAATGGACGCTTCAAGGTCAAGCCAAGTACGGAAACTGGTCTAGTAACAGAAGTAGGTGTTAATTTTTTCATTTTGGCCTCTAAAATTATATATTATTTATTTATTAAGTTTTCCTTTACCGTTGAAGCAAATGATATTTTACTTGCTTAAAAATCATATAATTAAGACAAGTTATAGGTGCGGCCTGGAATTTGAACTCGGCCCCCGAAAATGTAGCCAAAGCCGGGTATAACTGCTGTAATTAAACCAATACCTGGTTAATCGCCTGGTTTATGTTTGGAGGATCGTAACTAGCTATAAAAAACCTGTCGACGAGATAAATTCAGCCATTTCTCAAAACTCCCCACTTAAAATTACAGAAGTCATCATTGCGCCAGGGAATTCGACGAAATTAAGCTGATAAGTTTATAGCACACTTAGATTGATGTTTGGTGTTAAAAATATGTGAACTTGAATGCGGTTGCGTGCAGTCGCTGCCCGCGCCCAGCGCACTTGACCGACACTCGCCCTGCTCTGTCCCCGTTCCGAATCAACAAGTGGTGGCTGCCACTGACATTCACCTGCGCCGCGCCGCGCGCGGCAGGCGTCATACTGCCATCCATCTGCGACAAAACAACGCTGGACAAGTAGAATCTTTTTTAACAATAAAACCGACTCAGTAATGTATTTATACCAACTAAAATGTAAATATACTGAATATATCTGCGTAACCGTTTCGTTATGAAATCGCGGTTGATTTGCTGCCATTTTTTAAAAGTTCCGTTCTGTCTACGACACTCTTCATCAGATCTATATGAAATTTAAATTTGGGAATAAACCTCTTAAGAACAAAAAAGTTCACCCGCGTTTATTATGATATCACCAATCCCGTGGCAACCGTTTATTGTCCTGGGATAAAAAGTAGCCTGTTACGCTCCGTCCTTTCAACTAACGATGTGACAAAAATCAAGTAGATTAGTTGTTTAATTAGATCGCAAATGAATTACAAACAAACAAACTCATTTTCCAATTAAAAGTATTAGTAAAAATGATCATATTTTTTTAAGTATTGTCTCAGGTAGTTGGGAACAGATGTTTTTCAATTTTACGAAGTAATACCCAATTAGCTTAGTATTCTAACTAGACATATATATAAAAAGTGAGTTTCCGTTTAGCTTTTATATCACACATAGCTTCGCGTTGCCTGGTTTAGCAAGTTATGATATAAAGAGAAGTTATTTAAGAATTTTACCCCTATGTGAATCTTTTATAAAAATAGGTACCGTTTAATCCCACAGCGTAGCAATTTTCTCACTTCTTTGGGTTTCATCATTAACTGGGTCAGGTTGGGTGGAGTGAGGCCGGCCGGCGGTGTCGGGTCGGTTACCACACCTACATCGCGCAGCCTCACTGACCATTTGAAATTGAAAATGACAGGAATCACTCGTCGAATAATAGATAGGCTTTTTGTACTACGCAAAACCAGACACCTTGTCCGTGCCTTGAATTTCCCTATATATGGAGTTGAAACGTGTACCATCAAGACAAGAGAAATTTGGTGCATAGATATCATTAAGAAAACCATCAGCTAGGAAATTCTGCATCTTCTCGATTATGCCATTCGGTAAATACGGTCAAACCTAACCAATAAATGACTGACTGAAATGCAGACAGGTTTTATAAATTTTTTTCAACATTCGATACACAGATAACATAGCTTTAAGGAAACCCTGGCGAAACGATTGGTTGTAAATTCAAAATTCAAAATTCATTTATTTTAAGTAGGCCTAATACAAGCACTTTTGAAACGTCAAGTATGTCCGTGTGTAGTGACTCTACCACCGGTTCGGAAGGCAGATTCTACCGAGAAGAAGCCGGCAAGAAACTCAGCAGTTGCTCTTTTCCAACATAAAAAATTTACATTTTATATTTTAACATTCATTTTTCTATCTTGTGAGAGGCGGAATTCAAGTAGGAGGTCCAGGGTTCGATTTCCGGCCGGGGCAATTTGTTAATTTATTATTTTTGAATTTTCTCTGGCCTGGTCAAGCTTTGGCTGTAGCTAGTTACCAACCTACCGACAAGTAAGTGCTATTAAGCAATTTAGTATTCTGGTACATATTACGTAGAAATCGATTAGGGATATGACTTCCATACTCCCTAACTGGTTAGCCCGCTACCATTTTAGACTGTATGATCTTATTAGCAGGTGAGATTGCAGTCAAGGGCTAACTTGTATTTAAAAAGAAAAAAAAAGAGCAAGGTTTAGATAAATTTGTATGTTTCGATAAATCTTCGTATCAATTTCCACTGCATACCAGGCTGCGTCTTTACTCACTTTTTGTATTTTAGGAGGTTCTATCATTATAATTAAGAAATAATTGTGCTTTGTGGATGGATAGTAGTTTTATTCAAAATAAAAACACCAATAACTAGAGTTCTGTTTATAGGATTTATAATATACGCGAGAAAGTAGGGTATGCCGGGAAACCGCGTGCAAAGCTGCAGGCGGTCTACATTATCTTTGTAACTATAATTCACATAAACACTTAATTTATTTATAATCCCCACATCAAAAGAGGCTCTGTAATAAATCAATACACTAGAATTTATCTCAATGATGAGACTTTCTGCTTCGTAGAAACTGTGATAAACAAAGGTTTACTAATATATTGACCAAAACAGCTATCTACTCTGTAAACAGGTCAAATTCACCGCCGATGTAAGCAGGAGGAAGTTCCTGTTTATGTATTTTATTTACGTTTCAAACTTAAATTGCGTATTTCACGCAATCTGACGAAGACCATTCTACAGAGATTGAAGCAGTTAGGGTACGTTCACATGGCATTGTAGCGACGTTTTCTGAGGAAGTTTTGACGCATATATTGTAGGTAGACACACAGAACATTTCTCAGTTATAAAATCCGTTTGGATTGGTTGATGAAAGAGATTGCTTCTCGTTATAAGGTCACCACTTGGATGTGCTATTTTTCTAGGAGGTTCTTGGAGGTGCGTTTTTGTTTTGTATGTCATACCCTACAGGTTGTCCCATTTTAATTTGATGAAGATCTATTGGAGGGATTCTGGACAAATCGAGGAAACTCTTCGAATATCATAGGCACATATTGAAGGAGCATGTGAAAAACTTTTTGACAAAAAAGAACGTAAAATTTAATCCATGTAATATAAAAATGTATTCTATATATGTTTTCTACAACATTTCTAAGTTGATGCCAAGGGACTTAGAAATGTTGTAGAAAACATGTTTTTCCTGCTTTTTATGTGTATTACAAAATCGGTTCTTTTTTAATTGTACTTGTAAACTGTAGTCTTTTGTCCCTGTAACCACAATTAAAATAGACCTTAGATAAGTTAGATTTAAGCAAGTATTTTATCAAGTACCTCAAACACATATCATAGATTAGTTAAATGTAAGATTTTATATTTTTGGAATAAACGGGGTTATTATTTGATCTTTGGTTTCCTTTAAATATCAGTATGTCTACTCTGTTTGGTTTTAACTATCGTGAGGCCGTCTGATTAGATCAAACGAGGAGTGGATAACATATGATGTTTTTAGTTATCTATGACTCAAAGTATTCGGGTGAGGATCAACTTGCTAGCCCGAGGCTTATGTTATTGATCCGTCGCTCAAATAAACATTTTGTTCCAGTGTGCAACTTCATCGTGCACGAGCGATGCGTGGGGCAAGTGGTGACGCCGTGCTGCGGGGTGGCGCCGAGCCTCATAAAGGTAAAACACACCCTCACCTTCACGTAATGAAACTCATTTTGCAATGACATCGAACCCAATGGGGTGTGACCGCCTAGCTAATAATAGCACGGCTGTTAACAACTATTAAACTCCAGTGACACATTTTTTACCTCTATGACCTACTTAAATACTAAACTGTAATTGGAAGGCTATTTTGCGAAATAAATAGTTTAAAACAATGAAACAATTTTTTTTTAATACTAGGTTATTAGCGTACAGAACGTGAATAAAAAATTGCTGTAAATACTGACCTGCAATTATTTGTCACTTGTGTTTAACAGTTTTTTTTTTATTTATAGAAAGCCATGCATAATCTTCTTAATTCACAGACTTCTTCTTAAGATGAAAACATGTGATGCATGTAGGTATCAACTATGTAAGTATGTAAGTAACAAGATGGACGCGAGCTCAGACAGTCTGCAATATAAATAAATAATAATAATAAAATTAAGTAATTAATTGTAATAATTATTCGTAGGGAAATGTTCAATTAAAAATTGTCTCGAAATTAAATTCTCTTCGTCATATCTATATTTTTTTTATTTTTGTAATCAAAGAAGCTCTGTAGTGCGTCGGTAATGGGTCAGATGGATGAATGCGCTTTATTTAGATTTTATTGTTTATTTTTGCACAGAACCCAGTGGCTCACTGCTGGTCAGAGCCCACTCACCACAAACGGAAGTTCTGCACCGTGTGTCGCAAGAGGCTTGACGAACTGCCAGCATTACACTGTATGAGTGAGTATCCCCGATGTACCCAGCGGCGTTTACCTAACTTGGTTCCCATACACACCCCGAATTTTTGAAACCACAATTTCCTCAAAATCCAAAAGAATCAATGTTTATTAATTTAGACATATTTATATCATGCACTTATTTAAAAATGTTTAACTATTTGGATAATGTGTTTATGCTTTATTTTTTTTATGGCCGGATGAGTTTTCAGATTAATCCATTCTAGGGCACCATTTTATTGATTAAAGTGTGACCAATTAGCTTGTCTTGATCAGCTATCGACTCCACTCAACTCTACAATAGCAGCGCTTACAAACCGATAGATTTTATCTAGCAAACGATACCACTATAAAAACTTGTGAAAGCCTTCTTGAATAAAGTTCATTTTTGTACCTATATAACGATCGAAGAGTTGCTAAAGACCTATTAGTTGAAATATCACTACTTTTGCCAATGGGCCCCGTATGACTGTGGTCTATGATCACGGCGAGTAACCCTATTGCATACGATCACTTAGTTCTTCTAGTGGTTTTCATATTCGACATGGATATCAACGTCCGGGGTTCGATTCCCAAGTTGGGCCTGTTATCCCGTTAAATAGACTGTGTCCCGAATTCGGGAAGCACGACGCTTCGTTCCGAATTATTCCGAAGGTTAATCTTTGATTCCCAATTAAAAAGGGGTCCAGAGCCCAGAAGTAAAACTTCAAAAGGATGCAGAGGATGATGACCCGCGCAGAGCTGAAGCTTGTCTCCATTTGCTATTTTAAATCCATATTCTAAAGTCATATTGCCTATGATAACAGCTTAAATAATCTCTATCTATAACACCCACGTTAATCAATTACATGGCATTTTTCGACAGGTTTCGCTATAACGGAGGACTGGACTTGAGACTACATACACCCCAGTATAAACAGCTGTTTGTACGTTAATTTATCATTTTGTGCAACGTATGCTAATAAGTATTTGCTAAAAGTTTAGACTTTTCAAAAGGTAGAAGTTGAGGAAAATAGGCCGGAATACTCTTTGTGTTTTGTTTGTAGTTCATTTCGTGTCCAAATGTTTGTAGTTCACTTGACATCGTACACTGGCTCGAAGGGGGTGTGCACACGCTAAAGTATTCTACGTGTTTACCTGAGTACCTACCTTTGCTGCCCTGCGACCTCATTTTGCCCCTCTAAGCTCTAGAGAAACAGAACATTTAACGCACGGCTACACGGACATCGCGAGCGGGGTATGAGAGGTTGACCGTTTTCACATAAGTCGATAAAGATACTCGCTAAATACAACGTGTAAATGAAAACCGAAATAATACTTCACGGGCTTTAGAGGTACATATAACATAATGTATAACTTATCTGTAAAACCGAAAACCTTATAGATTTTAAGCAAAATTAGATCATGTTTGTCCTGTCACTTTATTAGGTACGCGTCGCGTAGCGTAGGTACTATGCACATGTCGGTCTTTTATCTTCAATGGGGTTTTCATAAGTAATCACTAAGAATGTTTTGAATTAGTTTTTATGGAAAAATAAATATGCTTATGCCTCTATCAACATTACTTCGTAATTCAGTTACACGTTGTATAAGAAAATTCGGGTCGATATCTGTTCCTGATACTGACCGGCCTGTGTTGTTATCAGCTAATATGAAAATGACAAGCCGATTTTTAAAGGGCACTGCTGCGCTCATATTTTGATTTTTGGCTGTATCTGAAGTGGTCCGCACGAGCCGGCGCAGTGCCACACTACCTTACGGACGCTTCTTTGAGTGGAGTAGATAGTCCGAGTGCGCTTATTCACCAGCATGTTCTCCCGCAGTATGCGAGTACTTCGTGCACGGGGAGTGCGTGGACTTCGCGGCGGCGGACTGCAAGGAGAACGCCACGTACTGCGCGGGCAGCGAGCCGCGCCACGTGCACCACTGGCGCGAGGGCAACCTGCCCGCCAACTCCAAATGCGCCGCTTGCCGCCGCGCCTGCTGGTCGGCCGAGTGCCTGACCGGCTACAGATGCGAGTGGTGCGGCAGCACGGTGAGACGCCTCCACTTACCCGCCTGAGGGTCACTCGCGTGTTCCCAACTACTTGATACGGGTTCACCGCGATCGACGCTCCTTCCACTGTCCCAACTGCAACGTGCTTAAAAACTAAGCCTTAACAACAATAGGTACCACTTGTAACTAATATGGTCTCCTCAAAACATACAACCTTATCCCAGGAAAATATCACTAAAAACTCCGCAAAAGATGCCTACGAAAGCGTTAAAAACAACGACAAAAATTATTGCACTCTAACGATGTCTTCTTGTGATATACCCAATGACTAACCCATTAGGTCCTCAAGAAATATGTCGGCTTAACATAAAACAAACTGATTATTCCCCTGAAGACTATTCTTTTTCTTTCTATCTCTCTCTCCACTAATGTCTGTGTTCCAGGTGCGGCCGATTCGTTAATCTGTTTGGCCTTTTAGTCATATTTGCTTCTGAACCTATATGTCCTTCAATAATTGAAATTAATTCAACTGATGGCTGTTTCAAGAGAGCTTACCTAAATGTGATCTGGAACAGTGTCACGCCGGTTGCCGCGCCCTGATACCTGAGGAGTGCAACTTCGGCGCTCTCCAGCCGATCTTCCTGCCCCCGTCGGCGGTGTCCATCCCGCGCACGGAGGTGCCCATGGAGGCCATCATCGGCGTGCACGTGCGCCCGCCGCCCTCACAGCGCGACTTCGGATGCCGTAAGTGTCCACCCGTCCCAGTGGCCCAGCCCTAGCTCAGTATAACCGATGCGAGCACGAAACGAAAGGACAGTAATTTCTCCGGATGGTAAGCGCAGCGGCCGAGGGTTGTTTGTAGTGCTGGCGTTGGTTATACTGCGCCGCAGCCGAGCCGGCGCGGGGCTGGGGCGCGCGTTGGGCGGCACAGTGAGCGGTGTCTTTGGGCAGCGCGGCGTCGCGGCTGGGCGCCGGCGCGGCTGGTGACGCTGGCGCGCCGCCTGCTGCCGGCCGCCTGCAGCCCGCACGGTGGCGCGTCTCCGCCGTACTCGCGAGGTACCCACAGGCTTGCCGCTTAACAGAACGACGCTGACTCCAGCCCATAGCTCTGTGCCCACTGGCTCTGCGATGTCATAACAAAAATACAAATACATCGACAATATTAGACCCAGTTAGATCTCGGCACAGTTTATACAGCCCTAACTGACTGACTGACTCTTATATAATGGTGGTTCGTGAATATTAAAAATGGAACACTTAACCCGTTTCCATCATCTTGGAATCGAATAACAGTAGATAACTAAAATTTGCAACGCCAATCACACTTAGCTTTTGTCTGGTGAGAGGATTTGGCCGTCGCTGGTTACCACCTTACCAACGAAGACGTGCTGCCTAAAACTAATTAGGGGTATGGTTTTAATATGCCTTACTCCCTAATAGGTTAGCCCGTTAACATCTTAGACTGCATCATTGGAATTTAAAAAGCTATTAAATAACAAATTATTCATTGATTGACCTTGCTACGAAACTTTACCGTGGTCGCGATCGTAGATTTGCACAAGTTTAGCGGAAGGCATCTGTAAACTATTGAATGATAAATATACCTTTTAATGACTCAGTGAAAGTTCTGTTAAGACCTTTGCAGTTACAGCTTTTTTCCTGCTTTACGACCACACTTGCTTCACAGAATAATTGGGAAAAAGCTTCATCGGAAGACTATTCCACCTAACATATTGAACTACCTTCAGCATTTCTTCTGTTTGTAAAGGCAAATTTTATAAATCTATTTTTAAGTTATGGAAAACGAATAGTCTTTTGATGTTAACATGCATGTCAGAAAGGTTTTCTTCAGTTTTCGCTTAACAGCTTGTCTTACACGTTCATACTTTAAACATTTGCACTCTTTCGAGAAAGCTCATCATACAAAACATTATTCATACGATCAAACTAACAGTAATGCCTCAGAATTAACAAATTCTCAATCTGTAACTTATTAAAACCCAAAACTTCTCAAATCATAAACGAAATACCTATACCTCTTTGACAAATTCACTGTTCAATTCTTTGTCAACACTTTGAACCATCCACTTCTAGACCAGCAAAGTCTTCAGTCATGACGCTAGAATCACTACAGTTATCAGTAGAGTCGCGGAGCACAAAGCTTTTAATTTTGGAAGTGTCCTTCAAAGTCTTGAGCTTTCATCTCTCCATATCGCTTTAAAGTCTGGAGAAGTCAAGGATGCTCCTGTTGCAGCAATCTTCCGGCATTAATTCAAGGTAACTTGCACAGTACACTGTCGTTGGGTATTTAGCTGGGTGTTGCCGGTGTTCCTACACACTAGATGTCCACTAAGTCAATGTAGCACCACCTCCCGTGGGCCAAAGTGCACTATTATTTAAACAGTTTATATCCTGGAAGACCTAGTTACTATCAGATTTAAAATATGTCCTCAAACTTGGTGGCCATTGGAGTATCGAAAAAGTCGTAGATCAGATAATACTTACATAAGCAATGTTGGGAAAATGTTTCGGTAGATCGTCATCAATCACGCCAAAATTATGTCTAAAACTGCAGCCTACGTAGTGGTCTCCAAATTTTACGAGGATGCGAGAAGCCATGTCTTGAATTTACGCTTAGTTTATTTACAAATTCAATAGAATTCCGATCTGATACTGCACTTTGGTCAGAACGTACGTGAGTGTGATTTGCCAAAAATGTGTTTTTAGAAACTTCCTCAGAAATGGTGCATTAGAGAAAACGCTGCGTAGATTTTATGTGCAGAAAATGTGTTACTTAGTTCTGTGTTATAATTTGAATAAAAAAACAATTAACAAACTATACTAAATAATAAGCAATGTGTTTTCGATAAGTTAATAATACGATTATTACTAAAAAAATGTTGAATTAAAACAAAGCCTTATGTTTTATGTGCTACGCAATAAAAATGTTTTAAATACACAAATTTTTATAATAATGTTTTAAATGTGTGTTGAGGTTTAGATACTCGGCTAATTTCTGTTTTAAAATACGCTTTAAAATCATTATTAGTAGTCGATTTCAGGTCTAAAAAGAATGCGGCAATGAATTCAAGAGCAACCATGTTATCCGAGTATCTAAGTTTATCAATCCTGCCACTTATCTTAGTCATATCGAACTAATGAATTCCAGTGAATTTTTGTCCTGTCTCCTCGCTAATTACCTACTTAAGTAAATTACGAAACCAACAGACCGTAGACACTAAATCTCAAAAGTGTTTGTATTTTTAAATATAATATTTCATAAGACTCGCAATAGACACCGATCATAGGCGGTTCGCAAACCTCAAACCTTGTAGGAAATCCAGTTTTTTTTTTAAATAACTTATACTTAGTTAAACGTTTTGTGTGATGGAAGGCTTCAGCCGTGGCTAGTTACCACCCTAACGACAAAATCGTGCCGCTAAGCGATTTAACGTACGGTATCCAGTATGATGTCGCGTAGAAACCGATAAGGGGTATGAATTCAATACAACTGCCATACCCCTAACAGGTTAGCCCGTTACCATCTTAGACTACTTTACCATCAGGTGAGATTGCAACCAAGGGCTAACTCGTAGTGGAATAGAAAAAAAAGCGTATCGACGCGGACAGACAGACTTGAAAGGTTCCCTCCCGCTAACACGCCAGAGGCACGTGGCAGCGTGTGCGATACGTATGTGTGTCCGCAGCGCGCAGCGTGAGCGAGGAGTTCAGCTCGGGCTGCGAGGGCCGCTCGGGCTCCGGCGGCGGCTCCACGGGCGCGCCGGCCGACCAGGACCACCGACCCGACCACAAGCAGCACCGCGACCGCACGCCGGACGACCGGGATGAAGGTAGCTCTAGAAGTCCAGCGATACGCTTTTGAATTCTGCGGACACAACCATATTAAACTAATAAATAAAATCAATAAATGTCCGTCGATTTATTTTATACTAGCTTTGTCCTGTCCAAATTACGGGACGCAGTTTACAGAAACATAGCCTACAACCTTCCTCAATAAATCATAATAATCATAATGATTTTTCAATCGTACTGGTATTATATATTAAGTACAGATAAAAAAAACCATTGATTAAACTTCCTTCAACATATTTAAACGACTGAGGTGTGGGCTAATAATATATACATTCTTTGTTCTTGGATATTGAATGATCAACTACTTCAAATCTGCAATTTCGTAAATATAACCGTCCCGGAGACCCACTGCCGTCTCGCCTTACTTAAAATACTCTTAATTTCCTATTACAAGTGGCTGCGAATAATATATGATTTAATAGCAGCATCTTTTGTAAGACGATTTCGCTGGATTGCCAACGTTGGCCCAATTCAGTAAATGGATGGGACTTTCGAAGTTTGACAGAAAATTTGCTATCGATCATTTCGGCTCACAAACAAAGAATAGTAATTGTTAAAGGAAGAGTCGAGATCGTATTGTTAAATGATTCGAGCATTGGCGCAAGAGTGGACATGGTAGTCAGAGAGTAACATACTAAATCAATGCGTGTAATAATAAACGAGGGTAATCTTCTTCTATTCTCTACCAGTATCTGCACAAGTGGTCTCGTACATTTTATCCAAAAGCTTTTCAGGCTATTCGGGGGATATAATCTCTTAATCTCTTTAAATATGTTAAATATTACTATTATATACGGTATTTCAAAAAACACACACAGCATTAACTGCCGCATATTCCCCAGAGGTGGTAAAGGTGTACGACGGAGAGGCGGCGTGGTCGCGCCGGCTGTACCGCCCAGTGGTGGTGGGCCGCAACTTTAGGGAGCGCGAGCTGGTGGCGGCGGCGTTGCGAGCCTTCCACGTGGCGCGTGACCCCGACCAGTTCGAGCTGACCGACGCGCTCGCCGGTGACGAGCCTCCGCTCAAGGACCCCACGCCACTCGCCAGGGTTACCAGGCTGCCAAACAAGAGACCAGCTTTATTTTTACGATTCAAGTAATTCCCTTTAAGTTCCCTACTGAGAATCAGCGTTGCCGTATTCCTTGGCTGTTAGCAGGTACCTACTGCCCTGGTGCTACAAGCCAGAGCTGAGGAGGTGTACCTGTGACCACGATGGCTTTTTTATAATTGTTTGTATGTTGCGACAATCAATGGTCAATGAAACCTATAATAATCATTATTTTTTAATCTGGAGTGACATCTAACCAATATATAGATTGAGTGAGGATTTATGAATATATAGTATAAGAATGGCTTCCCTGTACGATTGGATAGCATTTTTGTGTATAAACCATCAACTACAAACGCTATTTAGCGAAGTGTCCACCAAATTGTACTTTTACGGAACTGACTCTTTTGTTTATTGTTTTAATTGTAATAATATATTGCACGGTAACAAAAGAAGTACCGTGTACATAGGCAAATCTTAATGCGTAAAGGCATTTTCTAGCAGGCTAACCTTTCGTAAAGTAGACATACTTTGCGTAGGTAAAGAAGAAAATAAAAAGACATTATTTCTGCAGTATGAAAATTCTGGTCAGTAAACGTGCATTCCATTTTAGAGAGCCGGAGACAGGAGGGGGTGAAGTGCGTGTGTACCCGGGGCGGGTGGCGGGCGCGGGGGACACGTTCGTGACGGTGACGTGCTCCGGCGAGCATGCCGTAGTTGATCTCATGGCTGCCGCGCTGTCGCGGTTCGGCCTCGACCCTGCCAGCGCCACGCTGGACTACCGCTGCTCCGAGATCCTACTTGACCGTGGGGGTAGGCATTTCCATTCTTATGAGGACCCTATTTTCCCAATGATATTTCCATTCAACACTTTTGTTAACACATGAATTAGAAATGGAATTCCATATTTTTTTCTTTATTCAACTAAAAGTTAGCCTTCGACTGCAATAACGTACACGACGTTTTAACCTTAATAAATAATTCAGTTTAATTATTTATAATATGCCTGTTTAGTTCCTTCATTCATCATCATCATTTGACGGGCAATTGGCGCAGTGGACGGCGACCCTACTGCCTGCTAACTGGAAAACGTTTGTGTGATGAGCATCAATGTTTTCTTGGTCTGGGGTGTTAATCCGTATTTTATAAATATTTATGACATCTTAGTACCCATGGCACAAGCTACGCTTACTTTGGGGCTAGATAGCGATGTAGCGTCGTAGTACGAGTATATGTATGTCAATCAGCAAACTGTTGGGTATTGTGATATTTTGCCTTTATTGATGGAGCGGCCAATCTAGCTGGCCCGGGGCGCTGATGACCTTGTGCTTGCGCAGTGTCGGAGCGCGTGCTGGAGGAGCAGGAGCGGCCGTGGCGTATCCTGGTGCGGCTGGCGCGCGACTCGGTGCGGCGCATGGAGCTGGCGCGCTTCTACCTGCAGCCGCGCCGCGACCCGCACGGGCCCACGCTGGCGCTGTTCGTGGCGTCGCTGCCGCCCGGCCTCTCCGAGCGCAACTACGAGAACATCCTCGTCGAGTTCCTCGGCGCCGGTGAGTGCCGTCCTGCTAGCCCTGCACCACAGACAGGAGACAAAAATTATATCCCCTGACGAGGGATATAACTAACGTGCCCATCTGGTAAAGCACGGGAACATGGAAAAAGAGAAATTTGACTCCGTTTATTATTGCACTTGTTCGCCAGTGTTCTGAGAGTTAATAAAGCTGTGGGAGAAGATAAAGCCTTACTACGGTGACTCCACAAGCGATTTACTCGTCTTATGTTAGCGCCACTGCTACTACGAGTTAATCTATAAGAATGATAATGCCATATATTCTGATGTTTTGATGTGAAACATCTGTATACGAGGGTAAACCTGATTGTTGGAGTGGCGATACAGGCAGTAGCGACGCTTCGCCAGGCTATATGATTGAATATATGTACTATGCGGAGTTGAGTTGTCGAAATTTCAAATTAATTCTTAAATTTTAAATATTTTTTTTAATTCTAATTTTGTTTTTAATAAAAATGTAATAAGCAGTCATTATTTTATGGAACAAATTTGTGATTCTTTATCTTTTCAGTACGGTATATCTGATTTCTGTCGTAATCTGTTATATCGGGGTGTCGGAGTATTTTTCAAAGAATAGCAATTAAAGTTTGAATTTAGTCGCGAAAAACCGCTACTACATAACACTTGCTTCTCTTGTTCTTCACACGGCCAATCCAATAGATTATGAATAACGCTGAATTAATTCCCCTGATCGAGAACAAATTAAATTTAGAACCGACTTAACGGACTTACAGGACGTGTGTTAAGCGTTTGTTTAAAACATTTTAATTTTCATGGAAAAGTTAGTTCTGCTGGAAGCCAAACTGTTAAAGAATAACAACTCATAAAGGGTAACACAAGCTAGTCAATTAAAATTAAATTTTCAGGTTATATTCAAGCTTGTTTCAGTTGTTTAGCGACTTGGAATACAAATAAAATTCACATTTCATTAATATGCTTGAAATAAGTTTACAGAAGCAATAGAGGTCTCGCAAGCGCTTTTAGCGGAATACTTCATCTCCCGGGCGGATATCCGGGAAGACGGCAATTGTCGTTTAATGTTTACAATTTTTATCAACTCGTGTAAGGAAAAGTGTTACTTCAAACCTTTGTATAGTCTGAACTACTGCTTACTCGATACTTTATATGAAAAGCTTTAATCTAACAAGGAAATTAGTTCTTGATTGGCAATTAGTTATTTCTTGCTCTCTAGATAACAAGTTCACATCAATCGGGCCCATCTACTACGAGTACGGGTCGATGGTGATCACGTACGAGGACGCGAGCAAAGCTGTGCGCGCCCTCTATGCGCTCCGAGAGGCCAAATATGAAGATAAGCATTTATTAGGTGAGTTTCGTAGACCATGTCCATACTAATAATTTAAATGCAAAAGTGGGTTTGTTTGTTTGTCCTTACTTTATGGCGTAATTAAGCAACTCATCGACTTGATTTTTGGCATAGAGTTAGTTATAAGAAAGGAGAGTACCCAGAAAATCCAGAAAAACAGACGGTTACCACGGTATTTAAAAAAGTCTCAAAAAAAAACACTTTTAAGAACGCGGGCTTAACTAGTATCTTATAAATATAACCTTACTTTGGAGACGTGTAGTTGATACTAGCTCTATATCTCTTCATTGTGTAGCAGACAGAACCATATAGCCTCAGATTATAAGACTTTAGGCTTATGATGATCATGGGGAACCTATTAATCTACCTACCCTCACTCGTATTTTAACTACATCCGGTGAGAAATTAATTTACTTGAAAACTGTGATTTGATGGTAAGTATTATAAAGCTATGCAAATTATAACACTAACACTAACTTAAATCGACAACTAATGAATTTACTTATACATTTTTAAATGAAACTACAAAAATAAAATGGATTTGAATATATTATTATTACATTGTAATTATTTGCTAATCATAATCACATTAATTTTAATCTAATCTATTTCTAATCTATTCTATATGCACACTGTAAATGAAATTGTACTATGGAATGCAAGAAATAAAAGGCTTTTTATTTTTATTTTATTTTATTTATTATTATAAAGCTGATGGACGATGAGGTATCAACTACCAAGGTGCTGGAATGGCGACCTTGCGTCTTTAAACGCAGCATTGTTGGATAGATGACATCACACGAGTCGTATGGTCCCGCTGGAACCTCCTACAAATGATCTATGTCCAGCGGTAGACGTAGGTCTCATGATTGGCATGATGATGATGATGATATGGTAATATGTATATCGGCGCAACGACATATGAAGTTTCTAAATTGATTACCCTAAAAACTAAATTGATTAAAGATAAATTGTAATTGTTATTCTCATAATTAAAGATCATTAGCTAATTGATGTACACCACCTGTAAACAACAGATTGCTTATCACCCCACCTGGGTGTTCTTTATAAATACAGAGTGTTCAGTGTCTTGCGGATCATTCTGGCACGAGTAGCCAAACCGAGCAGAGCTCTATATTGTTGTGATAACTTTATTTAAGTGAAATAAACAATTATTTAGAA
The DNA here is from genome assembly GCF_905163445.1 of Pararge aegeria. Lineage (NCBI taxonomy): Eukaryota > Metazoa > Arthropoda > Insecta > Lepidoptera > Nymphalidae > Pararge > Pararge aegeria. The sequence goes on from NC_053189.1 coordinate 18,637,628, forward strand.
TAACAAGTCCTTATTACTGCTAACATGGAAAGTTACGATAACGACGACGAAAATGACGTCAGTATTGCTGACGTCATTGTTTTTAAAAATAATATCGCGTCAGAGGCGCCGTCATGTATAATGTAGAAAAAAAAAGATGAGACGATCTCAATAACCTCTATTTGCCTCCTACCTATTCTCCACCATTTCCAGAAAGCATCGTTTCCAAATCTTTGAATGGATTTTAATCGTATTATGTTTTCGACAGTGATGCTGCTACCCAGCATCGAACCGTCAATGGTACCAGCGGGCGTGAAACCCCTGCTGGTGTTTGTAAACGTGAAGTCTGGAGGTTGTCAGGGCCTCGAGCTCATTTCCTCATTCCGCAAGCTCCTCAACCCTTACCAAGTGTTCGATCTAGAAAACGGAGGGCCGCTGCCAGGGTAAGTCACCATTCATCTTCTGTGCAGCGACTTCCTTATATTTAAGCAATGAGTAACTGAAAGAAAATTTCCTGGCGTGGTTTTTGATTTAGATAGACCGAGATTACGGAACCAATGCAATTGGTGCTCGTGCTCTCTCTTCTGTACGAACTGCTGCGATATTTCTGCATCTTCTTTAAATTTAACCATGATCAGCATATTTCTTGTATTAAGAATTATTTTAGCTAAACTATAACGATGTTTTGATTGAACACACATTGAACACACATTGAACTTGTTCAATGTTTTAAACTGAATACGAAAAAGTTACAAAAACATTAAGCAGACTAATCGTAGTTTGATCTTTTAACTATGGATCATAATTTCTGCTCACAGGTTATACGTGTTTCGTCACATACCTAATTATAAGATCCTGGTGTGCGGCGGGGACGGCACCATCGGCTGGGTGCTGCAATGCCTCGACAACGTGGGCCAGGACTCCCAGTGCTCCAACCCCCCCTGCGCCATTGTGCCTCTTGGCACCGGTAAATATATCATATTATCTATTTCCATGAAACACTGTAAATCTAGGTTGAAGGATTTGGTAGGATTGTTCGAGGATTTAGTAGTCTACGACGATGCAATTTATTTTGAACACAATAATAAAATAACTCTTTTGTGATAAGTGATCCTGAGTAAAAATTATTGAAGAATCAGCTTTGAAGAATAATACCTATATCTGTTTATTAGTTTATTTATTGCTAGTTTGTTTCCTATGTTTGACTTACTAATCTTCACAAAATTACTTCATTTTTATTTGTTTAATAAGGTTAAAATTAACACATGAATTACATATAAATACGAACAAAGCCGGCAGGCGTACTACTGATAGGTGTATATTTTAGCAAATCCATATCAAAAATGCGGCTACCAAAATACAATACTAAAACATTGTTCACTGAATGCTAAGGTATAGTATATTCCAATTTATGTGCAGGCAACGATTTAGCCCGCGTGTTAAGGTGGGGCTCCGGTTACACAGGGTGCGAAGACCCTCTATCCCTACTCCGGGACGTCATAGATGCCGAGGAGATCCGCCTCGACCGATGGACCGTCGTCTTCCACCCCGAGGATAAGCAAGATGAACCCAAAGAAGTCTCAAAGCAACTTCCAGGTACATATCTCTATTATAAAGAGATTTCGCACTTGATGATATCGTCTATCATGCATGAACTCAATCCAGACAACAAAAGAAATGACGGTCAAATTATCGAGGTATTCTTTCTAATATATATGTTAAGATTTGATAGATGAAATAAATTTTTGAAGAAAACAAGAGCGGATAGCTCAATAACAAATGCTTATAAGAGGTTTGCTTAGTAATGAACTTCCCGTGAAAGTGAATAAAATACGCATATAGCTTATTCATCACAATTCGGATTTGTTTTCAAGCAGGAAGGAAGTTTTAAAGCCATGTTTCTCCCGCAGGTTCTCAAAGCGAAGATAATTCACAGATTCTAGTTATGAATAATTATTTCGGGATCGGCATCGATGCTGATCTCTGCCTTGACTTCCATAATGCTCGTGAAGAAAACCCTAATAAATTTAATAGCAGGTAAGAATTCCTCAAAAACATAATCAGTAAAATCCATATCAGGTCCTTTAGTACCAAAACGAAGGTGAAGTTATCTTCTTGCTATTTAGCTCATTCATTAGATATGATCAAACTTTTAATAGACGAAAATATATGGCAGACGCAATGAATTAATCGAAAAGGTTCTAGAAACTCCGTAAGTTAGAAAGGACTCAAGATATATAATATATCTTTCCTTCTTCCAAAAATTAAGTGAAATCAATATTGACCAGCCCTTTTACCAACATAAGAACTTTGATTTAATTTACTATAGGTGCCAAATATTTATCGTTCTGTTTAACATAGAAATCATGCGATATATACCTAAACATATTTTTTCTGTTTTGTGAAGGCTCCGAAATAAGGGCGTATATGTTAAGATGGGCCTCCGCAAAATGGTGGGGCGCAAGATGTGCAAAGACCTGCACAAGGCCGTGCGGCTTGAGGTGGACGGCAAGCAGGTTGACCTGCCCGCCGTCGAAGGCATTATTATATTAAATATACTTAGGTAAGCGACCTATTACTAATTTCACTCACCTGTTCAATTTAATAAAGCATGCACTAAATATTTGGCCATTAACATGTACAGGATTTAAGATTTCAGGATCTTTATAAAATTAGGTGACTGATAATCAGTCAGGAACACTACCTCCAGAATGCTGCTATTAACATTTTCATTAATACTTGGTGATTACATTACAGACGATGCATATTTAAATGTTAAAGATAAATCAGGGTAGACATTCATTTAAACAATTTGAAAAATACTCCTTTAATCTTATTGAAAACCCCCAGGTGTTTCACATCTGAGTATAATACTCCACAGATTTCGTTTTAAAAGAAAAACTGGTTTAAAAACTTCATAATCACCATTTAGGAACTAGAAGCCGTCGTTTTGATTCAATGATTATTTGGCAGTTGGGGTTCGGGCGCCAATCCGTGGGGTCCGGAGAAGGATGACCAGTTCAATAAGCCAAACCACTGGGACGGTATGTTAGAGGTGGTGGGCGTCACCGGCGTCGTGCACTTGGGGCAGATCCAGTCTGGCCTGCGCGGCGCCATGCGGATAGCACAGGTAACCGCCGTCCACATCGATACAGCAATTAACACAAGTGTCACCACAATCCGATCTAAACCGCATAGCCCTTGGTTAAGGCACTATCTTTAATAAGCCAGCAGAGAAATTGTAAGTTCACTTTTTCGCGCTTCCCTAATTCCCGCATTATAGCTTGAATCTTAATACATAAACGAATGAATTTAGCGACTTTGGGTCATTCACCCATTCCTCATGTTGACAAAATAATACGCTCGTACCATCCTACGAATTACGTTATTTCAGGGCGGTCATATCAAGATCAACCTGAAGAGCGAGATCCCCGTGCAAGTGGACGGCGAGCCGTGGGTGGCGGCGCCCAGCGAGGTGGTCGTGCTCAAATCCGCGCTTAAGGTAAACGACCGCTTCAAAAATACTGCCGACCGCTTCAGGCCTCTGTCGAGATAAAACAAAGCTTTTACATGCGTTACGTTTAGTTCTTCGTAGCCCTTCCGCTATATCTATTATTTTGTTAAAATATTATTAAATACAAATATTGGGGCAGGTACCAGAGTTGAGAAATGTCTGTAATTCCCAAACCAAACGGTCCAAAGTCTTCGAATTTTAACTTAATCCTCTCAACTATTTTGGTTCTGTATATAACAAATTTTCACGAATCTTTTCGCTTTCTCTTTTACGAAGTTGTGGAACAATATTTTAGCCCCCATGTTGTTTGTTACATATCAAACGTCCTTCAAGACAGAAAGCAAACCAGGCAAATACGTCCCAGCCTATACCTTTTTAAAGTATTTCACCAGCCTAAATCTTGGAAATTTCCGTAAAACAAACAACACTCACAAACAAACCTCGCTAAGATAAAAATAAAACCTTACGTCCTAGTTCTAAAAAAATATCCTTTCCTATAAATTGTCTTCTCTGGACATGAAACGGAGTATTCGTTCGGTCCCTGATGATGTATGGTATTTAAATCTTGACAATCTTGGGACACATTTTTGACACCTGCTATTACCAAGACTGTAAATTATTACGTCACAAACAGTGTGTTACGATTTGAATGCAATATGTCATCAGACCCTGGTGCGATGAAACAATGCATTAGTTTTACTTTATGCTGTGTACCTAATAGTTGTCATTCAATGTGATATGTGCATATATGTGCTTAAGTTACGTGTTTTGAATGTGCCTTGCTTGAGTTTGAAGAATTTAAAAAGACAACATTCTGCCCGATGTTGTGTCATGGCTGTATACTATGCATGATCACTAGAACGACAATGATCGACCTGCCATTGAGCTATTACTCAATCTCATTTTATAATCAAATATCAATTTGAATGCGTTTGTTAAAGACAAGAACAGAGGACAGCAGAGGTATTGATTATTACTGAGGCTTTTAGGAAGAGGTTCTTCCAGAACATTTCAAATATTCCGGAAGAACTTCTTTGTAAGCGGTGAAATGAACGGAAACAATTTAATTATTGTTAGATCACTTAGCACAGACAAATAGAGCTATTGAAATTATTCCTCAGTGTCACACATGTGCTTCTTCGCCGTCAGTGTGGATGCAATTAAATTGTTGAAATGTCGCTTCTCATTAATTTTGCATTTCTGCAACCGACTCTGTGCGAATAGAAGCATTGATTTGTATACTTCAATATAATTTGGACTGAATCTCCCAACTCTATGACAACCTCGAAAATTGTTTGGTCTCTGTTTTCCACTGGTCTTGTTGCTGTGCTAGTTTAATCTCGTAAACGCTGCACTACCCATGCTATGCCCGTGTTTTCACTGCTCGAGACAGCGCCGGCCCTACAAAGCAATGCCATTCCTATTTTTTTAACAATTAACTCTTAATGTTACTGTATCGTATGTGAATACCTTTGTACCTCCAAGCGAAACCGCGTAAAAACCGTCTAGGATTATGGGGTTCAATAGACTGCCATTCCGCAGTAAAACCTCCAATAACGTAACGTTTTGCAAAATAAATATATTCTGGAACTCACAACTCTCAACTCAACAACATGTGGAGTTGTAGTTCTCATACAGATCAATTTATTTCATTGTTTAGTAAGAATCTATAATCTTGCTATGAAGGAAATGTCACCACGGCCCCTAGAAAACTCACTGAGAAGATTCTAAGGACCTCTAAGTGCGTAGGACTAAGTTATTGGAGTGCTTCTGATCGTTTGCATTCATTATCAGATCGGACAAAAGGAACTATTTCTGATGGGCCAGCTTTCAGTTCAACACACATTGAAATTTATCAAATGTTTGGGGAATTTATTGCCGCAAAATGAATGGAAAACCGAAGTACTAAATCTAAACTAAGATCAAATCTTAAAGAACAGAGGGTGGAACATCATAAAATGCACATTATTTATTTGCAAACTGAACTTGCATGTTAAGATTAATTCGCTTGCAACAGTAACATTTCTAATAAAATACATTAAGCACTAACCGCGTATTCAGCGCAACCGGCTATTTCTTTAGAGCTAGTTCCACAGTTTAAATCTAGATTAGGAAGATCGTTTTTAACTTTTGTAAAGAAAACACGCGACAATTTAACTGACAGTCTATTTGTTGCAAGCCAACAAAAGAGATTTTAAATTTTTGGAGATAAGGAGAGATTTACAAGTTGAAATCTTTCATTTTCACAATCGCATCAAATATAAGATTATTGCAAAAAAACTGCGTTAAATTCATTCTCGAATCTGTAACACGAGATGCGAAAATCTTTCTGACCAAGCCCAGTAGACGTAACTCGCTTAAGCTTTGGGTACGAATAGAAACAAACATACGAACATTTTATGGTAAACTTAATATTAAACTCATTAATATGAACTTTTAACAGTAATTTAAGGTAGGTACGACTACCATTGAGTGTTCTTAATTTTAATATTCAATTCAAGGTGCCGATTTCCGCTAAATTGTCTAGTTGGCTTGGTAAAGAAATATTATAAGAAACATTGTTATAATAATTTCGCATCTTCGCTTTTCGCCTTCGCATTATGCCTTAAACATATCGTGAATGAATAAGACGGCTTTAAGAGAATTACAGTCGTGTGTTTTCAATAGTCCCTTCGCCGGTCACAGGCTCGAGCCGGCGCTGCCCTACGAACTGACATTTGCTTTGATGTTGCATCTGTGCTAACGGGAATGTTTGTTCAGTGAAAACGCGGCTACTAACTCCGGTGATATAATTATTTATACGTATTTTGGATACAATTGACACCTAAATTGATTTCATGTACTATGCAAATCTGGGTCGATGTCCTACGGAGCGCGGGACTTTATGATCTATCGTTAACAGTCAGAGCCATAGAAACACTCCCTTTTCGTTTACGAGGTATAATGTTAGGCATTCAACTCAAGTTTTTCAGATAAGTTTCGACTCGTTCATGAGTTCTGCATCGTAGACAGAAACAGTTATGTGACTTGAAGAACTCGTATACTACCAAAAAACTGTTCGATAATAGACGATGAATTGTATACAATTAAATTGAATTAACGTTCAATTCAGTGGCATGCATTGAGACCAGAGGTTCATGCAGGTAGTTCAAAATGAAGTGATAGATAACACTACTCGAATAATTATTACTACTAGTGGAGTAGAGTACTAGTAGAGCTTCTAGGGCCTCATTGTGGGCACGCTAGGTGTGACTAGGGATATGTAGCGGTGGCGCGTAGCCGCTGGGCTCGGCGGGTCCCGCGCTCCGAGGGCCGCGGCCGAGGCACCGGGGAGTGGGCTGTAGCGCGGGTTGTGTGACCGGCAGGCGACGATGCTGAAGAAAACGAAGCGCGGGTCGGGCGCGGGCCCCGCGGCGGGCCCGTGACGCCGGCCCGGCTCAGTGGCGCGCTGCCCGCAGGCCACCATGCTGAAGAAGCGCGGCAAGGTGCGGCGCCGCAGCACCGAGCCCGCCCTGCCCGCCCCGCCGCCGCCGCCGCCGCCGCCCCCGCCACCCGACTCCTGAATCTGGCTGAGCGAGCGCCTCATCTGACGCCCAGGGCTCAGGGCGGACGGGCGAGCGCTCGCCGGGACCGGATTCCCGAACGTAGTTGTAGCCGTTAAACAATATGATACTATGTAAATAAAACTATTAAAAAATATAATATATTAACTGAAAAAAATTTAGCGTTTAGATTTTTTTTTTGATTTAGAATATATATAAATAAAAATTTAAACAATTAAAATTTTGCGTGTTTCAATTACATGTTTTTCTTACGCCCTTTACCCCAAATTATTTACAGATTTGGTAAACAAACACCATAATTCTTCGATGGAAAATAATTTACAACGCGCAAAATTGTTGCTAATATCGCCTTGAATTTCTTTAAATGTAATAGATTATAATCAAAGGAGAAAAGAGATTGTTGGATACACCTACTCAGATTCTCAAAATCGGCAGGTTTGTTCCGAGACATTATAAAATCGAGAGAAAAGTAATAAAATCTTTAAAGAAATCTGTAGGAATTCCTTGAATTTTCTAGCAAACCGGCGGAACATCATTAGAAACCCAAAATTTCGGTAGCATTGAGCTTGAAATACCGAATAATTCTTTAGAACCTTTATAAGTGCCTCAAGCCTCTTTTTGGTGATTTTTTCTACCTTTTTCTCAGAGCTACCTTTTTCATATGATAACGTGCACCTATGGAAAATTTCAGCTTAGTTAATCATGATTATGACTGGTTCAAAATTCAGTTGCCATACGGCACTTCGAGGCACCTCGAAAGGACCTGGGAAATTAGGTCACAGCTGGCAATAAAAAGTTGCCTCGCCGAATTTACGGTGTAAGTATTTAACGGTATTGTATATGCGGTGTACTTTAAGTGAGTAGTTATAGTGGTTTTACTAGTTAAAGTAGTTGCGTCTATAGGGTTAAAATAGATAGCTTACTGCTAATCCGCACCAGCCTTATGAAGAAGCTCCAGTGATGGAATTAGTCTCTTATATGCACCCTGTACGCTGGCTAAGTTCGGTTCACACTGAAATATTTAGTGGCTATCCTCAGGCTTTAGTGTAAACCACCGGAACTGACGGATAAAGGTCCTCTCTGAGGTGCGTAAAATGGGAAAATGATCATCTAATTGACATGCATTTATTTTTAATTGAAGCAGGCGTTACTTTTTGGAAGTTTTTTATTACATAAAAGAAAAGACTCGTACTTGAATTAAATAGAATTCAAATTGAAAAAAAAAAACGCGAAGTCACACCTATTTATGTAATTTTGCAACACATGTTACATGAATTACGTGATAGAGTTACACACATATAAATCCTAGTGCTAGGAGTAGGTATTAGAGTACTACCGCCAAGCCTACTTCTGCCGCCAAACAGCATTGCTTCGATCTGGCCTGGTTGCCGGTGTAATTACTGGCACATAAGGCGTAACACCTACTCCTCAGGTTAACATACGTAGGACGGCACTTAGGTTTATATCGTTTTGACAGATTTCGACAGCGTGTTCCTTGCATGTCCCGCGAAGTGATCGTATTCCACTTACCATCTGGTGGGCCATATGCTTGTTCGTCAGTACCATAAAAAAGCAGGCACTGAACTACAACTGGCTTAAATATGTCATTTGCAAGAGTTACCATGCGGCCAGAAATAAGAAAGCAGAAGCGACATAACGTCTCTAGAGTCAGTGTTTGGTACAAGGTTTACGAGGAGTCAATGCAGCAAAAAAGACAGCAAAGTATTTTAAGAACTTTATTAGAGCCCAAAAATATTACTTAAGCAACAATTGTTCCGTAATTTTCCACAACAAAGCAAATAAAGGAATCATACATTAAGCTTAATTATTTAGAATAACGAAAACTGTAACTATTCTTAATTATTTTACAAAAAAACTTTTGAAATTTATCAAATAGATGCGTTTGCATCATTTTAAATTGATTGCGATAAATTGCAATTTTCAATTTCAACAAGATTGGGTGTGGGTTACACGCCCCCTGGAAGGATTCAGCGTCAAGCCTTAACTATAGATTCATTTAAAAATAACTGCTACAATGTTCATAGATTTAACATTTCCAGAAAAACTTAGATGTATACTAAAAATTTACAAGTAGTTTCGCTTATTAATAGGGAAAATATATGTTATCTTTTATTTCTATTAAGCCATTTAACTTTAATTTTAAGCACAACGTTTTTAGACATCGAACCAGAATAACAAGCTTGTAGGTATAATACTACCACTTTAGTAAGTTACAGAGACATATTTTCATCCGCTATTGATTGTTGCGTACGTTACGTGTCACGGTGGCGCCCGTTGACTATCAGATCACGACAGAGCGAGATAGCATGAGTATCTTGACGTTATAATATATCTATACCTATATTTTATTTTATTTCGATTGTATTTACATATAATCAAATCTGACATCAAACATTTATGTAAATTTCGTTTGTAAAATGTAGAGTCATCATCATCACATAAACACGGGTCTCCTCCCACTCTGAGAAGGGATTAAGCCGTAGTCCACCACGCTGGCCCAGTGCGTATTTGTGGACTCCACACACCTTTGAGAACATTTTGTAGATCTCTCACGCATCAGGTTTCCTCACGATGAAGCAAGTTATATTTTAATCACATAAATTAGAAAAGTTAGATATGCGTTTTGGGATTCGAACTCGGCCCCGGGAAAGTAAAGTCGTGCTTTTACCCGATGCGCTATCGCCGCTTCTTGAAATTAAACGTAGAGTAACATGCCCCGATTGTATTGGTGTAAAGTTGATGATAAATTACGCACTCCTCTAAATACTTTTAAATACGGTAGTAGGGTACCTCAGAAATGCCGAACACTGCAACATCGTTAATTTTGAAGAGTAACTGACTTAGATATGCCACGTGCTTAAAAACATGTCACATGTACTTTAACCTAAGAATTATTCTTTATTTTTAGAAACAAACCGTCACAAAATATTTAATTCGGCAAATAGACAGCTTTTAACATTTATTGACATTCCAATATTCAGACGGACATTTAAAATTTGGCATGTTGAACGTATTGCTGTTGTGCGGAGCGAAATCGTGCATTTATAGACCAATATGATTATACAATTATGATTAATATTTTTATCTCTTAATAACTCCCGCTCGACTTGACTCCGCTACAAATAGAATCAAAAAATAAAAAACATTTTGATGTTATTTAACTCTAAAATATTTGTACTCCTCCAGTTACACCGCAACGCTGAACATGTACATGCTCACCTAGGAAGCTAGCTTGCACTTAAATTAAGGAGTTTTGGACGTTGTGTCCAAATACGAACCCACACAAAGAGCAGAATGAAAAACAGCACAACATTACACAACCATTATTTTGCGATTTTTTTTATATACTACAACAATACACACATCGCCATCAAGCCCCGAGCGTAGCTTGTGTTATGGGTCCTAAGATGACTGATACATAATTTTATGAATATTATACATAAATACTAATAACATACAGATAAACACCCAGACACTGAAAAACATATACGTTCATCACAAAAACATTTTCCAGTTGTGGGAATTGAGCCCACGGCCTTGGACTCAGAAGCAGAGCCGCTGCCCACTGCGCCAATCAGCCGTCAAAAATAAGAATCGAGTAAAGTCAAAATGGCTGACGCGCCGTGTGCCACTTATACGCCGTGCTACTTTAATAGATGCCTACTTACTGTACACCAATGTCTTTTAAATACCCAGATATTGAAGATATAGAAACCTTATTTAGCCAGTATAGCATGCATTTTGTCCAAAGTCAGTGAAAACGCTCCGCGCACATCTCACTTCACAACCGCGGAATGATACTTCAGAAACTTTTCCCAATTTCCCCATTTTGTGACAAACTTTTAGAACATCCGACGACGTCAACTGCTAAATAGAATGAAGTGATAAACTGCCTGTTCGAGAAACCATCCTAAAGTGGAGTGGTTTTTGATGCCTCATGCATATTACTCGCGTAAACTGTTTCTGTATGTAAAACAGGTATAACAGGAATCGACAAGAGCGCCGGATTTAAATTTGCTAATACGAATTGTTCGGTGATTTTTTGACAGTTGTCACGTACAGACAACGCAATTAAAGAATATGGCCAAGTATTTCAAACCAACGTTGAGTTATTGTATAAAAAAGAAGAAAAATTTCATTAAAATTAAATCCGGCGCTTTTGTTGGGAAATAAATATATATAATATATACATATATATATATATATACATATATATATATACATATATATATATGTATATATTATCCGTTTAAATGCTGAGCGAAAGAAACTTTAAGCAATTAAGGTGACTAGACGTAAAACACCTTTTTACGATAAACGCTTAGGTGTATATTATATTATAATTATGCGCTTTTTCCATAACCGCACCAGAAAGAGAATATTTTTTTTCCGGCTACACCGGAAAACTACTTCTAGAATACGGTGCTGCCACCAAGAATGGCAAAAACCATTTTGTTATATGAGCAACAACCCAACAACACGAGGCAACGTAAGTTGGAACATTAGAAACGGTTTGATACAATACATTAGAATATATACGAACCTTTTGCGCTAAGCGAATTTACCCCTAAAAGATTCCTTTCGCTCGGCATTATATTTTTAGACAGTTTTTTTTAAGAATAACAATAAAACAGTTGATAAATTAGCATACTAACATTTTTTTTTATTACAATGATAAGTCACTTTGTCAAAGTTTCTACATTTGTTTTTATATTACATTTAATTTCACAGACTAGACTTAAATATTAACATTCATAAATATAATACAAAAAGACGACCGATAAACCCAAAACGGCACGTCTGTAATGTAATAGTTTCCCATAAAAAAATAAAAGCCATAGTTTTGTGTGTAACAACCCTTATATGCTAATTTTAAACAGCGTTCAAAAATAAAACTCCATTTTTGCTTACGAGTGCAGCGTTCTACATCTGAAACAAAATAATACCAACTCAGTACTTTTAACTTGTGCACTTTAATTAACTATTTACACGCATAATGGTTATCAATACAAAATATAAGTGAACAAGCAATTTCGAAATGGGAACAAGATTAAAAATTTAAAATGTTCAGGAATTAAAAAATATACATGTATATATATTTTCTAGTTATATTTCTAGGTCACTGTGCAAACGAAAATATTGTAGGCATACATATGTTTTATACATTACGAAACTAGTTGTTCAAGTAAACCGTACCGATTTTTTTCGGACACTATATAAGCTTTGTATATAAATATATAGGCAGAAAGGCGTTGCATTCGAGACACCATCGGATCAGAAAGCAAATTCATCAAAGAACAATGTATAGACACTTCACATCAATGCAAATAAGTAAAAAGTATCGAGAAAGAAGTGCCAGTGCCAAAACCAGATATTGGTTTAATACAACTGCAATCACCATAATAGGTCAGCCCATTACAATCCTAGCCTGAATCATTATTTACCAGCAGGTGGCATTGCAGTGTTAACTTGAAATGAAATATAAAAAAAGAAGTAAAATGTAACCTTCAGGTTACTTTATGAAAGCTTCTGCTAGACCTAACAAAGGATTTCTATACTAGTCGCAAGCTATAACATAAAGCTAGTTTTGCAATTTACGCATCGTTAATATCGTTATTAGTTAATACAAGTATAATATCAACATAATATATCTCGACAAATCGTAAAACAACAACTATTTTAGTCATCCATTGTAGGAAAAATCAATACTTAGAAAACGTCAACGGCGCCACTGGCTATTTACAAACCTTCCAAATACCAAACTAGGTGGCGCTGATGGTAGCGGAATATTAAATTTTGGTTATAATATTTTTTCGTTTATAAAAAAATGTTTTAAAATGTAAAAAAGTGATGCATTTTACTTCGATAGGTGATCATGTGATATTTACGCAAGAAAAGTTTGACTTTATCGAGCGACAGTTAGTCTTTTTGTGGGAAATCCTAAGTCGCGCTATCGAAGTTTTTTGAATCGCGAGGTATATATACGGACGGCGCGGCATAACTGTTGGAAGTGTTTCTTTAGTGTGATGCCACTACTGTATAGATCACTAGCTGTCGTTAGAAGGTCTATCGCACGTGACGCGCGCTCCCGGGCCCGCTCCCTGTAACGTGCGCCGCGGACGTTCGCCCGCGCGGCTGCGACGTCGGCGACGCACCTTCCTCGGGCAGCCCGCTCAATTGAACCTCACGCGGTTTTAGTTAACTCGTTAGCTTAGCTCCTGTTTAAATGATCTCGCACTTCTATAACCATGGCGGCGAGAAACGTTCTCGAATGCCAGATTTTTGAACTGATCACACTACTTATCTTTTTCCTAGTAATGAATTTGCTGATTGCACTGCAATATGAGCCAAAATATGCATATATTACGATTACCCAAGACTAGAACTTATTCAGGTTGAGGGAGCACTACTATAACAATAGTCAACATAAAGAGGTTTTTCGCGAGAAATCATTTAAAGACAAGCTAGCAAGCTAAAAAAGCATTATTTAAATTTCTTATAAACGCCTCATTTAATTTTTTTACTAAAATCTTTTATTATAGATATTAGTTAATTTTAATTTCTCATTAAATTAACCCAATATACGGAAATTTCGGTTAAAAGTCGGCTGTCAGGTTTAGCCAACAAAACGCGATGCACGTGGGGCTCTGGCCTGGTCGTAAGAGCCAAGTGCCATAATGTATGTACCTATCGATATTATGCTGTCAATATGAAGTAGCTTTCATCCGCGGTAACTTAATGTTGTTATATTGTATAGATACGTAATGTCATTATCGGTCTATGCAATGGAAACGACTCTTTTTGTGAGGAAGCATCTGTCTGTACGTATGAAACGTTTTAGATGTCACACAACAACTTGACAGAAGGACGCGTCTTAATAGCAGTTTAGCATATCTTAATTAAAGATTAAAATATCTGGACCACTGTTTTCGTAATCGAGGTCGATTAAAATTTATAATAAAATCCTACGATTTATCACAGAGGAAGAGACCGAAGTAGTGAGAGAAAACTAAAAAACTGGCTGCTGTAAAAATTATTTACCGGCTAGACGACTGTTAAAAACCAACTTTCGAAATTTAAAATTAAATTTTCATTTTAAAACTTTAACACTAGAATGACATGAACTTGTAATTATCACAGTTTTATTATCACAGGCACTTATAAAGCGTTCATACATACAACATGTTACCACTAATGTTAGGCGATGGTGATAAATACATTCGTTAACTTAAAACTAAAGCGAGGAGGGTTCCAAACGCGCCCTGGTCAAGAAGAGCCCACAACAAACTTGGCGGCTTTTTTTGTTATCACCATGTTATCACCAGTTTAATTAATATTAAGCTATGATGTTAGAGCACTTCATATCCAAGCTTTTTTATCATACATGTAATCCTATTATTACGTACGCATCAAAAGTGCTATCTATGGGCCTACTTGAATAAAGATATTTTTGACTTTGACTATGTAATATTAGGATTTGTCTATAAGTTTACGTTTTATAACTTTGAACTTATTTAGAGACATCCCAAGGACTTGATCTGGAAAATGGTTATAAAATGATATACCTACATACAATTACCCTTTAATGAATTACTAATTTTATGCAGCCCAATAACAGTCCACTTTCATTTTAAATATTGTTATATTTTTTCGTCCCTAATTCGCACATCAAAGCTCTGGAACGACCTTCCGGCTTCCATTTTACCCGATACCTATAATATAGGTTCCTTCAAATGCAGAGTGAATAGGCTTCTCCTAGGCATCCTAGGCCGCATAATCACTTATTTTCAGGGGTGAAAGCTAGTCTACACATACACAGAAAATAAAAAAAATGTACTTACATAAATTAAATTTTCAAATATGTATTGATTATCGTCCGTCATACCGTCATAATGACATTGCACATCTAGTTTGGTAACATTGCATTTTACAGTCGGGCGGTATTAGGCGCATGACCTAAAAGCTAATGCGCTGAGAAAGCCGAGAGTGTAACAAGTAACCATACGCGTTTATAACTGACCATTGCACAATTTTTTTTGGTCGAAATAGATTCTTAGTCACTCGTGATTAGAGCCTCGATTACTATTCCCGGCGGAGTGTAAATATATTTAAACTATTAGACTTCTTTCTGATCTAAACTGGACGTTTTCAATTATTAACAATAGACCAAAAAGCTAAAATATTAATTATTTTTTTGTTTGAGACGTAAGACGTAAATACGTTTGTATACGTCCCATGTGGTCTCATTTTCATCGGAACAAGCTCTGTTGAAGGAATCCTGGAGCAATTTCAGGGAACTCTTCAAATATTATATGGACACCTATAGCGATTTGAGTATTTTTTAAAGTAACTTTAGCACTACCTATCGAAAAGCACCATTTGGTATTACACTGGTTGTGATTATGGTATATAGTAGGTAAGCAATTAATGCTCGTCACAGTAAAGCTGATGGTGAAGTGTCGGGAGAACTCCTCAAACATTAACGCCCGGGCTTCGGGAAAGGCAATCTTAATATATAAAAATCTCCTGTCACGATGTTTGTCCGCGATGGACTCCTAAACTACTTAACCGATTTTAAATTAAATTGGCACACCGTGAGCAGTCTGGTCCAACTTAAGAGATAGGATAGCTTAGATCTTTAATTATAGTCACAATTTTATTTTATTGCAAATTATTTGTCTATAATTAATTGACAGTCACATGTTATACTCATTTAAGGCTTAGCGATACTGAATACTTTAAAAACAAAATCAAACGCAGACGAAGTCGCGGGCAACAGCTAGTATTTTATAAATATTTAATAAAAAAAAAACATTTTAAGTGGTACTAAATACAAACTGCTGCAGATTTTTTTTTACGGGCGAATGGCGCAATAGGCAGCAACCCTTCTTTTTGAGGCTTTGGGTTCGATACCAACAACTGGAAAATGTTTGTGTGATGAACATTAATGTTTTTCAGTCACTTGGTGTTTTTATGAATTTTAAAAGTATTTATGTTACACAACGCTACGAAAATCTTCAACAAACAATATTCTATTCTAAAGATTATAAAGAGTATACTCTTTATAATATAATATTAGCATATATTATAGTTTGAAAATCTGCAGCTGGCAAATTTTGGCGCTCGTCACTTCAGCTAACTTCGTTAAAGATGAATCAAGATGCCTTTTCCATGAAGGGCAAAACTCCCTTGGACATCTAATCTAACATTTAGCTGTGTATATTTAGTAGTAAAAAATGTACACAACTCTATGAAGGGTATCTCACCTCGGGCCCTCTAGGTTGCATAACCAATTTGTTGGCTCGGCGGCCGGGATCACCTGGTGACGCAATTACTACAATGTATATTTCCTGCTACCAGGGACGCCACCACAGTATAGGTCTCGTGCGTATAGCAAAACCAGTTTTAATTCTTCAACATCAATTTTAAAAGCCATGTTTCCTGGTTTTACTGCAAGTTGATGATGCAATCATCATACCCCTAATCGTTACCCGGGAGACGTCAAAAAGAGAGGTGTATCCCATTCGGTAGTTTAAGCCACCACAGTGGCGCACCCTAGCGAGACATCAGCCTAAGCTACCCATTACCGGTAATGTCCACGGTGCGCTAGCCAGGCCCTAGGCGCAGGTCTGCAGCAGCGGCGCGCTGGCCTCGGCCGTGTAGGCGCGCACGGGGCTGAAGGCGAAGGGCGGGAACTTGCCGGGCGCCAGCTCGAAGGCGCTCCACTGCTCGCGGCGCGTGGACACGGCGTAGCGGCGCCACGCCAGCTGCCAGTTGCGATGCGCGCGCAGCGAGCGCACTTGCAGCTCCTGCACAGGGAACCCTAGTTGGCAGATAGTTCTGCAGCGACCGTAGCGCTATTGCAAAGCTGACAATATGTTTATTTTGTTGCGGTAGCGGTCTCCACATTACCAAAATAGATGGCGCCACGAAAATCCTGCATCACGCTAGCAAAGTGTTCCAAAAATTTACTATATAAACTTTAAAAAGATGAATGTTCAGACCTCGGTCCCCGAGCACGATTACCCGCTCGAAGGAAGATCTTCCTATTTCTACGGTCGAGCGTACAGTTGCAATTTTGAGAATTTAGAAATAAATCAATCAATAAATAATGTTATAACATATATAATGTATTGACATTATATATGTTTATTGATAGTAACTAAAGTAGGTAAATTTTATACGTAAGTAAATAAAGCGCGTTAGTAAATTATATACTAAATTAAATAAAGTGAGCAAATTAATTATAAAATGTAAGTAAATGAAGCAAGTAAGTAAATAGTTTTACTTAAGTAAATAAAGCGAGTAACTAAATAATGTTAGGTAAATAATGTAAACAACGTGAGTGAATAAAAAAGTTGATCAAATAAAGTACATAATGCAAATGAGTAAATATTATATTTCAGTAAACAAAGCAAGTAAATTATATTAATAAATAATTTACGTAAGTATCTAATGTAAGTAAATTATATAAGTAAGAAAATAACTTCTCTTAAGTAAATAAAGTGAGTAAATAAATAATGAACGTAAGTTAATAATGTGTATAAGTAAATATAGCAACTAAAATAAATTATGTACGTAAGTAAATAAAGCCAATAAATAAATAAATAAGGACAATAAATTATATAAGTATATAATTTATCTTAAGTAAATAAAGCGAGTATGTAAATGATTTACGTAAGTAAATAATGTATGTAAGTAATAATGTATAAAAGTAAATAACGTGTGTGAGTAAATAATATACGTAAGTAAAAAAGCAAATAAATACGTAAATACGTATTTATTATTAATTGTTAATTAATTTAATGTGAGGAAATAATGTAAGTAAGTACGTAAGTAAATTATGTATGTAAGTATACAAATTACGTAAGTAAATAATGTACGGAAGTGCATAATATACTTAATCAAATAATGTATGTAAGTAAATAACGTACGTTAGTCAATTATGTACGTAAGTAAATAATGTTAATAAGTATTTAATGTGAGGAAATAATGTAAGTAAGTACGTAAGTAAATTATGTATGTAAGTATATAAATTATGTAAGTAAATAAGTAAATAATTACTATTTACATCATTGATGTTTAAAATTAAACGATGTGAAATAAATCTTGACGATGTAAACATGTCTCGCTATAGTAGTACAATGCTTTGAGGCTAATAACTTAGCTCTTAACGGAAAAAAACGAAGAGTATTAAATTTACGTTACCGAATGTTAAATAAGTAAAAACCATTGCACAACTTAATAATGAGGAGTTGGATTTGGTGGATACGACAATCTTTTTAGGAATGACGTTAGATGCTAAGATTCAATGGGGCCCACATATAAATAATTTAGCGAACAGACTTAGTACTGCAGCATAAAAAATATTCGTCATATGACAAATATAGAAACTGCTAGGCTTGTGTATTTTAGTTATTTTCACAGCATTATGTCCTATGGCATTTTATTATGGGGTAATGCTGCTGATATAGATTCTATTTTCGTCCTGCAGGAAAGGGCTGTTCGTGCGATATATAAAATGGGCCCAAGAGTCATTAAGGGATAAATTTAAAGAAGTTAATATAATGACGGTGCATAGTCAGTACAAATATGAAAATTTAATTTAGTCCATAAAAATATACCAAAATTTAAAAAGAACATGGACTGTAACAATAAATATTAGAAGCAAAAATAAACTCGTTGTGCAGTTTACTAAAGTTGCAAGTTCGTTCAAGGGCAATTTTATATTATTTTATAACAAATTACCAAATGAAATCTTTGAGATGTCTCTTAATAAGTTTAAAGTTTATATAAAACGTAAGCTTACAGAAAAATCCTATTATAATATTAAGGATTACTTAAACGATAAAAAAGCTAAGGTGTGAATTGCTCTAGCTTCGTAGCTTAATATAAATTAACTGGAAGATGGTGATAACAAAAACATTAAAAATACCCGGCTAGGTTTTTTTTTGCACTTCTTAGACCAGGGCACGATTGGAACCCTCGTAGCTTTAGATTTAAGTTTTGCGAACGAAGTTATCACCATACATTCACAATTATGTAAACAAATATGTATGAACGCTTCATAAGAGCCATGAAACATGAAAAAAGAAATTTTGAATTTGAATTTATGTAAGAAAATAATGTACGTAAATTATATAAGTAAGTAAATAACGTGAGTGAGTAAATAATGTATGTTAGTATTTAATAAACGTAAGTAAATATTGTATGTATGTATACAATGTAAATGAAGTAAATAATGTAAGTATGTACGTAAGGAAATGTAAGTAATGTATGTTAGTAATAAGTAAATAATATATGTGAGTAAATTATGTATGTAAGTATATAATTTACGTGAGTAAATAATATAAATAAGTATATTATGTAAAAAAGTAAATAATGTATGTAAATAAAGGAATCATTTATATAATTAAGTAAATAAAGCGAAGAGTAAATATTGTACGTTAGTAATTAATGTATGTAAGTAAAAAATGTACGTAAGAAAATAAAGTAATAAGTAAATAGTATACGTAAGTATATAATGTATGTAGGTTTATAAAATTATATTATATTGAGTAAATAATGTACTTAAGTAAATATTTTACTTAAGTAAATAATGTACTTAAGTATATAATGTACTTAAGTAAATAATGTTTTTATGTTAATAATGTACTTAAGTAAGTAATGTACTTGAGTTAATAATGTACGTAAGTAAATAATGTACTTAAGTAAATAATGTACTTAAATAAATAATGTATTTAGGTATATAATGTACTTAAGTAAATAATGTATTTTAGTAAATAATGTTTTAAAGTAAAAAGTGTATTTAAGTTAATAATGTACTTGAGTAAATAATGTACTTAAGTAAATAATGTATTTAATTAAATAATTTCATTAAATAAATAATGTTTTAAGTAAATAATGTACGTGAGTTAATAGTGTACTAAAGTAAAAAATGTACTTAAGTAAATAAATATACTTGAGTAAATAATGTACTTAAGTAAATAATTTATTTAAGTAAATAATGTACTTAAGTAAGTAATGTACCTAAGTAAATAATGTATTTAAATAAATAATGTATTTAAGTAAATAATGTACTTAAGTAAATAATGACCTTAAGTAAATAATTTATATAAGTAAATAATGCACTTAAATAAATAATGTACTTCAGTAAATAATGTACTTGAGTAAATAATGAATTAAAGTAAATAATGTAATTGAGTAAATGTGTACTTAAGTAAATAATTTATTTAAGTAAATAATGTACTTGAGTAATAATGTATTTAAGTCAATAATGTAATTGAGTAAATAGTGTACTTAAGTAAATAATATATTTAAGTAATTAAGTACTTAAGTAAATAATGTACTTAAATAATGTACGTAATTAAATAATGTATTAAAGTAAATAATGTATTTATAAAAATAATGTACTTGAGTAAATAATGTACTTAAGTGAATGATGTGCTTAAGTAAATAATGTACTTAAGTAATTAATGTACTTAAGTAATTAATGTACTATAGTCAATAATGTTTTAAGTAAATAATATACTTGAGTAAATAATGTCCTTAAGAAAATAATGTACTTAAGTAAATAATGTACTTGAATAAATAGTGTACTTAAGTTAATAATGTATTTAAGTAAATAATGTACGTAAGTAAATAATGTACGTAAGTAAATAATGTACTTGTGTAAACAATATACTAAGTAAATAGTGTACTTAAGTAAATAATGGATTTAAGTAAATAATGTATTTAAGTAAATAATGTAATTGAGTAAATAATGTACTTAGGTACATAATAATGTATTTTAGTGAATAATGTTTTTAAGTAAAAAGTGTATTTAAGTAAATAATGAACTTGAGTAAATAATGTCTTAAGTAAATAATGTACTTGAATAAATAGTGTACTTAAGTTAATAATGTATTTAAGTAAATAATGTACGTAAGTAAATAATGTACTTGTGTAAACAATATACTAAGTAAATAGTGTACTTAAGTAAATAATGGATTTAATTAAATAATGTATTTAAGTAAATAATGTAATTGAGTCAATAATGTACTTAGGCATATAATAATGTATTTTAGTAAATAATGTTTTTATGTAAAAAGTGTATTTAAGTAAATAATGTACTTGAGTAAATAATGTCTTAAATAAATAATGTATTTAATAAATAATGTCCTTAAATAAATAGTGTTTTAAGTAAATAATGCACTTAAGTAAATAATGTTCTTCAGTAAATAATGTACTTGAGTAAATAATGTATTTAAGTAAATAATATACTTAAGTAAATAGTGTACTTAAGTAAATAATGTACTTCAGTAAATAATGTAATTAAGTAAATAATTTATATAAGTAAATAATGGATTTTAGTAAATAATGAACTTAAGTAAATTATGTACTTAAGTAAATAATGGTCTGAAGTAAATCATGTATTTATGTAATTAATGTACTTAAATAAGTAATGTTCTTGAGTAAATAATGTCTTTAAGTAAATAATGTACTTAAGTAAATAATGTACCTAAGTAAATAATGTATTTAAGTTAATAATGTTCCTAAGTAAATAATGTCCTGAAGTAAATAATGTACTTGAGTAAATAATTTACTTAAGTAAATAATGTACTCGAGTAAATAATGTACTTAAAAAAGTAATGTACTTGAGTAAATAATGTATTTCAGTAAAAAATGTACTTAGGTAAATAATGTACTTAAGTAAATAATGTCCTTAAGTAAATAATGTACTTAAGTAAATAATGTACTTAAGTAAATAATGTACTTAAGTAAATAATGTACTTGAGTAAATAATGTCCTTGAGATAATAATGTATTAATGTATTAATAATGTTATAACGCAAATAATGTACTTAAGTAAATAATGGAAACAAGTAAATAATGTATTTAAGTAAATAATGTATTTAAGTAAATAATGTACTTCAGTAAATAATGTCCTTAAGTAAATCATGTATTTAAGTAAATAATGTCCTTAAATAAAATGTTTTAAGTAAATAATGTACTTAAGTAAATAATGTACTTGAGTAAATAATATACTTAAGTAAATAGTGTACTCAAGTAAATAATGGATTTTAGTAAATAATGAACTTAAGTAAATTATGTACTTAAGTAAATAATGTTCTGAAGTAAATCATGTATTTATGTAATAAATGTACTTAAGTAAGTAATGTACTTGAGTAAATAATGTCTTTAAGTAAATAATGTACTTTAGTAAATAATGTACCTAAGTAAATAATGTCCTGAAATAAATAATGTACTTGAGTAAATAATGTATTTAAGTAAAAAATGTACTTAGGTAAATAATGTACTTAAGTAAATAATGTCGTTAAGTAAATAATGTACTTAAGTAAATAATGTACCCAAGTAAATAATGTATTTAAGTAAATAATGTACGTAAGTAAATAATGTACTTGTGTAAATAATTTACTTAAGTAAATAATGTACTCGAGTAAATAATGTACTTAAAAAAGTAATGTACTTGAGTAAATAATGTATTTAAGTAAAAAATGTATTTAAGTAAATAATGTACTGCAGTAAATAATGTCCTTATTAAATCATGTATTTAAGTAAATAATGTACTTAAATAAATAATGTTTTAAGAAAATAATGTACTTAAGTAAATAATGTACTTGAGTAAATAATATACTTAAGTAAATAGTGTACTCAAGTAAATAATGGATTTAAGTAAATAATGTACTTAAGTAATTTATGTACTTAAGTAAGTAATGTACTTGAGTAAATAATGTACTTAATTAAATAATGTCCTTAACTAAATAATGTTTTTATGTTAATAATGTACTTAAGTAAGTAATGTACTTAAGTAAATAATGTGCTTAAGTAAATAATGACCTTAAGTAAATAATGTTTTTATGTAAATAATGTACTTGAGTGAATAATGTATTTAAGTAATGTACTTAAGTGAATAATGTATATAAGTAAATAATATAAATAAGTAAATAATGTAGGTACGTTAATAATGGAAGTAAGTAAATAATATACTTGATCTTTTAAAAAAGTAAGTGAGTCGTCACGGGACGCCTGGTCGATGTGAAACTGTTCTTTATAAGTTACTAGCTGACCCGGCGAACTTTGTTCCGCCTTAATGTCAATAAATAAGCAGATTTTTTTTTTATTGGAAAAAATACAAAAAAAATTAAATTTCTACATCAATCATTCATAATTATTTCTGTATTTTAGTACATAGGTTGCTCTTCATTTAAGTACCTTGTGATACACGACATTTTTTGTTTTATTATCAGGTGCAAAAACAAACAACGCAGATGGTCTTCCGACCCGTGAACATGCCACGTATAATTGACCATGGGAAAAACATGAATGTTCTAGATTTAAACCACAAACTTTTAAGGATTGGCCTTGTGATTTGTTGATGGTCATGGCAAATGCAAGACGTATCGGAAATTGAAGTCTTTTAAATTCAAACGGCATATCGGTTGGGATCATCGGTATCCTCGGAATGAGAACTTGCTCACCTTTGAATTTTCCTATCATTATCGTAGCGTAAATTACATTGTTCATCAATTTTCTAACCACCAAACGCGTACCGTTGCACAGTTTTGGTTGGTTTATGTTTCGAAGCATGATTACTACGGAGCCAACCTTTAGGCGTAAATTGTGCGGTGGTAAGCCAGGCACGTCCAAAGAGTTTAAAAATTCAATTGGATAGTTGGTGGCTTCATCTTCATTTGTGACGCAGTCAATAGATTTGAATGAATGCATTGTTCCAATGATCTTATTTTGAATTATGTTGTTTAGGTCATCTACATCTTTATTCTTAGCCGCTAAAATTGCTCGCTCACTCATCCATTCATAATTTTTGTAGTTAGAAATAATTTCTGGAAATACATTGTTGATAAGTTCGTCTTTTGATGAGACAAAATTACAGAAATTATTTGGAAATGATATTAATCCGCTTGATTCATCGACAGGTACTTGACCATTACCGATAGTCAGCAATTGCTCCGAGAAATCTTCAGCAGATGTATCATTAAGCAATGCAACTCTCATGTTTGTTGTCAGTTGCAGTTTCTTCACATGGCGCCATAGATTTGACGATTTGAGGCAAGCGTTTATTTCGTCGGCAGCCGTAGATCTTGGAATTACTGGCAGTATTTGGCGGAAATCACCAGAAAGTAAAATCATTGCTCCTCCAAAACATCTCGAGTCATTGCGTAAATCTTTTAATGTTCGGTTAAGTGCTTCTAATGCACGTTTATGCGCCATTGTGCATTCGTCCCAGATGATGATTTTCGATACCGCTAAAACTTTGGCCATTGCTGAGTGTTTTGCAATATTACACGTTGGTTCTTCAATAGTTTGAAGATTTAACGGTAATTTGAATGCTGAATGAGCCGTACGGCATCCTTCTAACAATGTGGCTGCTATTCCAGAAGAAGCAACTGCAACCGCTATGTTAGATCTCGCCCGAACAGTTGCTAAAACTAATGACATGAGGAATGTCTTGCCAGTTCCACCAGGGGCATCTAGGAAATATAAACCACCATTTTCATCATCGATTGCCTTCATTAAAGTATCATAAACTTTCTTTTGTTGGTAATTCAACAGGGGTACATTCGTTTGAACTACTAAATCTAATTCCTGGTGATCATATTCACGTTCCCGTTCCAATTCTCGATTAAATGCGTCATTCATTTCACGATATGGTGCTGGCATTCCTAACCTGATTAATAAATTACCGCACATGAGGTAACACATATCTTCGATCAAGAGTAAAGCACGATTATGTATCTCCTCATTCATCTCAATATCGTGATTTCTGGAACTGACACGAATTTGATGTAAAATATCTTCTGACATATTATCCTTGTATTTGTGCCACAGGTTACATGGGTTTGATGGAAAACATGTCGAAATTATGATAGCGAATAATGTGCGTATCTGACTTGGAGATGCACAGATAATGGCTTCAGCGATTGTCGTATCCCAATGACTATCGTTTTCTAATAACTTCAATTCTTCACATGCAGCACGATATGTTGGGAATATTACACCATTAACAGTTCGTAGTGACTCAAATGACGTTGGCCCACGCACATTTACCAGCAACAACCGCAAATAGAAACATTCATTATTCTTTGGATGAACTGTATACATACGACCAAGAGCATCAGTAGAACGCACATCTGGATACCCAGGAACCGCATCGCCTTGCTTCCGTCTTTGAAAATTCTTCGATGAAGCATTCCAAGTATAATAACGTGGCATCTCCGAGTAAAGCAAAGTTCGTGCAAACTGATCGCTTTGGCAGATTGCAAAAAAACTGGTCAATGTAGTTGCTGGAGGTGTTTCAGCACGTTGCGTAGCATTCGAAGCCGTGAAATATAATCGTTGACCATTCTCCAGATGCACCGCCAAATGCGTAACAGTAGGATGACGTTCGTGAATGGGAAATGCGAATATACGCCAAATCGCTTCATTACAGTTAACATAACGACCAACTTGATAGCGTGAAATTTCATCGTTGGTATTCGAGGATTGCAATCCAAAAACCGCCATATCACTGCCTTTCGTGACATATTTGCAAATATATTTTATGGACTTAACTGAATTGCAGTATTCAACGTTGCAATGTGTCTTGAACGATTTAGAAATAAGTGGCGAATATGGAACAATCCAACTGTTGTCGACAACGAAATCCATTCTTTTCACTTTCGTTGTGACAGTTCGACCGTTGTCATCTGGTGATCGACGCCGATACAGCGGATAACCATCATTGCCAGTGACAGTCTCCGCCGTTAATTTCCGTGGATATCGTTTAGAGCACTTTCCATCGACCATGCAAGGTGATTGGGGATTGATGGCACCACACGGTCCATGAATCATATTAGTAGTAACAACATCATGTAGGTCTGGATCGACTTCATAATCAGGAATCTCAGCACATATGATATCATCTATTTGGTCAGGCTGAATTCTTTCCACTAACCAAATAAGAATGTGTGCGTGCGGCAGGCCTCGCTTTTGCCATTCGATTGAATACATCCAGCATCGAGTATCTCCAAAGACGCGTTGTTTAACAATAAAGTTCATCAGGGACCGAATTTTTTGCCTGAATATACGTGCTGTGATGTCGTGTCTATCACTTGATGTTTGTCCGGGAAGCAGCAATTGAGTAATTTCTATCCATTTTGGATTACAGGTA
Organism: Pararge aegeria; assembly: GCF_905163445.1. NCBI lineage: Eukaryota > Metazoa > Arthropoda > Insecta > Lepidoptera > Nymphalidae > Pararge > Pararge aegeria. The sequence goes on from NC_053189.1 coordinate 18,663,875, forward strand.
AAAGTAATAAAGAGATCGGGCCGACCGTAATGACGAACATATGTCATTGCATCTTGTGCATATTCATGCATATGACGTGGACTACCAATGTATGTCGCCGGCAGAATAGTTAATCGACCAATATTAGCTGCATTTCCTTCAGTATTAACTGCATCACGTAAATGGATGTACTCCTCAGAACGCAGTTTGGCTTGGTTCAACCTAATGAATGTTAAACGTTCCGTTTCTATTTTTACATACATGTCAACGCAATACTGCTGAAACAATCGACGAAACCGCAGCAAATAGTTGTCAGCATTTTGACGAATCATCAAACGATATGCGTAATAATTCATTGAGCTAACTTTCTTTGTAGTTTCTTCACCTGAAATTAAAAATTTGATAATTAACCATTTCAAAGGCAAATTTTAAAGGCAAACAATACAGACATTAACCATTTTTTTAATAAGCATTATTTTAAATCAGTGTCTTTCACAAATAAATGAAATAAATTATGATACTGATACTCACCATTCAATGGATTTTTCATTTTAATATTAAAATAATATCCATCTTCTCCTTGCCAAAACATCAGCGGGTATTGCAATGTGTCATATGATCGATGAGTTTCAGATATTTGTTGCAGTTGCCCAGTATCGCGACGTGTAAGCACAATATCGCGTTTTTCCAATTGTTCACCAACAATCAGGATGGCAACTTCGTCTACTGTTGGAGCATTAAATGTCCTTTCGTGTGTTCCAGATGGTCGTTTATCTGCTTTGATAACAACTTTATAGTCATCACTTGGCATGCGCTCTAAAGCACTCTTAAACAACCTGACCAACGCATGATGTTCATGAAGCAGACACTGCAAGTCTTGAAGAATTGCTCGCTTCATTCCTGCATTGATCTCTAGGCGTCGATCAAGTTGTTCTTCCATGTTGCCCATGAAATATATTTGTAAAAATTTATTCTGTGTATCTTCGAAAGGTAGTAATGATCCAATTCGATGATGAATCTGTCCTTGTATCTACAAAATAAAAACCAGACAGTATTAACTGGGTTATAAACACTTTTTTCGGTGGGAGAGTAGAGTTCAGAATTAGCAAATATACTACATAGGTACCAATAGATAAAGTAAGTTATTCTTTAACTACATTCTATATAAGTACAAAAATAAATACCTTAAATGTCGGATTAAATCCCCGTTCTTCGATAATATCTGCCCCAAATGACGTCATCTGGAAACAACCATTGTATTTTTGAGTATTTGCAAGAAAGTGGCGTGATTCTTGTGTTTCGCCACAAAGCAATGAATACAATGGCTCAGGTGGCGGAGTCAACAATGGCAATTTCACTTTACCATTAAGGCAGCATAATCCAGGCGTTTCTCCGGAAAACTTTAATGCACCACAATACTCGCAAACTACGTCCATTTGCCCAATGCAAACGCTAGGATGCAAGCTGTAATCATTGCTGCAATCGTATTGAAACGCTGCTCGATTCAAATCAGCACTTGATAAATATCTTGTTCTGCGTCGCAAATTATCTATTTGTTGACCTCTGTTGTTCGCTCGACGATTCTGCATTGCCAACCGAGCTGTTTCACGGGCTGCTTCACTTTGCTCTCGTGATTGAGAAGCACGAAGTCGAGCCATACTATCGCGGCGCTGTTCACGTGCAATTTCTTGTTCTTCTTCAGTCCTTTCATTTGCAGTATTTCGTATTCTTCTTGCATCACGGCTTTGTCGGGAAAGATTCGATCGTCTTGGTCGCGGCATTATTAATTAAACTTCACTTCACCTAAAAACTTAAATTTTTAACCATACCGAGTTTTATAGTTCACTTCACTGTTTATACGAATGGGCAATTGGGCAATAATGTTAATTATTTATTTAATAGAAATAGTTATATTATTGATTTCTTACAAATATCAAATAGTCATCCATACGTCATTACATAGCTGTCATTATACGTCAATTTTGTTATTCCAAGTCTGATTCTTTTTTGTTATACCACGTTTTATAGTGACTGACGTTACATGTCAAGTCACACGGGAATGATGTCGAACGGGATAAAAAGTATCCTATGTCCTTCTCCTGGCTCTAAACTACCTCCCTGCCAATTTTCAGCTAAATCGGTTCAGCCGTTCTTGAGTTATAAGTGAAGTAACTAACACGACTTTCTTTTATATATATAGATATTCATGAAATAACAAATTACGACGGCAATCAGATATAGCGTACTAAAAAGATAAAGAATTATATATTTGTTCCATAAACAATGACTGTTACTTAATTTTTTGTTAAAAACACAATAAAATATTTAAAAAATATATTTCAAAATTTAAAATTTGGTTGAAATCGCGACAACTACAACACATGTTACGCCACGCCAACAATCAATTTCACCCACGCCTATAGATGTTTCACAATAAAAATTATTCTTTATTTTCTAGTTTTGCGAAGAAAGAAGGAATTACCACCACCATAAGTATATCTTCTATATAAGTTGTGGTGTAGTGTTATGTCGGCGTCAACTTTCTGCAAGCCGACCTTCATTTAAAGGTGCAGAATGTAAAATTAAAACACCCCGACATTTCGCAATCTCTCACCAGTGGCTCCAAGTAGCAGCAGTGCACGCAGCGGCCACACCCCGGTAAACCACGACGGCACGTGGGCCAAACCTGGTAGAGGGGATCTGTGCACTTACGTGTGCAGGTTGCAAGCGGTCACCTCCCGCAACGTGTACAGAGTCTAACTCGGCGAGGAAGGCAACCCACGCTGATAAGCACAGGGATTGGCGGAATCGGCGGGTTAGCGAGGCCTGGTGGAAGGCTTAGGGCGGCGTTAGAGGTCAAAGAGAGCGCCGGCCAGACACAGCATCCAAGCCTCTCTCTGATTGTAGCGGTCCCCCGTTCCATCAGGTACAGAGAGGCGAGGACGAGAGGGTGCATCTGTTTCTGCGCGAAAATTTATGCACCAAAATATATCCTGCGCAAATGACTGTTTCTGTTTAATGGATTCCGAGAAGAGAAAGACTTGTGGCGATAGGCAGAAGTAGAGAGGTCTGGTTGTGATGCCAACTGGGTTTTGTCTGATGCCTGCACACAAGCGGCTCAGGGAGAGTGGTCGCTTTTGCACTGCACTAGGTTAACAGTATGGATTCGGCAGCACCCTGAGTGACGAAGCAGCCCTATTTAGGGAGGCACTGCTTCCCTCGCATAGCCGGGGAAAGGACTAGAAAAGGTGTCCTAAAAAAAGCTTAACCTATTCAAATACAGAGGAAGTAACCGTGGCTGCCTCTGCATCATATAAGTCGCGGTCGAAAGAGCAAAAAGAACGTAAATAACAAAATTAAATATCATACAGTAATACTTGGTGCGTGGAACGTGCGCACCCTCCTTGATCGAGAGACCAGCTTGTGTCCTGAGCGCAAAACGGCTATTGTTGCTCTCAGCGAAACACATTTAGCTGACGAAGGTGAATTGACGGAAAATGGAGGAGGGTATACCTTCTATTGGAAAGGAAATTCAGCGGCGGAGCCTAGAAGATCAGGTGTTGGTTTCGCGATTAAAAACAATATTGTAAGTAGAATGGAAGAATGTCCTATTCACATTTCGGACCGCGTAACATCACTACGATTGCACTTGGCCAATGACAACTTTTTAAACCTCATAAGTGTTTATGCACCAACGATGGACAAGAGTGAGGATATTAAGGACAAGTTTTATGAAGAGGTTACGCAGACTCTATCTAGAATTCGTCCTAAAGAACAGATACTCTTGATGGGTGACTTTAACGCCAGAGTCGGGCGTGATTTCGAAGCTTGGCCAAATGTCCTAGGAAGACATGGAGTTGGAAACATGAATAGTAACGGCCAACTGTTACTGTCTCTATGTGCCCAATTTAATCTGGCGATCACTAACACCATGTTTAGACTTCCAGCAAAATATAAGACCACCTGGATGCACCCAAGATCGAAACATTGGCACTTAATTGATTTTGCCATAGTGAGGCAAAGAGATGTTTCTCAGGTCCAAGTTACCCGTGTTATGCGGGGTGCACACTGTTGGAGTGACCACCGACTTGTAATTAGTAAGTTGAAGCTCCATCTTTATCCTCGTCGCCGTTCTCATGGGACCAAACATCAGTCGTTAAACGTTAGACGTCTGCAAGAAGAATCGACTAGGGAAGCTTATGTTCAAGCAGTTGGCGATATGGTTCGAGCAATAGAACTAGAAGACGGCGATCTGCTTGAGAAATGGTCAACTCTGTCATTGGAGCTAGCTAATACCACATCTCAGATATTGGGCTCCAAATCTCATAAGAGTGATGATTGGTATGACGAAAACAATCAAGCTCTCACTGAGGCGATTGCCAAACACAGAGCTGTTTTACGACTGCATCAAGATAAACAGGTTGAAGAAGTGAAACATAGCAATGTAGAACTCCGGAAGCTAGTGCGAGAAACGAAGGATAAATGGTGGAAAAATAAAGCTGACCACATACAGTGGCTCTCAGACACCCATCAGAGTGGAGAGTTTTATGAGGAGGTTCGCAAGTTAACTGGCTCGTCGATACGTTCCAAGGTTCCAATTAAATCACTTGATGGTACGCAGCTAATTGCTAACAAGAGCGACCTCCTTAAACGTTGGTGTGAGCATTATAACAACTTGCTCAACGTCGACCGACCCGTGGATCTACAATACATCGGCACGATAATGGCACTACCTACTGAATGGGAGCTAGACGAGCCACTGTCACTGAGTGAGGTCTCTATTGCAATACAGCAGCAACGCAATAATAAAGCGGTCGGCATTGACAATCTTCCTGGAGAGCTACTAAAATGTGGTGGAGACGAGCTACATAAAGCGGTCTGGAAACTTTTCATACGCATGTGGAGCGAAGAACGTATCCCAGCTGAGTTTCAGATTTCATGCATTTGCTCGCTATATAAAAATAAAGGCGATCGCTCGAACTGCAATTCATACAGGGGAATATCATTACTAGCATCTCCAGGAAAAGTCTTTGCGCGAATTCTCATGAACCGTTTACTGCCGCTATCGGAAAAATTACTGCCCGAGACACAATTTGGTTTCCGGCCAAACCGAGGCACATGTGAAGCTATCTTTTCTGTACGCCAGCTTCAAGAAAAAAGCAGAGAGCAGGGTCAGCAATTATTCCTATGCTTTGTTGATTTGGAAAAAGCTTTTGATAGCGTACCGAGGGAAGCTTTGTGGGTAGTATTAGCGAAAATTGGTTGCACAGAGAAGTTTGTGAGATTGATACGGCTTTTACATGATAACATGCAATGTTGTATAAAGATGCAGGGTGAGCAATCAGAATTTTTCAATGTCAGCTGTGGTGTTAAGCAAGGTTGCGTGCTTGCGCCGACTCTTTTTGCCCTGTACTTCTCAATTGTAGTAAGAGAAGCCCTGCAAACTTCTAATGAAGGCATTCGAATTCGCTTTCGAACCGATGGCGGTGTTTTCAACCTATCTAGACTAAGAGCGTATACCAAAGTGTCTTACGACATAATAACCGAAATAATGTACGCTGATGATTTGTGTCTTGTAGCGGAATCCCCGGATGGTCTGCAACACCTAATGACTAGTCTTGATGTGTCTTGTCGCAGGTTTGGTCTTAAGATTAATGTGACGAAGACAGAAGTAATGGCATTAGATACATCTATTGATGAGCCAATGGCCATAAAATTAGAGGACGAGTCACTTGGGCAAGTGCAGAAGTTCAAGTATCTGGGAAGCGTGATAACATCTAGGAGCCACCTTGACAGTGAGATAAATTGCAGAATAGGAGCAGCTGCTGCAGCTTTTGGCAAGCTGAGAGACAAGGTGTTCCGTTCACATGACATAAAACTATCTACCAAGGTGAGCGTCTACATGGCAGTGGTGCATCCAAATCTCTTGTATGGCTCTGAGACCTGGTGTCTTTACCGTAAACACATCCACACTCTGGACAGATTTCACATCAGATGTCTTCGAGATATAATGAATATTCACTGGTCGGATCGTGTTCGCAATACAGAAATATTAAGGCGAGCAAATGTCTGGGGTATCGAGGCATACTTGATGAGGCGGCAGCTACGGTGGTGTGGGCATGTCTCACGGATGTCTGACGAAAGAGTTGCAAAGCGCATCTTCTACTCTGAACTGCAAGATGGCAAGCGGAAACAAGGCGGCCAGCTTCTGCGGTACAAAGATGTGCTGAAGCGTCATATGAAGCAATGTTCCATAGTTCCGGCAAGTTGGGAGACCTTTACAAAAGACCGCTCACATTGGCGGCGCTTAGTAAACACGAACGTGACGAAGTTTGAGTGGAGGCGACTTAAGGCGCTTGATGCTAAACGCGATGAGCTAAAGGCCCGACAACCAGCGGCCTTATCATATAACTACATTGCCGGTGTGTTGACGTGTAGCGAATGCAGCCGCACGTTTAGCACAAAATCAGGTTATGCGAGTCATCTAAGGGCTCACCAGCGGCGCTCTCAGCCGGAATCTGAAACAGTCGCTGTGACCGAATACGGTTAGGATTGATTGATTGATATAAGTTGTATGTTATTTTTAGGGTAGGCAGTGCATTCGTTTATACATGAAATGCACGCCACTGATCATATCCCTTTTGATTTCAAATTCAAATTCAAAATTCAAAATCATTTATTTCAGGTAGGCCTACATTATAAGGACTTTTGAAACGTCAAGTATGTATGTTTGTAGTGACTCTACCACCGGTTCGGAAAGCAGATTCTACCGAGAAGAGCCGGCAAGAAACTCAGTAGTTGCTCTTTTCCAACATCAACATTTAAAATCATTTTTCTATCTTGCGGGAGATGAGAGCGAGGCTGGCTGCTTCCAATCTACCTTGTCATTGAGGAATTCATTAAATGTATGCAGATAACACTAATTTATGTCCGTTTCTGGTAATTGGATTGTTAATCTTACAGTTCATAGCGATAAAAAAGTGACGACAGAGGGGGCGTGGCGACTGAAGGGGCGTGTACTCACCAGCTGGAAGACCTGCTCGTGCGGCTCAGCCGCCTCCTTGCGGCGCGCGCGGAACCTTGTGTTGCTGGCGGGCGTCTTCTCGCTGCACGGCTTCTTGATGAAGATCACCACCTGCGCACGAGCGAGCATTTTTATTTGACATTAAGAGAGTGATTAATGGAATCCGGCATGGAGTCCATTTCAGTAGGTATGTGGCAACACCACATACCTACCTTTTCTTTGCGTGTCAAAGTAAAAGTCAAATATTACGTATACATACAGACATAAAAGTGAGTTGATGGCGATAACTAAATTCGTCAACTTGTCGAGTTCATGACAGCGACAACAGATCTCATCACAAATCTATGGATTGGCTTGTCTTTACCATATTGAAATTGACTTATTTTATGGTAATATGTGTACGTCGCAACTTAGTAAATAAACTGTTGCATGCTAGGTAAAATGAATACTTAGTTATAGTTTGCTGCGTTTTTGCTGGGTTCTATCAGGAACCATTTTTTATATAAGACTTATCTGTGGAAACCTGTTATTAGTTTTAAGTCAACCAATTTGCTAACTATTTAGAATCTACAATTGTTGGTTTTCCAATTAAAGAAAAATAAAATAATAAGATAATATGCATGTACTCCACATATAACCCTTCCTCTGGAGTCACTCAATCTATTGCTTCATTAAAATCCATTTCGTAGTTTAAACGATACAAGCGTACAAACAGCGGGAGCGACTTTCTTGTGTACTTAATAATAAAATAATAAAGAAAAAGAATATTAATGTGTTTTTACCTTCTTTTCCAGGAATATCTTGCACAATAAATAAGTTTAATAGGCTGTCACATATTAAATCATACCTTTAACACTACCCGTGGCGCAAGCCGGTAGTCTCAAGGGTCCAAAATGGCTTTTGCATTTCAACTCTTAGCTTGAGAGAGTGAATGGATGAATTAATGAATACACTTTTATTGTACACCAATGAAAAAAGTAGTTACAGATATATAAACTAGAGTTCAATTTGGTGGCCTTCGAACCAAAAACTTCGCATTTGGTCCAATCAAAGGCATAAAAGGAAAAAATATAGAACAGAAGAGAGTCCAAAACGTACGAGGTTAATATCAGAATAGTTGACAAAAAAAAAATTCAGTAAAAGTGGAACGTTGGTATCTCACCGTGTCCCCGACGAGGCGGTAGTGGCCCGACATGATGCCGAGGCTGTTTTTCGTCTCGCGGTACTTGAGGTGGCCCACGCACGCAGCCGGCTCCTCGGCGGTGGTCCACATCAGCACCAGCCCCTCGGGGAAGAACCTACGAATTAGGACACATGCAACATGAGTGCCTATTTCTTTTTATAACATCATTATCGACCCACTACCGGCCCACTACAGGGCTTCTTCCTTTCCGAATGAGAAGTGTTCAGGGTTCGTAGTCTACCACACTGGCCCATTATGTTTTCTCTCACAGTTTGGCAAAAAAAACGCACACAACTCCGAAAAGTCAGTGGTGCGTGCCGGGGCTCGAACACGGTTTCCACGAAACGAAAGCCAATGCCTTAGCCACTAGGATAAGTTCAGTCCACTCTTTTTATACCACGGCCAACTAATATAGCTCCCGCACATCCGAACATTTCTCCAGCCGAAACTGATACCAGTAACATAACACGGCGTAAAAAAACAAAAGAAGTGTCACCAATACTATCCTCAGCCATAGATCCTAGCATAATGAATGCTATCAAATTTGAAATCCAGTCCGCAGTAAAAAACTCAGTTAAAGCCGCAATTGATTCTTTTTTTTCTCGTGAATTTGATCAAATTAAATCCGAATTGAAGAAACTAAATGACTTAAAGGAATCTGTAGAATTTCTTACTTCCGAGTATGATCGAATCCAGACAAATATTAAAGACTCTGAAGAAAAAATATAAAATTTAACCCTGGAGAACACGAATTTGAACAAAAGCCTTGAATCTTTATCTACGAGATTAATTCTACTGGAACAACATTCCCGTGAAAATAACCTGGAAATCAATGGCATCCCAGAAAACAAATCCGAGAACCTTTACTCTGTTTTGAACCAACTTGGCGTTACCATCTCCTTACCTATTCAGGAATCTGATATTATTGCGTGTACGAGAGTCCGTAAACTAGACGACGCAAGTAAAAGACCACGCACCGTTGTAGTAAAGCTCCGAAAACTAGAGTTAGGGACTCTATTATTGCAGCGGTATCGAAATTCAACAAAAACAAATCAAGCGATCGCTTAAATTCAAGTCACCTGGGCTACAGCGTCAACAAATCATTCATCTATGTTTCGGAACACCTTTCTCCATACTACAAAGCCCTGCATGCTTGTACCAGAACCGTAGCAAAGGAAAGGGGTATTCGGTACGTGTGGATAAGGAACGGGCGTATATTCATCAGGAAAAATGACCAGTCGCCAGCTAAACAAATAAAGTGTTATGAAACCCTTAAAAATCTTTAACTATTTTACACTATTGTCACACGAGACCTGTAATATTGAAACTAAGTACCAAGATGTTTGATATTTATTATCAAAACTTCCGTGGAATGAACACAAAACTGAACGACATACGCTTGGCGTCACTACAATCAAACTACGACATGATAGTGGCGACAGAAACTTGGTTAGACCAATCCGTCGTTGACGGCGAGTTATTTTCCAACCGTTACAACATTCACAGAAGAGACCGTCATTCAACCTCGCTATCACATAAATCAGGTGGAGGTGTTTTGGTTGCTGTATCTGATAGATTCGACCTCTGAATTAATATAAAGTACGTCAACAACGGGGTATCAAAAAATTTATTGGTCTGCGTCCTGTACTTACCGCCACCGGTATCCGTTAACACCTTGTATGCGGTTCTGGACAATATCAGCTCCATTATGCAGTCATACCGGGGAGAAGTTTTAATTCTGGGTGACTTTAACTTGGGCTCCATCAACTGGACAAGAAACGATAATAGCACTACGCGTTGTTTGCCTTCGAACTATAGTAATGATTAGGCTTCTCCTTGGTTGACTTTCTCTCGTTGAATAATCTCGTTCAATGCAACAGCATAGAAAATCACAATGGACGTGTCTTAGACTTGGTGTTAGCTAACTTCGAAAACATTAAAGTAACTAATTCCCTTGATCTATTAAGAAAATTGGACCCGCACCATCCGGTGTTAGACATAGAAATTACAGAAATTGATAACACGGTCTTAATAAGTAAACCAGTCATTAGGTATTGTTTTCAAAAAGCGAACTATAGCACTGTTCTTTCAGAACTGAGACGAGTCGATTGGGATTATGAACTTGTAAACTGTGAAGATGTCAACGTCATGGTTCAAAAATTTTATCTCATCCTCAATAAAATAATTAATTCAACTATCCCTAAATCAAGACCGAAAAACCGTATACATCCTGTTTGGTTCACACCTAATTTGTTAAAGCTCATATCTGAGAAAGAAAAAATAAGACGAAAACTTAAAATTTACAGTAATCCAAGAGATGAACTCGAACTTACATTAGCTAAGAACCGGGTCGATTCATTAATGAAAAAATGCTACTCTCACTATATCATGGGTACAGAACAGGCTATCTCAAATGCACCTAGAAAATTTTGGTCTTACGTAAAACAGCGAAAGGATGCAACTACCCAAATCCCTTCCCAAATGTCACTTGGCAATATAACAGCAAATTCTGGCAATGAAATTAGCAACCTTTTTGCAGAACAATTCTCGTCCTTGTTTACTGATGCTCCAACTTACAATCGGATACCCAACCATAACTATGTGGACTCCTTTACACAAAAATCACTTTCTTGGATCTTTATAAGTGAACATGATATATGCAAAGTGCTTAAGTCACTAGATCCCAGCAAAGGTGCCGGACCAGACGGTATACCCCCAATTTTCATTAAAAAATGCCGGAAATATCTAAGCTTACCACTCAAATTCATTTTAAATAATTCTTTGGAAACATCAACTTTCCCTGATACGTGGAAGGCTGCAAATATCTTGCCCATCTTTAAGAAAGGAGCTAAAAACAACGTTCGCAATTACCGACCTATATCGGTGTTAAACGTATTTTCGAAAGTCTTTGAAAAACTTATATGTCCCATTCTGTCCCTTCACTCAAACAATATCTTATCAGTGTCGCAGCACGGATTCTGTCGCAACCGTTCCACAGTCTCTAACCTAGTGAGCTATGTATCTGATTTATGTAAGAGCATTGACAACAAGCAACAAGTCGATTCAATATACACTGACTTCAGTAGCGCTTTCGACAAGGTCGACCATCATATCTTAATTTTAAAGCTAGGGGCTTATGGAATTCACGATCCATTGCTGTCGTGGCTAAAATCTTACCTCATAAACAGATCTATAAGAGTAACTCTGAAAGGCTACACTTCCGATCCCTACACTGCCACCTCAGGAGTTCCCCAAGGTTCCCATCTTGGGCCTATCCTGTTCTTGCTCTTTATTAACGATATCACACTTAGTGTTCAGCATAGCGAGTGCTCTATTTTTGCCGATGATCTTAAGATATTCCGTGTGATTAAGAATATTGAAGATAGTCGTTTACTCCAAGAAGACCTTAATTCCATTTACGAATGGTGTACTAAAAATAAAATGTTATTAAATGCCTCAAAATGTGCACACATCAAATTTACCCGTAAAAAAACACATAATAGATACGAAGTACTACATCCATAACCAAGAGCTTGAAGAAGTCTCAGTTATTAAAGATCTTGGTATTATAATGGACAGTAAGCTCACTTTTAAAAATCATATAGATTACATTGTCTGTAAAGCTTGGAAACTGCTAGGTTTTATCAAGCGCAATACCGCCGACTTTAAAAGAACTGAGTGTATCTCCGGAATTTACAGTGCGCTAGTGCGTAGCATTCTCGAATATGCGGCCCCGGCATGGAACCCGCACTACAAAACATATGTTGAAAGAATAGAGCGCGTTCAACGTTCCTTTACGAGGTACCTGGCCTTTAAAGACAAATCCTGTCCCTACAGAGCTGATTACGACGCTCACCTAACTCACTTTAAAATCCATTCCCTGGAAAAACGTAGGCAAGTGACTGACCTCTTGACTCTCTATAAAATTGTTCGTAATACTTTGGATGCCCCTGACCTGCTTTATCAGATAAGTATCAATGTTCCCCGTCGTATTCCGCGATACCCAGAGTCAAAAACCTTCGCTCCTAAATTTTCCAATACTAACCTAGGACAATTCTCACCTATTAACCGAATGACTAATCTTTTTAACAACTTAAAAAACCCTGACATTGACATTTTTCACGACACTTTATTTAGCTTTAAGGCGAAATTATACTTAGAGTAATATTTTTCAAATTCTTTTTCTTAATTGTTTAAAATTTTTTTTTTTTTATTTTAATTTTAATCATTATTTTCATTTGTTTAATCTTACTATTTTTGTTTTTGACTTAATTTAATTATTTCTAACCGGACTTACTTCAATGTTGTGTATACCTGTAAGTGATAACTGTACTCGGACATTAAATGACATTAATTAAAAACAGACTTTGTTTAACAATTACTAACAGTAAGCAATAACTATTTTCGACAACATTTTTGAGTTGGTGGCAAATGTAACACATAGATATTCGTTACCTCAGATAGCGGTAGTAGTCGATGAGGTACCAAGGCCGGTAGAAGTGGTCCTGGAAGCTGTTCTCCCCGTGGCGCAGGTACGTGGTCTTGCTGATGTAGCAGCCGTTGAGGTTGAGCCGCGCGCGGTCCACGTACATGTGCCGCCAGTTCACGTAGCCGTTGGCGCGGGGCGTGCCGCACTCCAAGCCCCAAGTCCTGGCCGCAATGAAACAAAACCCAATCCGAATCGTTTGCATAAATAATAATTTTAATACGATAGAAAACGACGTGATGCCCGCAATCTTCGCCCGCGCTTATTATCCATAAATTCCGTGAGACTCGTTTGCTTTCCTTGGATATTGGATTGGATTGTTGAAAGTCAATGCTCACTTTACATAGGTGTATGATCTATGGTAGCTAGGTGCCAGACCAAAGTCAAAGTCAAAAAGTCAAAGTCAAAAATATCTTTATTCAAGTAGGCCCACAGGTGGCACTTTTGATGCGTACATAAGAACCACACGGTAGTGAGATGATGGCGATAACCACATTCGTAAACTTAAAGCTACGAGGGTTCCAAACGCGTCCTGGTCTAAGAAGAAGCCCACAACAAACTTAGCCGGGTGTTTTTTTTTTTTTTTTGTTATCACCATCTCACAATGTCATTTTAAATTATTAGAAGAGCAACCTGGTTAGAGCAATAATTTACACCCAAGCTTTTTTATCGTTTACGTAGTCCTTTATACTATAATAGGACTTTTCTATAAGCTTACGTTTAATACAAACTTTGAACTTTTTAAGAGACATCTCCAAGATGACAATTGGTAGTTTATTGTAGAATTGTATGCAATTTCCTTTAAACGAATTATGAATTTTATGTAACCTAGTATATTGCACTGTAAGTTTATTCTTACTTCTAATGTTTAAATTATTGCAGTCACATTTTTTCTTAAATTTAGAAATGTTTTTATGAACGTACATTAAATTTTCAAATATGTACTGACTATACACTGTCATTATTTTAAAATCTTTAAATTTATCTCTCAATGACTCTCTCGGACCCATTTTGTAGATAGAACGAACAGCCCTCTTCTGCAGCACGAAAATAGTGCTAATATCAGCAGCATTACCCCAAAGTAAAATTCCATATGACATAATGCTGTGAAAGTAACTAAAATATACCAGTCTCGCAGTTTCTACGTCGGTCATATGGCGTATCTTCTTTACCGCATAGGTACCCTTGCTTTTATAAAGATGTCTATTAAAAAATTAAAAACTAATGGCAATGGGTTAATGGGGTTCACAGTGTTACGTGTTACGTTTGTAATAGTTAAAAAATAAAAGTAATCAAAACATCAAAAAGTCTTTCAATTCGGAATTTCCGTGATATATTATAGAAATTAAGCCTAATTTGCAATACTCCGCGTAAAGCAGGAGAATCTGTATGCTGTAATTTAAAATTTCTTCCTATAGTTGTCCCCTTAAAGTTAGTGAAAATATTTTTTTCTACAGACTTTCTGAATCATTATGCATTCGATTTAGGCGATGCCTAGGTTTAGTAAAAACGGAAATAAGGTAGCTGGTCGGGATCGCTACTAAGTAAAGGCCTTAATAAAGCTGTTTTTTGTTATCCCATCACTTTGAGTTTCTGCTTTTCCAATTGACTTTCGGTGGTGTACAAATAAAGAGTATAAAAAAATTATCAGTACTCTTTTATTTGATGTGAAACTGTGCTAGCTGATTTTGAGCATTTTTCAGTATACCCGCGATATACTGCCTATGCACCGTCATTATTTTAACTTCTTTATGTATTCGCCTAGTACAGCAATTTCGATTTATCTCGAAGGTTGAAGAGAAAAGGTTGAAGAACTATTTCTTTCCAGGTACTTACATATTAAAAATTAACTTTCCATAGCTTTCATCGATCAATCTCCTCCGTGCCTTCTCCATCTACAAGACAATGGCGAAGGACCTTGTGCCCAGTCGGCAGAGACAAAAGCCATAAACAAGAATTGAATTAAAGGTTGTCAGAATAATTTTTATTTATTTATACACTTATTTATACTTCAAGAATGAAGCGGGGATCGGTAACTAGCGATCTCTGCTAGGCAACCTTATATGACCTTATTAGGAAATAACGGTCTCGTATGATAGCACGTTGGAGTAAGAGCGCGTGTGTGCGCACTCACTTGACACACAGGCAGCGCCACAGCTCGGGCTCCCGCGCCGCGACGTAGAACCCGCGGCAGGTCGCGGCCAGGCGCTCCAGCGAGCCCGCGTCCAGCTCCGCGCCCACCACCCAGCGCAGCACCAGCTGCACCACCTCGTACGGCAGCCACGACATGTGCGCGCTCTGCCGGACATACGCCACTTTGAATGAATGAATGCGTACACTTTCATTGTCCACCACAGAGAAAATTTACAGAGATATTTATTTATTTATTAGGTTCACCAACAGTACACTGAAACTAGCTTAGGAACTACAAAATTGAGAAACATAAAGTTGTAGTGTAAACCCAATTACTGGCAAACCGGCATGCGTATCTGAAAAAAAACACACAAGTGCGGGTTCGCAAGTTTACAATTATATTATTGTTGTAACGAAGGAAACACTGTATTATGAAGTTGAAAACAGAAACAAAAACATAACTTAAATTAAAACAAAACAGAAATGTACGAGGCAATTTTTAGATTTTTTTTGTATTGCTGAAGAGAAAATGAGTGGATGTCGGCACGAGTGGCTTGGAATAGCTTGTTGTGGTCTCGGCAGATCCTAGCCAGGATACTGTGAGCGCCTAAATTAGTTCTATACAATTTGCCAACGAACGGTTTGAAGTTACCGAGGCGCGCATTTTTACGCGGAACGATAAATTTAATTTTTATCAAAATATTTGGACAGTTGATTTTATTATTTAAAATTTTGTAGAGAAATACTTGATCGGATACCCAACGACGACTTTCTAATGAATTCAAATTCAAAATTCAAATTCAAAATTTCTTTATTCATGTAGGCCTATCACAGGCACTTATGAAGCGTTCATTCAATTAATTAATCTTTCGCTATATGAGGTTAAAACGAATTGTTTTTTTTGATGAACTGACAACAAGAAACGAAAAAGTTTTTGGATTCTTTGAATCCTTAGAATAGGATGCTTATATAGTGGATTCCAAATGCTGGAGCAATACTCTAAGAGACCCCGAATTAATGCAAAGTAGACCGTTTTGAGAGCCA
Organism: Pararge aegeria; assembly: GCF_905163445.1. Taxonomy (NCBI): domain Eukaryota; kingdom Metazoa; phylum Arthropoda; class Insecta; order Lepidoptera; family Nymphalidae; genus Pararge; species Pararge aegeria. Next base: position 18,679,724 of record NC_053189.1, read on the forward strand.
GTCAAGAATTGAAAGTTTTACAATTACGCCAAACAAACCCCAGCAATTTGTAGCATTTACTGATTAGTTGGTCTATGTGTGTATTGAATGACAATTTGGTATCCAAAATAACACCTAAGTCTCTAACAGTATACACCTCGTCAGGCAACAGATTATTAAGATACTAAGAAGTTTGAAGAGGCATGCGTTTTTTTGTAAATTTAATATGTTGGCATTTTTATATTATTATATATATAAATAGCATCGAATTGATATCCCTAATCAATGTTTTCAATTATTTGAGTCGTGTATTCAGTCAAATTTGATACTGTTGACATTTTGCTTGATAGGATTCGAACTAGGCCCCCGAAAGTGAAGTCGAAGTCCTACCCACTGAGCTATCACCGATTCTCAAAGCTTATATCCTCTGAAAATAAACGTTTCCCCACGGATTTGCAAAAAACAGTAAAAATTGCGGACGAAGAATGCGGGCATCAGCTAATAATGATTTTAAAGTGTAGTTGGCAGTCTCATAATTTTAATTTTCTTTCAATAAGATTTCTTTCTGACGACCTACCTGGCGCAGCGGTGAGCGCTGGAAATTTAAGAAGGAGGTCCCTGGTTTCCCGGCAGGGAATTTACAATTTCTGAACTTTCTCTGGTCTGGTCTGGTGGGAGGCCTTGGCCGTGGCTAGTTACCACCCCACCAACAAAGTCGTGCCGCTAAGCGATTAAGTGCGATTAAGTGTGTATAAGGGTTATGACTACAATACTCCCTAGAGGGTTAGCCCGCTAACATCTTAGACTGCATCACTTACCACCAGGTGAGATTGCAGTCAAAGGGTAACTTATAGTGGAATAAAAAAAAGTTATATATTACTCAAAGGCATTGGTGGACTCAAAAGCGGGTAAAATTGCCCGTTCACTCGCACATTTATATAAAACTAGCGTACCCAGCCCGCTTCGCTGGGCTAGCTTTTGCTTTATTTTATTTAAACAATAGACTAACATCATTAAATTTTTAATTTAAGTCTCATAATATATTGATCATTCAATCATTTATTTCTCTCCGTATTCATTCTCTTCTATTCTCTTCTCGAGCGGGTGAAGATCATTATCTACATCCATGTACACCCAACAATAGAATATCATCATACTAAATAAAAGCTGTATTTGACAGTTTGACAGTTCAAAAATAGGAGTGCTCCGATCTTCACCAAACTTTACAGGATTACTCGCCAGGTCAATCCGGAGATTCCCTGAAAGTTTCATTGAAATCGGTCCAGCCGTTTCAGAGCTTATACGGAACATACCCAAACTTTTTCTTTTATATATATAGATAGATAAGACAGAGAACCTTGGTCTGATACACTGGTTGGAACAGATGGCCCTTCCTGGCGAGGGTCCTCTGCAGCCTGGCCACCAGCTCTTCCCCTTCCACTGCTTCGTCATCATCACTGTCCTCCGCTCGCTCGCTGTGGCACACTTCCTCGATTTCATATTCTTCTGTAAATTCATTCTGATATTAATAGACTAGTTGCAAGATGGAGGTCGTTAATCTCAAACACGCTTGGGTATTTGAGCATTGTTTTGTCAACCTTCTACGAAGTTGATCACCGGAGGAGTGGGGCGAGCGCGAAAACTCGCCATGAGGAGAGCCCAGGGTTCGAAGACATCGGGGGAAAGTGGGAGACGTCAACACGAGGGTGCCTGGTGAGGACTCGGACCTCCGCTCGGTTCGAAGTTAATCTGAGCGTTGTTGGACTTGGACTATTTATTGTTTAGTCCGAACGCCCCCGTGGTAAAGGTCCACGTCCGGATGACGTGAGAAATCGGGGCCCTCGTCTTCGCCGGCGAAGACGCTGTGTTTGCTATGTGTTTTTGTGTTGTTGGGACACATTGTCGGTAGTAGCGAAGTTGATGAATCGAAATTGTTGTACTGGCCAAATACACGCGAGCAGCGGCCGGCAAAAGTTTCATAAAAATCCATGTCAGTCGTTGCCTAGCGGTCAAAATTCAATATTCATTTATTTCAAGTAGGCCTAAATAATTAGACCAGGGCGCGTTTGGAACCCTCGTAGCTTTAGGTTTAAGTTGGCGAACGAAGTTATCACCATCTATATAAATATATAGTGAAGCTACAGTAATTATACCTATTTCTTTAAACGGTCAAATAAATAACATTGTAAACTCATGAGAATATTGTAACTTATAAATCTTACGATATTTTACTTGTGAATCATGGCAATTACAGGGGTAACTTTTAGAAGATTTTAATGAGTGACTTGCTAATAAGATACCTATTATTTGAAAAAAACAAATAAATACTTCACCGTGGGAGAAGTTGTTTGTTGTTCCGCCATAGCTTAGTGGTTAAAGCGCTCAGGCTGCGAGTCACAGGTTCAAATACTGTCGGTTCCTAATTTTTTTTAAATGCATTTTGCATTTATACTATACTTGAATAAAGATATTTTTGACTTATGACTTTTTTTTCGCATTCTAAGGTAACAAAACCATACAGTGGTAGTAAAAACGAAACTGCCTATGTAACCTAGCTCTGTGTCTTTGCTTGAATGTTATTTTAAGTTAAAGTACAGTCTGTGGTTGTACCTGTAGGAGTGTCCGTCCTGAGCTCGGAGCTTTCATATAGCCGGATCTCCACGTCGGGCAGAATCTGGATGGCACGCTTATAGTGCTGAATGGCTTCGTACAGCTTTCCACCACGCTCCATTTCCACGCCGCATAGAAAAAGTTGTTTGGCCTTGAAAAAATAAAAATATAATTGAATTTCTACACACACTGCTGACTGCATGCAATACAGAGATTAATTGGTATACTGCATCCTCGCAACTTTTGAGACTTGAAGGTCCCGGGTTCGATCCCCGACAGGGGCAATTAGGTCAAAGTCAAAGTCAAAAACATTCTAGTAAGCCCATAGGTGGCAGTTTCGATGCGTACATTATAACTTCTGAATTTTCTTTGGTCTGGTCTGGTGGGAATGCTTGAGCCTTGGCTAGTTACCAACGTCGCATAGAAACAGATTAGTGGTATGGGTTTAATTTAACTGCTATAACCCTAACAGGTTAGCCAATTACCAACTTACTGCACCATCATTTACCAGCAGGTGAGATTGCAATCAAAGGCTAACTTGTAGTGAAATAAAAAAAACAGCCTGTTACATCTGCGCGCGCTACTTTTGTATACTGTTAAAAATGTGGGTTGAAATAAAAATCAAATCAAAAAGTTAACGTTGTCTACTTACAGGATCCTTCTGCATTTTTTCGCCGATATATTAGTTTAGGTTAGAGAAATAGATGGAAAAGGATGGAGGAGCCGTATGCCCAAAAATGGGCATTGAAATCAAATACCAATCATACAACGATTTTATAAATGACATACTAAAATAACAAAAAAATAATTAAGATAAAAATTTGACATTCACACAATGACTGAAATTATAATGAATTACCTAATGGTTATGTACAACTGAAAATTGTTATGTATAAACACGAATATGAATGTCTTATGGAAATAAAGGCTTTATTATTATTTATCTACCATGTATTGAATTTTTTTTTTTTGTAATTCTTAACAATGCTTAAAAAAACACTATTAAAAATTAAAAAAAAAAAACATCCACCCTCCACTTGCGGCGCTTTTGAATGCCCAAGTAACTGGCGGTCAGGGCTCCAGAGTGAGGAACCTCCTCACGGTACGCGCCGTTTCAAGGACTTTTAAGGTTACTGCCTTCTGTATCCGACCCTTGATCCAAAAACCAAGCGAAAGCTTCTTAAGATGTTGGTCGAAGCTTTTCGCGAGAAGACCATTGACTGAAACGACGATGGGAACAATATCGGTCGACTCAATATTCCACATGGCGGTAATCTCATAAGCAAGGTCCAAGTATTTAGATAATTTTTCCTTTTCAGCTTTCACCAGATTATTATTAGTTATTAATTTGTTACCGTACAATTTCGTATACGCGCTGCAAGTCATTCATTATGTTTTTAACAATAGCGTACGGCCGTACACTAGTGGTTTAAAAGGGTAGGGGCAATGTAGTTTAATAATTGTTAAGTCGTTAACTGTTATTTAAGTTTTGTTAAAATTCGAGTGCTCAGAGTCTCGTTCGCGGCGATCGCGATAGGGTGACGCGTACATAACATTTCTAGTGTATTTTATTGAGACTTCTATGATGCCACCAACTATATCACCTGTGTGTAACCATCTGCATTAGTCAACTCCCTCCAACTCACGCTATCGTCGGAGTACTGTATCATATACTCTGTGACATACTCTTTGGTGGTGGTGGTACACTTAGTTTAGGAAGGCGCAACTAGCACCACAATACCTTCTCTTCATCAGTGAGCGGCTGCACGGGCTCCCGCTGAGCCAGCGGGGCCGGCCGGCACTCCTTGTGCGGGGAGGGGGTGGATTCCAGCTCGCGCTGCCATTGTTGCCGGAACACCGTCAACTCATCTTCAATATCCTCTTTCTGCGGAAAATATATTTGTTTATAAACTAAACAGTTAACTATCTAAGAAAATATATTTGTTTATAAACTAAACAGTTAACTATCTAAACCGTACTTATATAGCTGTCACTATAAAAATAAAGCTAAGTGCGAGTACGACTCGCGCATAAAGGGCTCCGTAGCATTATCTATCAAAACGGCAAAAAAATCATGTCTGTTGTATGTTGAATCTAACTTAAATAAACGTTTTATTTTAATTTAATTATCTAGTTTTAAAGTGATTATGTCCTATTTATATTATAAATGCGAAAGTTGGTATGGATTGATAGATAGATGTTTAACTCTTTCACGCAAAAACTACTGAACCAATTTAACTGAATTTTTTAATGAAGATAGATTATACCCTGGATTGAGACCAGGGTATTGCTTTTTATCCAGGAAAACTGGACGGTTCCCGCAGGATTCATGAAAAAGTAAATAACCTCTACTTGTTGTCTTTAAAATCGAGCAAAAAAATCGTGCTTGTTATATTGTAGTCCCCTTAACTATTTAATAACCCCCCAAAAACGACAGGGTGTTATAGGTTTTATTTGTCTAGTGTGCGTGTGTCTGGCATCGTACTCGTATTTCCCGAACGGATTTTGATTTTGTTACTTTTGTTTGAAAGGTGAATTAGTCGGGAGTATTTTGAGCTGTTTGATGAAAATAATATATAGCCAATAATATATAGAAAATAATATATGGTCGCCACCACAAAATGAAACGGATTAATGTTGATGTCGTATATTGTTTCACCTCTTCTTTAATATTGGTATGAAAAGGGCTTGAGTAGCAGAATTCTATACACTATGACATTATGAAATTTCAAATCCAAGATGGCTGCCGCCACAAAATGGTTTATCACTATTTTTATTCACAACTCCCTCAATATGGTGGTATGGTATCAAATGAAATACTTAATTAGTAGTACCTACACGATATTGAAAGTCGAAGGTTTTTTCAATTTTTATTGAATTTTTTAGTATTTGAGTTATAGCGACAACAGAAACAGATATCTTCATAATCTGTGACAATTTTAACTTTCTGACTATCTCGGTTCATGAGATTCATTATGCTGTTAGACAGGCAGACACAGACAGATGGACGGAAAGCGGAGTCTTAGTCATATGGTCGCGTTTTACACTTTGGGAATCGTAATAAAAACGAGAGTGGGCATTACAATGAAAGAGGCTGCACCCTTACATAGTTGATATGCCACGAAGCGCTTTGCATGCTCATTTTTAATGAAAAGTCCCCGAAAAAACCTGGAAAGCTCTTTAGACTTTCTTCTTTATCACCTGCCGTCCAGGTACGCTTGCTCCAACTTAGCCTTACATTATTACCATACCATATGATTGCAGCCTAGCGCTACATATACGTTTAGGCTATAAACAATGATGGGCCCTATCACATGAAGTGAAACTTTTTACACCTGTGAATTGTATAAGCATTCTGGTCTACTATATGTATTGTTGTGTTATGCCTACCATACGACCAATATTCACTGCTTTGATGGTTTAGTAATTAGCATGTTTGGCAACGAATTTTAAGGTCCTGGATTCACTTATCAAGCCTAGGTTAAATTAGAAATAATTAAGATTTTTTTTTTTTGTCAAAAAATTGGCATCGTAACCCAATCCCTAGTAGATATTGCAAAAGTATGATAATAGATCAGTCCCAGTAATTATGACTAACATGTGAACAGCCCGCCAACCCGCATTTGAGCAGCCTGGAAGGCCTAGATCCTAAGGAGAGAGTAACAAAGCCTAAGCACAGCAAAAGAAGATAAATAGACTGAGGATGAAATTATCACAATCATTAATAATCTGAAGGTGATGATGATGACAATCTTTAATAGGCTGAAGATGATAATTATCGTGTCATATTTTCATGGAGGAATGATGATGATATTGACAATTTATAATAAACTTTGAATCATGATAAAAATCTTTATTGGGCTGAATATTACGATGATGACAATTTTTTAATAGGCTGAAGATAGTAATGATCCTGTCATATTGAAATGGAATGATGATGATGATGACAATCTATAATAAACTTAGAATCATAATGAAAATCTTTATTAGGCTGAATATTAAGATTATGACAATTTTTAATAAGCTAGAGATAACGATGTTGACAATCTTTAATGACCTTAATATAATGATTGACGATGATGACAACCTTTATTAGGGTGTGGATGATTATAACGACAATCTTCGCTCTACATTATCAATGGGCACCTTATCGTTCAGCTGCAGGCTATCCAATGCCTCTGCGGGGTCGCAAACAGAGTGATTGGATGAGGAAGAGTCCTCCTGCTCCTCGCCCTCGCAGTCCCCCGAGCCGTCCGCACCCGTGCCCGCCGCCGACGCCTGCCGCGACAAAAAAATACATGAGCTAGCAATAGGCGGGCCGTATGGAGTTGCTCCAACGAGACGTACAGACGACTACAAGCTGCCTGCTGCTGCACTGGACCCAATCTGCTCAAGACATCCATGAAATCCATACGGAAAACCTACGTCGAGCAGTGGTCTTACATCAGTTGATTTAAAACCACTGCTCGACTTAGACATGTATGATTCCAAAAAAGATTAAACCTAAGGTGATATATTCACAAACTGGTGCTTTTATACCCAGACAACCAGATCCTCTTTAAAATGAAAAGAAACCAACGTTAAATGCTACCTTTATAGAAATACACTGAGCACTGGATATAAATAATATAAAATCTGCAAGTGCCATTGCAGATCGCCCAAAATTTTTTATAACATTTGAATTTGATTCGAATTTTTGCACTTTTGAGAATTAGTAAAGTGTTTCGAAGTCACAAATAATTATTCTAAGACCAAAATATGTGTACAACACTCCAGCAAATAAAGTAACTCTATTCTATTCTGCCGCCCTAACTGTGTCAACATAACTTTAAACTCAACATCTATCCATAGGTCGAGCGATAACCATAATCCTTTAACGATTTCTTTGGCTTTCCAGCGTTGCATTACGCGTTGAGACCTTACACGTATGAGGTCTCGACTTCCAATCACCGGAAGAATATACCCATATTTTAGTACGCTTTTTCGCAGAGAACCGATAATTTTAAACTTCCAATCCTAGATAATGTGTTTCTGTTTGAAATTGTTCGATGACCAATTATTACACGTTAAATTTTAACACCTCATGATAAAGTGATAATGCAGCATAAGCTGTCAACCACTTCACTTGCTTGCAAGATTACTCAGATTCCGTCTTGATTTTTTGGTAGTAAAAAAAATGTATGTAACTGTTTTCCCGATGTTTGCTATGCATAAGAATCGAAGTATCTAATCGCTTCTTATGTGTCCAGATACGAACGAAACGAAACAAAAAAGGTTTGTTGTTTTGATCAGCTTTATCTGTAACACCTATAGGTATGTTATTAGCTCCTATGTTATAAGAATCCTGTAGGTTCCGAAAAAAAAAAATTTTTATATGCATTTAAATTTATAAAATTGATAATTCTTCCAAACACTAATAAAAATTACAAAAATAACATACCTGTCTCTACATCATGTCTAAGTTGTTTGTTTGAACGCGCTAATCACATAAGCTTGTAGTTAAACACACCTTCGTGTATGATATTTTTGGCATTTATTAGCCCGATTAGGAGCCCATCAAACGAAGTAATAGCGAAGGCGGTCAACTCGACGCGGCGGGTCGAGTAATATTGTGTAAACAAATCAGAAGTTTTACGCTTACGAATTCGCGAGCTAGTTTTTAGCAGTCTATTGCATAGAATGGTATATAATAATAATTCGAGGGTATTAAAAAGTAGGTTTCATGAAAATTTATGCAGTAGATATTAACATGGATAACAATGAAACACATTATTGCATTAATAATATACGGTATGGATGTATGCATTGACCACTAAATCAGTGCTAATACCTTTCTACCTTTATTAAAATTATGACTAATGAATCGCAAAAAGGAAAATTTATTTGCTTAATACAAAGTACATAGAAGCTAGTTACAATGTTTAGAACAGTGCAGCATTTATATGTTCTGCAAATATTAAAAAATATAATTATTGCTTAAAATCTTAGCGCATTATTTTTTATATCTCAAATTATGTTAATTTGTGGTAAAATAAATAAAATTAAAATAGATTTAGTTTTAATGTTTTTTAATTATGCTTTTGTAATTATAGAACAAGTAATGAAAATTAACTATAATTTACAAATATTTTGATATCAGTGGTTGAAAATTGGATTGGAAGATTACATTACATTCAAACATCTACTTAACCAGGTGTTAAATAACCTAAAACCCCTTGCCCTTGCATTTATTGCCCTACATTAGAGGAGATAGAATTGTACTAGATGCTGCTCTTTCACGCAACACATTCATTCTACAAGCTACTCAATGCACTTCTGGATATTCAGCAGCAAGAGAACAATTTTATGAACAAATTTAAGACAGAGGTGGAGATTATATTAGAATAGTAATAAATTTGTTCATTTTGCTAGCGTTTCTATAGCTACTTTGTGATAAAATATTGATTGTACAGAGAGATGTATTTTTAACTAAAAAAACAACACTTTCACACTAGAGAATACAATACAAATGAGAATAAAGTTGTATATGATCAAGATTGTTAAATCCCTCATACTTTAAGTTACAATAATAAATATAATATCTAATTGATAAAATTAAGTTTATTACTGATTTAATAACAATTTTATTGACAAACCACTGTGTTGAATTTAGTAACACTTACTAATGCGACCTATCTAAAGGCTTCAGAAATTAACACATTACATAATAAATTCAGCTAGGAATTAATTCATTTTGCGGTCGTTTTTATCCATTTATAGAACAACATATTGCCAATATTTAGCAAAATATATTGCGTTGCTTCTTACCATGGCTATGTGGTGTCTCAACTATGAATAATAGTTGTAGTCAAAAAACCTTAGTTCTCTTTCTTATTATTAATTAAATCGTGAAGGAGAATTACTTTTCAAAAAAGTAATGAAATTGAAATATTTATTTTGAAAAAATCCAACACGATCAACACTCAACAAATACAATCCGATTTGACCACAGTTTTGACATAAACAAGTGTCAAATTTTGAAATCCATAATAAATGTGTCAAGTAATGTTCATCTAAAATTGACGCGTCAATTAACAGGAATTGCCAAATGCCTGTTAATGCTGACTACTGAAGCATTGAGGCATAAGGAGTAAGGTTTTTGATTGGTTGTCAAGCTATTTGTGTAACAGAAAACAATGCACAGAAGTCTCAAAACTTCTGAAGTTCGATAAACGTACTTTCAGATCGAATTGGAGAGATATCATTAGTGGTTTTCCGCAAGGAAGTATATTAGGACCGTTCGTATTTTTTGTTTATTTAAATTATATATAAAAATTATAAAAATTATTTATTGGCACCAAGCGTTCTAGGACACAATTGTATATAATTCCTTGATGCGACTTTTTCGAAATTTTGTAGTGCAATAAAGAAACTTTGAAAATAATTTATAATATAATTCAATGGTTAGATGACAATGATTTAAATATTGATGATAATTTGATAGAGACAAAATCAAATTAATTCAATTTGAAACAATGAATTCGGAACATCCGTATTTAGTAATACATATACATTATGACATAAAGCCAATAGAAAAGTAGATATAAAATTATGATATATACAAGAGAAGAGTTACTCGTCAAACTAGAACTGCTTCAGATTTTGTGCACCCTTTTTATTTTTGTATTGCGCAAATTCGACCATATCTCAAAGTTTCGACATCAACTGAGGTAGCTCCCTAATTGTCTTCGCCGGAATGTTCATATCCTTACAATGTTCATCTTTGTTCTTGCTAGACCGCTTTCATGTAGCTCTACCTAGACATAGAACATCCGTGCGTCCGTGTGTTATTGTGAAGGCATTGGAAGTGCCCACTTATAACACTACCTTTTTTCGCAAAGTCATTTGCAGTTCTTGCCGCACGACTATGGAATTCTCTTCCACGCAATATTCTGTGTGATAACCCATTTTAGTCAAGGCTGACGCATCACTATCTGGCTTCTCTATAGACGTTTTTGAAGATATTGCATAATGAAAAGATGAAGCATTACAAATTTTTTCCCCAAATAAAAAAAAATACAACCAAACAGATAACCACTCCATTTTGTAAATCGGTTAATAATGACTGTTTTATTAAAAAAAAATTGGTTGCCTGTAAAGTCGGTATACGGGCGAAAGTTTTACGTGACAACGACTTTGAGTGGTAAAATAATTTTAATGTGAATATTCATTCGTATAGTAGGAAGAAGGATGAAATAATAGTAACAATTTAAAACATTTATTTATACAAAGAATTATATTTAAAACATTAATTTATACAAAGAATCTCGCACTGAATTTCATATTAACAAAATTTTATTTTTACCTTTACACATACATACGTATTTATATACAAATATACATACAATAACTTGCAATACATTTGCGTACAATGAAACAGCGTTTACTACAAAGGGACGAGTCCCTTTCACTTTTTATGTCTGTCTCTCTCGCTCTTAGGCGAGCTAACCATGCCCGAGTGGAAGGGACGCGTGCCTCTCACTCGCTCTCATTGTGAGCGCATAACGTGAGCGGAGCGTAACGCAGTTTCTTGAAGTGTCACCCGGCAAACCAATTTATAAGACGTTGTCACGTCAAAATAATATTCAATATTATTGTTTCAATCACATAGCGTGGCGATGCGTCGCCACGGCCTATGTCGCCACGCCAAGATTCAGGTTAACCCTCCGCCTATAGATGTTTCACATCAAAAACCACATTTCAATAATAGACAGCTTTGATAAAAGGTAGAACTTCTGTGAATTCTACTTGTAAGTTGTCTATTGTGTGTTGTCACTTGTCACCTGAGAGCTGAATTGAGAATTCACAGAATTTTGTAGAAAAAGATGAAGTAAATCATTAATCATTTTAAAGTATAAAATAATTCTCCATAGTGTTTTATGATAATGTGATGTAATGAAATCAATTACTGTAACATTAAAGTTCCACTGTGTATTACTGTGACAAAGTTAAAGAACGTGTAACGATACTATATAAGAACAGCTTAACAAAATGGTGAGTCAGTTATTGGAATAAATAAAACGAACATTAATAATCTAGAGTAGATACGCTAAATTATAATATTTACCTAAACGTTAATAATATTATGTACATGTAGTGTCTGTGAGATACGGTATGCAGTGATAGTTTACCGGTTGTCTGTCGCATACTTGACCGCAGTCGATTAAATGGTTATGGAGGTCAGGATTTGGCCGTTTACCTTCCAACGTGGGCTCAAACATCTCCAGCAAGTTGTGTCTGTTTGAGGGTCAATGTCCTAGCAGGCTATTAATTAAAATTATGGGCCTGTGACCTGTGGAATGTGCATTAACCGAAAGATGATGTAGTAAATATTTTTCAGATGCAATTCATGTTGCTGTTCAGCCGTCAAGGCAAGCTGCGTCTACAGAAGTGGTATGTGGCACATCCAGACAAGCTGAAGAAGAAGATAACCCGAGAGCTCATCACCACAGTGCTGGCGCGAAAGCCCAAGATGTGCTCCTTCCTGGAGTGGAAGGATGTCAAAGTTGTATACAAAAGGTGTGCTTTTAGCTTCTTGGGCTGAATTACTTTTACTAATAATAATATCTACGCTCATTTCAGTAGTAAAGTGCTTTATTTCAACCAGTATTTATCTTATAACAAATCTAAAAAAACCTTGTAAAACAAACCCCATTAACGCACTGTTTCCATATTAGAATTTTTTCATAAACATAATAATTAATAAAAAAAATCTTTGTAGTTATACTTTAGGCATTAATAGGTGGGTATAGCATTAACATACCTGGTGCATCAGATGCACATATCTGGTATGGCAACTAAGGAAGCATATTATAGGTTCTCACAAGAGAAGGTTTAATGTCTTCCAGCAAAGATGCCAGATTGATGCCAGGTGGTCTTGGAGATGGACTTAAGCCACTGGCAATTGCAATAGTGCAATAAAATAATAGACTATAGTATACATATGTATTTAGTTCCCCCCAGCCCTTTATTATTTGATTTAGTTTCCCCGAGGGTTGTCTGAAAGAGATTGCTTTAGCAATCAGACAGCCTTTGCCTAACAATGCAAAATTTTCTACCTATCTAATCCATCAAAGTAGAATTAAAACACTTGGTCAGATTCTTAATAACACTTGATCTTTCTTGCAACTAATGAATTTGAATGTAATCCAAATAACAACGCTTCAACAAATTGTTAAACCTACTATGCTTATAGCCTTATAGGGCACAAGTCGTTCGGAATGAGATGGGTTAGGATGTACACAACCATGCTGACAACGCAGATTGGTAAACTTCACACTCCTTTGAGAACATTATGAAGAACTTTAACAAAGGAAATTATTAGTGATTTTGATCACTTAATTTGGTGAATAATGTTGTACGTTGCAGATATGCCTCGTTATATTTCTGCTGCGCCATGGAGCAGGAGGACAATGAGCTGCTCACCCTGGAACTCATTCACAGATATGTGGAGCTGCTAGACAAGTATTTTGGCAGTGTAAGTTACCAAAAATGCATTATAATTCCAAACTATTATTTTGATGTGAAGTTGTGACTAGGTTTATTTATTTCTAACAATTTTCGATATATTATTCAAAATATTGTGGGTATATATTATTGACTGTATTTTCCATGACGTTTTGACAACTAACAGCATAGTTTTCTGTTTTCCAGCCCTGTTTACCAGCACAGGTATTTTATTATTGCTAAATCTGATCAATCTTAAAGCTCGAAACTTGCATCTAGCTAAGCTATGTTCCAAGATGATGAAAACTATATGAAAACGTATCACCACAAATATTATATTTCCAGGTTTGCGAGCTGGACATAATCTTCAACTTTGAGAAAGCCTATTTTATCCTGGATGAGCTTGTGCTGGGCGGAGAGCTGCAGGAGACCAGCAAGAAGAATGTCCTCAAGGCCATCGCTGCACAGGATCTGCTGCAGGAGGTCAGTAGCCAGGATAATGAGCTTGTGTGACTTTTAAACAAAAATAAGCAATATACATGTTACGGCCCATGCACACGACGTTTTTATTGCGTGCAGACAATCTAAACCTTATGTTTATTATTAACTAAAAAGTTGTAGGTTTATTACAGACACTTGATATGAATTCAGTTAAGTATTAGTTTTACTAACACAGAGGTTACTTTATACAGAAGCGCTTGAGTTTTGTGTCTCTGTGAAATGCGACAGAGCAAGAGAAAACTATTCTCCCGCGTCTCGTGTACGAACATCTTGAGTGCTTAGTGTGAGACTTTACCTACGTATACTCATTTGATCACGTTAAAGTTAACTATGATTTATATCGAATCTATAAAGTGCCATCTAGTTACAATACTGAGAAACAGTATGTTGACTAAATCGCGCTCGTTCGACAACATATAAATCTTAGTTACCTTTCACGCGATTGAATAAGTAAACAACAAATGGCATCCTAGGTTTAGGCTTCACGTTAATGTCTGGGCGTAACAAAAAGTCTTCTGCATAGGCCCTTGCACTTATGACATCGGGTGGAGGTGACGAAATGTCTTGAATAAGCATAGAAATTGTTATGCGCTTATAATTTTTTTGATATAATAACTTTTATTTGAAACAAACAGAATGTTTTATATATATTACTTACGAAAAAGCATGAGTGTGGTAATAGTAAAGTGAAATACACTAGTGTGGATTAAACAAAACAATTGGTGAATTGGTACTCCCAACTCCTGGTACAAGCTTGACGCTCAGGTGGAGGGAAATGGTATTATTAGTCATATTTCATATGGCTACCTTGTTCATCCGCTTAAATAGTTTGCAGTACACTCACAGGCTATTTGGAAAACTATGTGAAAATTAATAAGTAGGTACTTTACTTAGTCATTTAGTACCTCATTTTTATATAACTTACTACAGTGAAACCACGAAAATTTTAAATACTACTGATACATCTGAATCACGACGCACCAATATACACTGCGGGTGTACAGTACGTGCCGAGTCTTACAAATAGTTCTACGTTCGGCATGAGCGTTCGGCATAACAGAATGAGTGTTTCTTTTAGGCAAAGTTGTTATAGTTTGAGCAAATTGTACCTTGACATAACTGATCGAGGTCCTATGTCATTCATTTTTATATGACATTTAAGATGTAACGTAATATATTTCGTTACTGCAAGATTTGACGAATCTTATAAGAACTGTCAATTTTAGATATTGCAAATTGTAGTTACGGGTTTGTTTAGTTAAAATAATATAGACATTTGGGTATATAGGTTGTGTTTACTTGATAACAGAATTATATACACAGTCATAACTTTTCTATACTTATTTGTGACATAATACCGTAACACAACGTCGAATGCCCACAGACTCTTTTTCTTCTTGCTAATGCGGCGGCTGTGGCGTGGTCTTGTAAACCATGAACTCCTAAAAGCTTATAAGGACTCCATGTCTTATTTAAAATGGCAAAGCATGTCCGCGGTCTTACAAGTCCCACTATTTGTAGCCAAGTTGGTAACTTTGACACATTTGAAAATAAAATCATATCTATATAATATCACAATTAAGCTTAATTTGCTATACTCTGCGAAAAGCAGGAGAATCTGTGTGGTGTAATTTATAATTTCTTCAATCCTTATATTCAACACCAAACAGATCTTCGGC
This sequence comes from Pararge aegeria, assembly GCF_905163445.1. Classification (NCBI taxonomy): domain Eukaryota; kingdom Metazoa; phylum Arthropoda; class Insecta; order Lepidoptera; family Nymphalidae; genus Pararge; species Pararge aegeria. Next base: position 18,694,978 of record NC_053189.1, read on the forward strand.
AATATACCCTCTACGCCTGCTTCTATCCAATATGTCTATATAAATAAAGTCCTGTAACACAGCTGTCAAAGTTACATTGAACTTGGTATAGTCGGAAAAATGTAATAGGCCCGTTTTGACATTTGTGCAAGACCATAGAATGTAACTTGGACCAAAAATGAAAGAAACAAAAAAATAAAAATCAATTACATACAGTGTTTTAAAAAATACGTAAATTTTTTTGGGACGTTAAATAATACGAATGAATATATCGCGAGTATTCTTTTTGCGCTTACTTCATAGTATCATGCAATTTATAATTGTTGCGAAACGTTCCAAAAACAGTTACGTTCTCAGTCTTTTTTTTTTTTATAATAGAGCTGTAACCATTTTTTTACTGAATATCGAAATTAAATATTGTGTAGTTATCTTTACTGCAAAGAATGAGCTTGGTTCTCAAAATGGGTTCTAAATAATGAGTCTGAGTTGATGTATCTGACCAAGCGGCACATGACTGAAGCGTCCCCGCGCGCACTGCGCAGTTTTTCGTTCCTCATCTTGTAAAGTTGACTGTGCGCTCGTTTACTATTACGTTAACTATGGCTCTTCTATTTTGGACATTAATTTAAACATAGTGATTTGACTCGATTTTTGTGTTTGTTGTTATATAGTACTAACTCTGTTTCAACATGTTGAAAAGTGGACGTATAATCAACAGCCAGTCACGCGTATTGGTTGTGAAGTTAAAGGAATACTTTGAACGAACGAACACTACAATACATAATAATATCAATCAAGTACTGATACAAACTTGAATTGATTTATCGTGAGTATCGAGTACAGAGTCTTATGGTTCCATAACTAGTTACGTCGCGATGACAAGTGTCAAAACGGGCCTATTACATTTTTACGACTATAATAACATTTTAAATTGTTTAAATGCCATATGTAGATATGCATTCGCCTTTATTGGCGAAATATAACCACTGTGGAACAAGGGCTCATTCGACTAAGAGCGTGGCTTTCTACGAAATTTGACTAGTGAAACGCTTGAATCTTATACCGATTGAAAAAAAATATGATAAAATTAGAAATATTATTTGTGTGTTAGGTCTACGATTCTAACTCTACGATTAAAATATTTGCCCTTTGTTTTATATTATGTGATGTGTTAACATGTATTTAATTCAAGAATAACTGCAATTTTTAGATAGCAAAACGATTTAACCAAAACCATAACATAATATGATTGAATTTGAATATTTCAAAATGATGTTTTTAATTTGCTCTAGATGAATTGAATAAGGGACCATTTTGCCATTTGAATTTTTTTTTTCAAAATATTTGAATGTTGTAAAGTTACTTTTCTTTTATTTCAAAAAAATGCTGTTGCATGAATTTTGCATGTATTTCGACTAATATCTAATTAATCAAATGATTAAAAGCGTAATAACTGACACGTGTATTCATGAAAGCTACTTTCAAGAGCTTTTTTTCGCACAGTGTAGGTTAAACCAATCATATTACAGAATACGTTAGACGTTGTTTTTAATAGAAATGCGTTTGCGTATAGTGATACTCAAAGTATACGCACACAAAAGCGCGATAGTTAAATACGTTATATGTAGAACAATGCCAGGCTTTTTTGCTCCGCACTTTAAGAATAGTTTGAACATAATATGAGTAGTTTGATCACCGCTGCAGTCTAGCGCGAGCCAGACGTCGCTCAAAAAATTGACCGAATAGAATAAAACCGTGTACACAGGCCCTAAGAGTGATTCTAAATATAGAAAACTTCGGAATTGAAACTTAAATACTTGCTCTACCTTTTTTAATATGCCTGTTTATATCGCTTTACAGTCAAATTCCTCATTAATTAGGTATTGTTTTTAAAGTAATTTAACGTTATTTTGTAATTGAGCAATGAATTGAAATTGGCACTAATCAATATTAATTTCAATAGTTAGACAGGTCACTAGTTATTTTATAATTATGACTATAAATTGAAAAGAAAACTTGTAAAGTTCGATACAAATAGTTTGTGTCTAGTTTTCGTCTACAGTTGAAACTTTCATGAGTTTTATAGAAAATACATATACAGGACAGAACCATTCAATAAATGTCAAGTCTGTTTAAAAGGATGGAAAATCTCGTTAAATTAAGATTGTCCTTGGATTTCTCGGTATTGAATTGTTTAATGTACTGATCCTGTATTAACTCAAATGGTGCCACTTCTCACGATGATTTGTAGTTTTAAGCACAAGTGGACCAGAATCGTAGGACAGAGGCCTGAGTAGTGCCTTTTGATTATTGTACTAGTGTGTTATGATGTCTATAGACATAGTCGGAGGGCTTGTGGGAAATTTTAGTTAGGTACTTGATAAAATTTGACGGGTCTAGATTAACATGTCTTCTTGTAACATTTAGTCTCTAACGTAAATTATTCGGTTGCGCTGGTTAAGAATCGTTGATCTAAATCAGTGGCAGTCGTAAATGGCATTTACCTTAACTCCGTGCCTTAGAGAGTACGTACCGCAATAATACGCTATAAATAATACGTTCAGTCTCGTCTTATAGTAATTGCTAATCAAGAGTTGCAGTACCAAGCTCACCTACCTCAGAAGCATGGCGGTTCCATCCTGTCCTATGAGACGGTGGGCATGAACAAAATACCTATGCGCGCTCTCTCGAGAAAACATTAAATAAGAAATGCTTGAAACCATTTATCTAAGACAAACATTATATTGGATCAAAAATAAGTTTACTTGAGAGTTTAGTATCAATATTAAATATTTTAACTTGTCCTGATACTAAAGATAAGATAACTTCTACACCTTTTTCAACTAAACAATAACCATGATTGATGCAAATTAATTGTGTTATCTAAACTATAACGGCTGTTAAAATGTACATATAAATATAAATAAAACTCCTAAAGTATTCACCATACGATTTGGGTTATTTATTTATTTTATTTAGAATACTTTATTGCACAAACATAGAAACAATACAAGAAACACACAAGAAAAAAAAAAAAAAGAAAGTTAAATACAGTTGTTGGCAAAGGCGGCCTTATTGCAAAAGCAATCTCTTACAGACAACCATTGGTGGAAGTAATAATAGAAAACATGAAAGAGGGACAGTGCAAACAATAAAACATACACAGGCGAGGAAAAAAAGGTTATACATATAAAGACAACAGTAAGAATCTTAAAATCAAGAAAGTATTTTATCAAGTATCTACGTCGTTAAAATTTCCCGCGAGCTCTCTGATCATTTAATGTAGGAATCCCAGCCTTTGTGGTAGTTAGGATAGCACGTATATTAACACATATCCTTAGGTAGTGTTCAAAACGTTGAAAATAAAAATATCAATTAGATTAGGTTATGTGATAGTTTTTAGAGAAATTGATAGTAGTTGACGGCGTTAATGCGTCTCCTGTAAAGGGAAAAATTTTAACTGTCTACTAAAGCACGATGTTAGGGCCTTTTTATACAAATGAACTGATTCAGATGTTTTAAATTATTAATAAAGATATTTTAAATTTACTTCATTTCCATTAAAAAAAATATTCAGTTCCAAGATTTCGTCTTCATTTAAATTGTCTATTACTTTAAGAAGGTAAAACCAACAAGAGCATTATAGCGTTTATATTATTTAAAGTATTATTCAATATGTATTTTATTCACAATTGATTTTACAATTTACATATCCTTAGAACTTTAATGGTATGTAACATAAGTATTTTTAGGATGTTTAAAAAGACTTAAGAAACATTACATATCACAAACGTTTATGCTAATGATTTAAAACAATATCGCACTAAAAGATGACACCTAATTAAGTTGCGAAAAAAGTTCATTAATATAAATCACAAGAGTAAACGCTAAACCAATGCGTGCAAAGAGGCGTGCTTTTTCTTGTCTTGGTCGGAAAGGTTGGTGGCCATCGTGTGGCCTTCGCTGAAATAGCAGTTTTACCCATTTTATAAAAACCAATAGAGTACTATTCAAAACATATAGCGTCTATGCTCAAAGGAGAAGTTAATTAATGATTTGAACTAGTAAGATGCTGTTATAACTAGACTTCGCAATGTCCCAAGAGCGGTTGAAAATGACTGTGTGTATACACAGTCATTGTCACAGGACAGGTTGCATAGCTAAGCTAAGCGCAAATGTGCGTCAATCCGTAGACTTAGTAATAACATTGCACTGAGTCGAAAATATAACACTTTCGCAATTATTCGAATATACAATCGAGATATATGTAAGCGTTTACAATTATCAAGTGAGTAGTATTCTGCTGAATTTATATCAGAAGTGGGATCAGCACCAACACTTCTCTGTGTACGCATATAATTTTTATCAATATAGTTTTTATCTAACAATTATCTATAAGTGTGCCCAAAATATTTGTTCTTTTCCATCGTGTTCTTATAAGTAAAATTATTTATGTATTCTATTGGCCTAAGCTCGATCGAGTTTTCCCCTAGCTTCCCCCACGACTCTGCGGCACTGCACTTTTGCTAATATTCCCTGTTTTGGTGTGATGTGTGCATGCTCTCGGCGTCAGGACCTGAACGATGGGCTGTTACATTGATGACTTCTTACCAGATAAAGTTCGCTAAACTATACCGCTTATATGTAAACTGCGCACATAAACACTTCAACATTCAATATTAAACACATTCCTTAGAAGCTTTTTGATTGTATTCGCAGAGTTCTATCTTGCGGTAGTATCTATCCTATTTGAATAGTCATTCTTTATTACAAGTATTTCATAACTAAAACTAGCATTCTATCATTGTGACAAGGATAATATCCTTGTGAAACATGCCACCAGCTCTCAATCTCTTGACTCAAAAATCTTACAAACCTCTGTCAAATTGGAAGTTCAAATTTATTTTATTTAGTTGGTCCCTTGGGCCGGATTGAGTTTCATTAAAAATATAGTTATATTAGAAAAAATAAGAAAATAAGAGTTGAACGGTGTCAAAAAATATGTAGAAGAGTTTATGTGGTTATATTATTAGTTATAGTATTATGTTTATATATTAAATCTTTTTTTTTTCCATAGCCAGTGTAGCTTTGTATATTTATTGCATGCTAGCTATTCACAAACATTCACAACCATTTTACGTGTAACTTTTTTTTCAAATCTTTTTACTTTACGTTTTTCAATAGCTGTCACCTTAAAATCTCCAGTAAATATTAATCATACTACACATTTCGATATTTTAATATAATTAAGTAGCTTTAAAATAATCTTAAAGTTGTTCTATTTCGAGAATATTATTTATATTCAAATATTTAGTAATTATTTTCTATTTATAATTAATTAATTAAATATAGTTACATATTATACCATCCGTTGAAACATTTTTTTTTTTCAAAAGTTAATATTGATTTGTTGTGTATTTAAATATAATCGAGCTTAAATTAGCAAGTTTTAACTATCGCGTAAGTTGGTAATGTTGCTGCTACCGTAATATTTAAATGGATTGTACTCTCATCATCCTGTATGCGTTGGGCTTCACGATCAGCTTGTATTTATGTAGCTTAGAATTTAAATTTATTGTAATATGGACATTGCTTTATAGTCGGGTATGAAAGATTAAGATCGATTAAGATCTTCTAAAAAGGACAGTACTAAAATAATATACAGTTTTTATTTTGGAATTATTTTAGGATAAAACTACGCTATGCTAAGGTTTGTTCGTAATGGTAATACCAACCTACCATTTCTTGATATATAACAAGTAAGTATTTTGTATCTCTAACAATATTTCGTAAACCTTTATTGGTGAAGCAATTTTTTTCTATCCGTATGGATTTTTAAATAAAAATCTATTCACATAGAAAATTATTTAGACTATTCTGGGGATTTTGTAGGAAGCGTTGGTTCTGAAATGGCCACGTATCAATGAAGCTCTTCAGAATGGAATCAATCGAATTTCACGAAACTATCAATTTACCATGAATTGGAAAAAAATCTCAATTTTACAAGGCGTGGAATTAAATATTAAAGTTGAAGCTAATATTGGGCGCCCGAATGCAAAAGTACTTTCTAAAAAACGCCTTCTCGAATAGAGCAGTGTCCGATTTTTATATTTGTAAGTTATGGCTGTTCGTGCATTGACTGTAATTGGTGTCTAAATACATTGGTTCTAACTAAAACTACTGTTTTCTTGCATGGCTCCACTCCTTAACCTTACACCATAGCATGAGTACTCCTCTGTGTACAGTTCAGGACTCCTACGCTCGGTAGACAACGCGCGTCGCAAGTTGTCGCACTAAACGACTCCCGGGATATTGTAACATTTAGCTTATACTTTGCGTCTTTATAAATCCTACATTGGCTCTTGGCTGTTGTTGTGAGAAGCTTCGGTAGTTGGCAAAGCCGTACTGTGACGCAAGTTAGCTTAGCGTTTCTGTACTATACCGGGTAGAAACCAATTTGGGTTCTAAATTTTAAAAGACGAGTGTTATTTGCGTGTTTTCGTATGAGGCTGCATCGTTGCTTAGCATCGGACGTAATTCAAATAAAGGATAACTAAGCACGAGGTAACATACCTAGCAAACGGCATTGCGCTTACGATGTGTGCTTTCTCCTAGTCTAGAAGCAGATCACAGTTCGAAGTCGCATCGTGCTCAGTATAACGTGCTTCATACGGAAATCTTCCGCCAAAGAACTTTTATTACAACCTTTCGGGAGAGACATCGCTGCTGTCACGCGTTCAGTTAAAAGGGGTTCCCGAAACGTTTTTTTCCGCCCAGGGTTCGTTTTCGTTCGATTTGGCATAAGTGTCAACTTCTATCGCCACAAAATAGTTTACTAGCACATTTACAATTTCAATGTCGAAGCAAAATCAGAGATTTCAACCTAGAGAAAAAGTTCGAGTACAAAAGAATAGTAATTATAGTTTGCGTAAATCTCCATTTCTGCAATCTTTAGAAAATAAATCTTAAAAGTCAACTTTCATACTCAATACATTTTACTATATTCAAGTATTTATTAATGTAAACTTAAACCCAAAAAAAAATATTAAAAGTATACTTATATTGGACTCATGCTATGGTAATCCTGTCACGTAATATCGGCTAAAGGTACATTTGGTGGATGGAGTGGTACATATTTCAACCTGTATGAGTATGCTTGAGGTGTGGGCTGGCATAAGACTAACATAACAAGCAAGCATGCGATGTTATATGTGTAACGCTTGGTTCTCAGTAAGTCAAACAATTCCTAAATTTAATATTGCACCTTTAAAACGAGTTATGCACAAGCCGTGCAGTGTTGACTTTGTTTTCTTTGCATCAAAAAAAGGTTACGGCAAAAAAAGTTGCGTGAGGATAAACAATAATAGAAACTGAAAGAAGAAGAAACAATCCGTAAATAATAAATAGAAATTAACAGCAAGACATCTTTATAAAACTCGAGATTAAACGTTTCTTGACCCGCGAATGTGGAGCATGGGTACGCTTTTATATTGTTTGGATGGCCAAGTTCAAAAATCACTAAAACCGCTTTAAACATATAAGGGTTAGTATTTATTTTGGTATCTGAAGCTTACTAATATATGCTAAAATAGATTTTTAATGATATATTGTAGATAATTAGCGGTTTTTTTTAACTTGGTCAAGCAAATGTACGCGCTTCTTCTCAGTCTGTTTGAAGTCTGTGTGAATATTAATACAAAAAAAAGATGTGATAAGTATGGTTAAGTTAACAAATGCCTCACTTTGGTGGGATGCTGTGCATAGGACGAGGTCGTGGAGGCAAACCTGCGCGAGGTGGGCCTTCTCTGAGCCCAGCCCTCGACTGCCGTCTGCCGGGAGCATTCAACGAGTCTGCGAAATTACCTTAATGTGTTATTTAATGCTAACGGTACCCTGCGGTAACTTATGTTATATATCTGTTTTATTACGGCAGCCCCCAGTTACACGATGAAGCCTGACTAACTGTATGGTGTCTATTGTAAGTCAATAATTATTACAGTTGAATTCAAGGAGGATCGTATATATATCATATCAAAAGACACGCGTGAGATACTGTATTTTGAGTACAGCTGTAAGATAAAAATATAAACCCGTAAATTGATTGCACAAACAAGTCTTAAAAAGTCAACTAGAAGACAATAAAGGATATGGTGTGTTCGATGTCCGTAAATTGTATCATTTGAAATTTGGTTGCCAATCTTTTAGTTACATTTTCATCATTCTTCGTGCGGCAATGTTTTATATGCTGATAGACATATAACATAAGATTGCAAGTGGGCAATCCAAAAAAAAAATTAATTTAGTATTGTTTTGCAAATTCTTATATTTAATCTGAATAATTGTTATTTTAATTGAGTTACTAATGTGCCAAATTGCACTATTATTATTTAAATGTCCGTCCTACTGTCGGTATTTTGATTTCTTAATCAAAATCTCGCTTTAAGAATTAATATGCCAAAACTTACTTATATTTTATTGAATGTGGACCAATTTTTATCTTTATTTATACTAAAACTACTTTAAACCCATAACAATATTTGTTAATATTTTGTTTCGTTAGATAATACAATGAAATTATTGTATTTTTAAGTAGATTTTTTTAACAACTAGAGGGAATAAATATTTCAGCAAATGTTAATATAATAGTAAATTAATGTTGTCTGTTTAATATTATAAATTAAATCTATTAAAATGAGGAATTTGGTTTATGTGTGATGCACATGAAATTATCTGTGAAAATCGATCATTCCAACATTGATCCATTCCAACAGATTGATGAAGATCCATTTATCCCATTACGATAAAATTTTGCTAAATTAGGTTTCCGATAAACAAAAACAAATGAGAAGTTAAACTACATAATCATAAAGTATTCAGAAATAATGATTAAAATGACAATAAATTTTATAAATAAACTGTAAATTTGTGCATTTAAATTTATTCTTATAAGCATTTCATATGCTTCATCAATATTATATTATTAGTAGTGTTTATTTTTAAATATTTATATTTTCGTTATTTTTAATTTAAAACTTTAACGAATTTATGTACAAAAACAAATTATTTATTTATTATTTACCTTGTTATGTTTTCAAAAAAAGTATTAGATGTCAACATTCTATAATATTAATCTTACATTGATAATTTGGTAGGTAGGATATTAATAAGTATGATTAGGTAACCATTAACTAGCTAAATTAATGAAAAATATTTGTATTGGAATTTTTTTGTCTTAAGAAGAAGGAGGTTTAAGTATAAACTTCTTGAAAGAAACAAATGGTCAAGAAATAATAATTTGAGATTGTATTGCATTGGTACTATTAAAATATTAAATGAAGTGTTTCAATAATAATTTACTTACTTAATATATTGAATATAAAATCAATATTTCAGTCATATTCTCAATAAGCTACTTGTAAATTGAAACAAAACTAATTCTATTGTGTTGATTATTTATTTAGCAGGGATTATTAGAAAACAAAACCTGTTGTAAACCTCAGGTTAAGTTAAACTCTGGATATTCATTATTTGTACAAAATGTCTGCTTATCTGAATGCAAAAATTCTACACAAGCGACTGCTTTCGCGTAAATAAGTATTACTTATCCCAATTGGGAAAACTCTGATTTTATCTTAAAATTTAGTTTTGTTTCAATACAAAGATGTATTTTAGATTGTAATTTTTTCATGAAATTCCTATTTTTTTTTACTGGAGGTATGTCTTTACCTATATGTATTAAAGATTAGGTTACTAATTACATAATCAAAGGTAGATAAGAAAACTCTTGTGGTAAATATTTTCTTACGACATCTGCAGGTGCATAATTTGTGTAATATTTTCAAATGTTTTTCGAATATATAACAATATTTTGACATAGTGATTGCATTTATTTTCAAAATACCTACTTAGGTATAGCGTCTCCAATGTCTCCAAAGTGGAACCGGTGAAGTTAAACACACACATACAGATAATACACTGATATATTAGAAAGGATCACACCCGGGCAGTTTCGATGGTCACTTAGTATGAAAAAACACTATGACAGGGTAAAATGGACTGAATGCCCTAGTTTTTAAAGTCGAGATCGTCAAAGCAAGCCGCCTACTAAGGGCATCTATAAAGCATATTTAGCCTCACTTCAGACTTAAAAAACAATAAAAAGGTGACAAGGCTTTATTTCAGACATATGTCTCGTATTAACACTGTCAACGTACGTCCTTTAGATCTCAGCCTAAGAGAAGGTCCATTTTACTCGCATTTTGTAGTATTTATGTACTCTCAAGATTCCCATGCTTTAAATCCTCTATAAAAGATTCTTAAACAGTTAGTTTATTGTCAACATTAAAACACCCAATGTCCTAATAGGTAACTATAATATTCTACTAAATTTCATAATTACTCTTTTGTATTTTTTTTTATATCTTCTGCGCATAAGGTTTACTCAGCAGACCGCAACATGCTTACTACTCGTATGTGCATGAATTAAAATTAATAAATTAATTATAATAAATTAATAATTTAAATAATACCTGAACGCCGCGCGCCGTAGCTCGTAGGTAAAACAAAGGAGATTATTCGAATGCAAACTATAATTCTTATATTAACACTAAGTTTATTTCTATATATTCAGTAATGGATGATTTTTTATTAGCAATAAGCTATCTGTTTCAGAATCCTCTATGATTCACTATGGGTAAAGTCTTTTATGGGTAAGACTTTTGATATTTAGTGATTCTGTTAACCAACATTCGTTTTTTAATACCCCTTATTATACAACAGTTGCATAAATAACCAAAAAATAATACTAGGTACGCATTGGGCACACTGAATGAGAGAGTTTCAAAATAGGTTCATCCATTTAGGGCGCATCAAATAAATAACCTCTTTTTTGCAAGTCTGTAAAACGTCCTTCACACTAGCCAGATGTTCACTGAAAATCAAAAACAATAATTATAAACTGTTAACTGGTAAAGTAAACAATACCTACAGTTTATACGAAGACGGCATTATCCATCTGATGCCATGCCCGCCCTACGCGCCGTCTTAACATGTATACACACATATATTTTGGCAAACTCACATAATATATAGGCAATGAAGACCAGTTTCAACTTTGGTGACGCGTAATGTACCTAAAAAAAATTAAGAAGATGTATTTATTTGATACATCATGACCTGACACGCTTAACCTTTTTAATAGTTAATGGATAGTCCACAAGATGAAGTTGATATATCGGATTGTTTCCTAACGATAATTTAAATAAACGTTGAGAGCCTTAGTCTCATGATCATATATATCTACAGACACCCGATTATACTTTAAGACATGCCAAAAATCCTTAAAATCACTGGAATTTAACTTACTGTTGTTACTTTTCTTGTGATATTTCTACGAGAGCAAACGAAACGGATGTTTCCAAAGGTATCAAATTTGAAAATGGCCTATAAGAGTACCTACCTACCTGTGTAATTAAAATTGGGTCAAGGACTAACGGTTATGGTTACGGTATGTTATATCTATTAAGTACACATTGATAATAACAGGTAGGATTTTCGGTAAGTATAAAATATAAATTACTATCACATGTATTTTCTGTATGTACCTGTCTCACCTTATTGATAGTATAAATCTGAATGATCAGTCTCATTCCCCTACCCCTAGTGTAGTGTTGCCATCAAGCTAATTCCATATTCGTACCGAAAAGCGATAGGTCGGCTAACACGGCCACGAGCGGCACTGGCTCAGTGATGACCCTTGTTGCAGGAGGAGACCCCGCAGGGATTCTTCGAGGACCACGGACTCGGATAGAACCTGAGCCGCACCCTGGACGCGCACAGATGGATGGACCTAGTATAGAACTTAGAGGCAAGGAATACTTGTTTGTGATTACAGATTCATTAATAACCATTAAAAGTGCAATGTACACATGGCACATAATCGCAACGTTTGTTTTACCACTCTACACTAGCGTAAATAATTATTATAAAAATAGGATGAAATTATATCTTATTGTCTCTTAATAATTGCATTTGTTTTTAAAATCTATTATTCTATCGCGTTCTTTGAATTTCGAGGAACGTCGGACGGGATATTACTTTTATATTTTTTGTAAATCCTTTCAGTTGACATGAATATTACGAGATAAAAAGCCTAGTGAGGGTTTATTTAGGTGTAAAAAAATGTGTCCGCCATCTTTTGGAGTCCGCTATATAGAATTTAAATTGATGTCACTTATCTACCATGTATACCTATATACAAAATTTCGGCCCAATCGCACAATCGCCGCATCCGAAGTATAGAATGTGTATTAACAGCTTGATAAAATATAGCAAATAAACTTAAATGTGCTAAATCTCGGGAAAATTTATTTTAATTTGTATTCTCGTCGCAGTGACTTTCTATGCGGTTATTTAACACTGTGTGCATTGGCCCTTAATTAAAACTAAACGTAACTATTGAAACTCATGTCTCTTATTTATTAGGTATAAGATTTGAATCAAAGTATTATAAACCTTAATAGGTCTGTAATCTGTATTCTTTTCCGCTAAGTAAAATTTTGATATTTTACACTTTTAAATCAACGTTTTAGTATATTCTCTGTATCTTTTTACAAAAATGTGCGGTTACATTAAGATCTATCAATTATATTATAATCGATTCCTTAGAAAACATATTGTTCATAAAAAATTGTATATCTTATTAACTTGTAAACTGTTATGACTTGTGAAATTCATTACAACTAAATGTATTAATGGTTTAAATGACCGCAATTCTCGTGGGAGTATGTATAGCCGACTACTTTCGAACTCGTTCAAAGTTCTCATTTATGATCGCATTACGCGAATTTTCCCTTCGAGATACGACCCTGCCTATTTTGGTCAAGCCGTTTTCGTGAATTGTATTGTGTACTTAATAAAATCGTCCTAACCTGATTATGCACTAAATTTACCTATGAATTAGATATATAAAATGTAGCGAATAGGGTTGTCATCTATTTAAAAGCACATAAAGTGAGTTAAACTAACTTTATATGCATTTTAATTTCATTCATTTTAAAATAATGTATTTTTCATATCGATAAAATATTTTTTGTTGTATAAGCAGCATCTAAGTAATATTTATTATTGGAGATCATTTTTGAATCGTTAATTACACGCAAAAAAATTAAGTTATGGAATATCCTCATACATTTTTTTTCCTTATGGCAACCCCAGTATAATCCATAAATATTTAACAATATATTAATATAATGCTATCAGTTATTCTTATTTATGTTACTGATCCTGTTCGTTTACAAACCTTAACTTTAGTTTCAATCGTTTTGTATGAGAAATATAAGGGCGTTATCACATTAGCTATAGACTGAGTTCAAAGCGAGGTGAAATTTCTGCAAAGTAAACGTCACGAATACACCGCCGCCATGTTTTTACACTTGCACGAAAGCCTGCCGCGCTCCGCCCAAATAACATGAGTGGTGTAGCCACCATAACAAGGTAATATTATGTATATACAGTATTCCAACTTCATACAAACTGACAAAGCGCGAGCTATGCCTACGTACCTCGATCGTAATTGCAAACAATCGCGACTGTGCCGCAGCGACGAACGGACGGTGTTTTGCTTTTGTAACAATAACCGGGCGACTTTTTTACTAAAAATAAGTTCAAGTAGGTACATATTTAATATGACGAGTAGAATATATAGTGGTGTTTTTGGTTGCATGAATTCGTTAATAACGAATCCAGAGATAATTTTTTAGATTACCTTGATACTCTGAAAGATAAGACTTAAATATAATTTTACTTACAAGTAAGTAGGTACAAAATGCGTGTCTTTTTAATGGATAAGGTATTTCCTTATATCTCCTGAAAAAAGGTGCCTAGATGAATAAATAAAGTGAAAGAGTAAAGGAAAGTGATTGACACGAGTGAAATAGTTACAGCTTTATATCAGAATGCGGATTTTTTATCTTAAAAATATAATTTAATAATTAAATCAACCAATCAAAAAACAACACGCATTTTTATTGAACACTTCCTATTTAATTCACAAAGTATTTTATTTGTTTATATTTATAAAATATCACAAAAGTAAATGGAAACACAAAGTAGGCAAACGTAATTGTTAACGGCAGCCCTATCGTATGTGTACGTACCGCTCGTTGGCATTTATTTCAAAGATACGACTGAGTTTCGATACTGTATACATAATATTAGCGTGGCCAAACGATGACATGATAATTCTGTGGAAATTCACTGCACTTTTGAGTGTTTTCCGGGACAATTTTAAAATATAATTAGATAATTATTGTTTAAGCTTAGTTTACCGTTGAATTAATACAATGTACGCATTCCAAGCTTGTTGTTTTGTATTGTTATCATATTGAGCAGCTTACGGTGTTTAGGTTAAACATAATATAATTATCTGCCGATGTTTACCTCATCCCAGTCTGTACAATTTTATGGTTGTAGATGCACACTTTACACTCACAATATGCAGTAAACTATATCGAATACTTAAATTTGAATGACGGCTGCGGTTACTGGGTTATTACATTATATTCAGGATTTAAAAATAAATATTTCTTATTGATTTTTTGATAAAGATGACTATTAAAAAACGATTAGAACTAAAGTATAGTATATTGGCTTCACTATATCTCTAAAAGTGTTTTAACTGTATGAAGCGCTATTTAAAAAAAACACAAAAAATATTTGCCTGCCTTATTAAAATAAATCGGTTTACTCATTTACCCCTGACTATTAAACGTTGTTGAGCGGTTGCATACGCAATGTTTAGTCTTATTCTTTCGAATGTCGAATTATTCACATGAGATTAAGAGAATATATTGTAAATATAAGTGATCTACAGCTATACAAACTTTATAAGAAAGAACCTTGTTATATACACGTTTAATATTTACCTACAGGTTGCGATGCATCTATATACTTACATGTAGTTTTTATAGAACTCAGGAAGTGCCAAGAACTACTTTATATTGAATACTGGAGCCTACGGCTTGAGACCTTTTAAACAAGAAGTTCGAACTCTCGCTTTCATACCTTGCCAAGTATCGACACACTTCAAAGTAAAGGATGCATGATGTTAAAGAAATTAATTTGAAATATGGTACTTACATGAACGGCTTCAACGCTTCTAGTTGAATGTTTGTAAACCACAAATCAGTTATACAGGATATACGACATTATATTGAGTAACAGTAGGTGCGTTATACCTTGAAGTTATTACGTTTGGCAACTCGAAAAGGGCGACCGTTTCAGCTTAACATTTTTTCTGCGAATCTAAGCTCGTTTTTGGAAGCGCGTACCGCTGCGCTTTTTTCCTCAGTACTTGTCTGAATCCATAATGCTAGCCACTGCTCGAACCGGTGGCTAGCAATAGGAATGTATTGAGAGGAAGAGATGAACACTCCAGATTATGTGAGTGTACCCGCGTTCTGTGCTTTGAATCGCCAATAGTGCATGTGTAAAAAATGCGCTATTAGTCTGAAACCGCTCTAAGGGTTCAAATGTTTTGTATAAAAATAGGAAATATAATATAGCAATACCTTTCAATATAATGTAAATAATAACTCTATTGCAGTTGCAGATTTGCTCATATCTAATTCCATATCGCAGCTAAAGACTACTTAAAACAAGACGTATGCTAGTGGCCTAATTATGTATCTCTAATCTAATATGTTCAATAGCATAAATACCTACTACTTTTTAAATAAAAAATATTTTTTAAATAAAATCAATTATAGTACAAAGCGTTTTTATTTGACCCGTGGCTCAGTCTGTTAGTATGATTAATATGAATGGTGACGAATGCACTCCTTTCTCCCGGGTTCAATTCCCGACGTACAAAATAAAATGTAAGCTCATCGAACTAACTTTATTGAAAAGCCAATTACTTCATACTGAACCGATTTTATTACCTAAACTACTAAAAATACTGGCAACTATGAAGAATAGTCCCATCCTGGCTAAAGGGGACAGTAGGATTTCAAGAAAAATATATACAAATAGTCCTCTCATCCTCATTATCCATCAATGTTATATTGATTGGGGACCACCACATAAATAAATAAATGAATAACGGCTGAACTGAACTGACTAAAGTTATATTACGTGTATGCTGTGCCTTTATAACGAAGATGATCATTTTTGGAATATAACTTGCGTACTTTTAGTTTAAAGTTTACGAATTCAGTTATCGCTATCAACTCTCTTCTATGTCACATTTTACTTGAAATGTACGCATCGAAAGTGCCATCGATGTGCCTATTAGAATAAAGAAATATTTGACTTTGACTTTAAGGTTGATGAAGCTTTATGGCGGATGGTGAGTTACGTGCAGAGCTACATGACATTACCACCACTAGGTTAGGTACCTAGTGGTGGTAACACGCAGTGTCCCACTCCTATCGATGCATCCGCGTAGATCAGCTCTTGAGCCCTGCAATATCTTCGCTCAGCCGGTAGCGACATGCATTTTAATAGCACACAACCTAACATAGTGCCTAGTGTAGCTTATCGTATTAATTAACGATAGCTCGATGTCTAACATGCCACAATTAAAGCAATGAAAGAACCTTCCGCAATAGGTTTAAGTATATTGTTAACACTCAACGATTGTAAAAACATGCAGACGAACTAATAAAAGAACGTGCAAGATGGAAAATGTCTGCATTCACAAGCCAATAGTAAAAACTCTTTCCTAAATTAGTCCTCAATAAATCAACCATTATATCAGTATTACCAGCTCCAGGTAACAATAAAGAACCACAAATAAAATTCAATTAAAGTTTATTTCTTAAAATATGATAAAAATTACATTTCCATTACAAAAGCTCATAAATACATCCAAAAACATCTTCAGCCTTGACTTGATACAGTTTACACGGTGCACAGTAAATAGTAAAATACATTCAAAATTCAATACCAATCACCAGAACAACGATGATACATTACCATATATCAGCAGTGTGGTTTTGCTTACAATTACATTTACTAAAAACTAAAATTATATACAGGATATGGTTTGGAAAATGGTATGCCTTAAAATTAAATGAATTTAAATTGCTTAGATTCGACAATAATTTGGTACGTAGGCTTCTTTTAATCTAGGGCGTACCTTTGTTTCTAATGTAAAGAAGCTTATTTTAGCCAAGGTTTTTAATTATACCAAAAAAGTATGAATCATAATAACATCAAACAAAAAACAAAAATATGCAATAAGCCGATTAGAATACAGTTCCGACATTGTAAGTCTAGTAAGCACCAAGCCAGTTATTATTATTCACCAATCGTATCGGTACACTTTTTACACATGACATAAAAGTAAGAAATAAATTTTTCAGAGTATACATTTATCAACTAGGGAGATACCAGTCAAAACCATCCTGTATATAAACTAAATTTACATAATATAGCTTACAATTAAATCTTATATCATACAGATAGGTGATCAATTGTGGTTGTCCCCCCCATCGGACTTGGCCTCGGGAGTGCTCTTGACCTTCTCAGTTGTGGTGGGCGCAGTGCTCTTCGCGTTCTCTGTGGTGGTGGGTGCTGTGTGGTGGGTGTCAACGTGGTGGCCGTTGGTGGTGGGCACGGCGGTCTGGCTCTGCGGCGGCTCCGCCTCGCCCTGCTGTTGCTGGCTGGTCACCTTCGCTAGGTGCAGAGCGGCCAGCAACGCGGTGACGTAGCGCCGCACGTCCAGCTCGATGCCTGCGCAACGACCATTGCATTACTGAGACGTGTGGTGGCGACGGAGGATACATTTGTCACCACCCCCAATTCTCAAGGGTACGAGGCCACACTCAGGAAATATAACGGTGAAGGGGTTGTAGCGTCCTCTGTGTTGCTACTACGATCTACCGCGATCACCAATAACGTCTACCCAGCCAGGTGATTAAATACGAGGCCTATTGCCCAGGATTGGATTGTTATAGGCTATTGGTGATATGCTACCTCAAGCCATCCGAAGCGTCACCTGAGATCTCTGTCTGACGTTATGTAATTCGCACAGAAGACAATAATGTCACCAGAGTGTGTATGTGAAAAGACAAACATGAAAAAAAAGATCAAAGAGATGGATAGGTTGACGAGCAAGAGCTCGATGGATAAATGTAGGTAAAGTGCGTGGATAATAAGTGTGATAGAAAAAAATTGTTGTGCCGATTATTACTGTATGAATGTGAACTCATTGTAATTGTAGGGTAAAACGACAGGTCGCCAACTGATATCAACCGTAAAAACGGATTATGTTGTCGGTCGGTGTGGAGTCTATGGTAGTCAATATAGCACAAAATATAAACTACCAGCGACCCCACTCCGATAAAAGCATCGGAATATGAGCTTTATCTTAAGAGATAAATTAAACTTTGAAACTGATGCAGCCTTGCACATTCGTCGCTGCGAATGAGATTAACAGCGCCAGAATTTTAACACAAAACAGTACAGTTGGCTACTTAATTGTATTTCTTAAACTACATAGCCTGTTACTCTCTAAAACAACTAGTGTACGCTGCTGTACAACAGAAATGTACGACTCGCAGCGCGCGCGCTTAGTGGATTCGGCCGCTGGGAGCTGAACAATTGTTTTGCATACCTAAAGTGCTAAAGGGCATTTCAAGGTTTCAAGTACTCACCGTTGGCGCGCAGTTGCTGCACGCGCGCGGCCAGGTTGGCCCACACGCGGCGCGCGGCCACGGCGCTGAGCCGGCCCACCGTCTGCACCGTGTGCAGCGCGGGATCGCTGGCCAGCGGCGCCAGCTCGGCGCCCGGCGCGGACTCTGCGGGCGCGGGCGGCAGGTAGCGGTCCAGCAGACGCATGGCGTAGTCGGCGCCCGAGTCCACGCCCAGCAGCGCCTTCTGCCCGTACGCCGAGCTCAGGAGCACGTTGGCCTTGGCCCACGTCAGCTCCTTCAGCGACATGACGCGCTGCTCCGCCACGTCGCGCGCGCCATACACCTGCCGGAAACCGCACGCATATACTATGCGTTCCCTCGTGGTAGAACAAGCGAGCCATCCGGAGGATGCACCTAAACTAGCTTCGGGTGACGAAGATGACAGAGAGCTTAAAAAACAACTCCCAGAAGTAAGATAAATAATTGAAAGCAAAGAGATTAGGGCAAAGAAGCAACGCTTCGAGGGTAGTACCGTTCCAGATTGAACCACGTAAATTTGAAATTAAAATACAACAATCCAGTAATTGTTTCGAAATGTTTCCAAGTGATCGACACCACAAAAGACTAAACCAGACATAACAGTGACGGTTACGTTTTATTCAACGCAAGTTTGGTATGGATATGAAAGTAGCAACTTTCATAATAGGTACCAATTAATTGGAACTATTCATTGGACGGCCCCAATTTACCACTACCATTACCCCTGCGACCCCCTAGCTAAGGCATGCACGCCAAAGGTTACCACTACCATTACCCCTGCGACCCCCTAGCTAAGGCATGCACGCCAAAGGTTACCACTACCATTACCCCTGCGACCCCCTAGCTAAGGCATGCACGCCAAAGGTTACCACTACCATTACCCCTGCGACCCTCTAGCTAAGGCATGCACGCCAAAGGTTAAGTAGAACAACGCCGAAGGAAGTACTACATACTTCCTCACGGAGAAAGCAAATCCCGAGCGTGGTGGCGAGGCCTTGTATCCCGGTTACTATTCGTATAAAATCCTTACGTTATCTGCAATAGAGCTGTTAGAACATATTTAAGGAGATTAAATTTGTTGTTTCAGTTCTGAAATAACAAGATTTACCGTGGAGCATAACCAAATCGTAGTACTGTAGTTGTAATGAGCTTAACAACCAAATCGAGAAGGCCATTACATAAACTTCAATAACCTTCAACAAACTTAATAATAAAGTCCTCTGACGTTGAAACATTTTATACGCAATAGGAACTACATACGAACGGTCAATCCACTTTCAAATTGCAGGATTTGACCTAAAGTAATTGTGATTGACTACGTGATTTATTCCGTTCCGGTATTATAATCGTTAATAAGAAAACAATAAATGAAGGCGAGGAGTACACATTACTATTATAAAGTAGATTTGCTGCGGTGACAATAGCCAAATAGTTTACGCAGACAGAAGAGTTACACCGTAATTGGTTTAAATTTGGAAATGTAATAAGTATGAAAAAGATCGTTCCCGTTTTTTAAATTTTTCGTTAGCTCCGCCTTAAGCTCTCTTTCTTTTGAGAAGTGGAACATGGCCCATTCAATAAAGCACCAATGAAGCAGGTGACCGTAATTTTGTTATGAAAAAGTATGCAATAGCCGCTTTATTAGTTTAATCTCTTCGGTTAGCCAAAAACCAGTTCTATCGTCGCGTGATAGTAAACTGTAACACCGAGTTCCTCGAGTGGCCTCGGCTTGTTTACGTTTCATTAAGCAGACTGCCACATCATGGTTTATTTTATACAATAGCTAACTAGTCCAAAAAGTACCTACTGCTGAACATATTTCAAAGCATGTACAGTTTAGGTATGTTAATTTTTTTGTGTCACAGATGATATTTAATGCAAAGGAGTGATCCAATTCACAATTATTATGAAAATAAAGCTTAATTTGCTATGCTCCGCGGAAAGCAGCAGAATATGTATGGTGTAATTTATAATTTCTTTAATGTTTATATTTCACACACAACAAACTAATCTCCGGCAATGTACGCACGTTTCGCCCCGAAACCGGAGCATTATTATTTGTTTGTTAGGGTCATAAATAATAAAAGGTAAGTTTCATTTTCCATTTAAGGGGCATGGGGATTTTTTTATTTTAAGATTTTAAATGATTCCTTCAATCGCAAACCACGCCTCAGGGAGCGCGTAAAGAGAGACACAAAGTTTGCTTACAGAACCCCTCAACCCTCATTTTGAATGACAAAAACACAAAATAAGTATAAATATTCCCCCTCGTCATGACAGTGGCGTGCATAGAGGGTGTGCACAGGTTATGCAGATGATATAAGATGAAGAAAATCTCCAGTATGAGTTATAAATACCTACTTGTGGGTAGGCTTTTTATAACTCTTACAATGCCTATCCTTAAGTTTTTAATAACTCTTATTGGAGATTTTCTTCATTTTATATAATCTGCATACCCTCTATGCACGCCACTGTTCTCATCCCGCGGGTGAACGTACAAGGCGAAGGGAATACAATGGAGAACGAGCAACAGCGTCCTCTGTGCTACTACTACCACTTACTGCTATCAAACCGTCTGGCCAGTGTGGTGATTATGGACAAACCTCCCTGTCGGTAGAGCCTTCTAGTCCAGCAGTGGACTGTTTAAGGCTGATGATAATAATGAATTATATCCAGAGAAACCCTTCTGTCACCTTCTGAGGTCACGCTTTAAGCTTCAAATAGGTAAATGTCGTATTATATGGGACATCAATAACGATGATGACTCTCAAAACGTTTTTACAAGGTTTTCTTTGAAAAACTCCGGTTCAATGTCCGTCGTTTGCGGCCGCTATCTCGAGCTCATAGCACTATCTTATCATAAACAGTAGGTAACCTACAAGTCTCTTATTTTGAAACACTGAATTGTAACAATCGGGGATTGACCTTCATGCTTTAGGGCTAATAATGATTGATGATGCAATAACTAAGCCATTTTTGTAAATCATTATGAATGCACAAGAGTTGGGTTTGATTTGGATAAATTGATCAAACGGGCTTAACCTTTAATTTAGTACCATCCTCGTAGTACAAAGAAAAATTACGTAACTGCTTGATTGATAAATGTTTTTTTACGTATTGCCTTTAGTACGTTATTAAGAAAGACCAAAGTATAAATACTTATTAGTTACCTACCCCTCCCGTCCTGAGGACCGAGCAAACGACCAGCCTTTTTTTAGGTCTGATATAACATGTAAATATGACGATAACAATTTTTTTTGTTAGCCGACAGTAACTAAATCTTTTCATGATATTTTAATAATTCAATGATATGGAAAAGCGGATGTTTCTAAGATAAAGGTTTGTATTATAATATGAGTTAATTAGGTACTAGACATAGCTATTGCATTAGTTTCTTTGCTCTAAAGGTTTACTCAAAAGTAGCAATTCTTGTGCAATCGAAACATGCTTAATTAGTCGGAACCCGTTCGCCGACCTTTGGACGTTAAGTCACTTTATTTATAACGTCAGTAAAACTGACGTGGTGTGGAGATACCGGTCCGTACGAAAAGGCCCTCTGTCCTTTTCAACACACGAGTAATACTAGAGGGTTAATGTTAAATGCACTTTGCACATCACGCCCGACTAGTCCTCACTCCTGCCAATGGTGATTAGGGTCATCAACTGCGCCCAAACAAGATCAAGATAAAGGTTAAAAATAGATTTTGTCGCTACTTTGCGTTGTTTTCCATTATACTGAAAAATCTATTTGGCTGATTTTTATGCGTCTTTTTGCATTACACGTGCCTTTGAGCGTGCCCTAGCGTAAAGCCACTAGCTTTTAGAGCAACTTGTTTTACTGTTAAAAACCACCAAATGGTACTGCAGTATTTAGTCGGCGAACACTAGGTATTCATAAAATATAATAAGAAATAAGAAAATTACATAACTGAAAATACTTTACCATAACCGCTTCTCTATAGTCTAGGTCAATAAACTTTGTTCATTGAGCTGCGCAAAATTTATAACTCTGAAGTCGTACCTAATGATCAGGGCAGTCAAGAAGCTAGTTCAGTCATGAGTGCATAGATGACCTACTTTGGAGATCTTAATTTAAATTTAACTTTTCTCCGTGCCTCTTAGTTACAGTGCAACGTATTTCCGCCGCTTACACCAATACCAGATGATAAATAAAAAACTAATCGTAGATCGCTACATACGCCGGCAAAAGAACTTTGCGGACGCGTGGTAAGGGCTGTTTCCTAAACGTGTTTAGATCAATTATTGGTATTTTAATACATGACATTTAATATGCCGGTGATGATTATTACTAAAAGTGTCTTGTCATCGCGGTCGATGTAATGTTATTGCCAAATAGTTATATGTAAACGTATGACAACCCTAGCCCTCTATGGTACACCTGTCGTATGATTCAGGTGCGAAATTATTAAATTCCAAAGTCCAAACAAACAATAATATTATTTATAAACGCGTGTCCTACTCGATATTTGGGTAATAATATTGTAGGTATCGTGTATTAAAATACCAACCGTACAGACTTCCTTGTTGTACTAGTAATAACTAGAACGTAGGTATATATACAGACATATGAATTGCGTATTCCGCGGTTCTTTGAGAAGTCTTCTATAAGAGGAGTTGTACCTTGACGTCGCAGAATTGTATCCTCATACAGTTCAAATAAACCAGTAGGTGATCTCAGAGACACGCGGGTTGGGCTTCAACGAATTCCTTGTACACTAAAGCTAGGCGGGCGATAAAAAAAATTTACGTGTCCACCTGCAAAAGCACCGCAAAAGGGAATAGAACACGTTCACCCCAGTTTATTATTCAAGTTACAAGTATATTATTTCCACTCGTGCGCCAATGCTCAGAGTTGATAAAGCTGGAGAAGAATGTCTCCTGCCCATGCTAACCATATACAGGATTATAATAGCCAGTACAATTAAACACTGTTATGTATTTTTGTTGTAATTGTATTTATGATAAATAAAATAAAAAATATATTTAAGTAATATAAACCTTATAATTTATACTGTCGTGGTAATGATATTTTGCACTTCGAACAAACACAACAGTCACATTAATATTCGAAATGGCCTTAAAAATGGACCGACGTTTGAGTACTCGGAAGTCTTTGCTCAGCAAATATACATATACCTAATAGGCTGTTATTATAAGTAGGTAGGAATTTCAAAAACAATAAAGTGTCTTTATGCATCATTTAAAATAGAATGTGGAACGCAACGTCAGGTAGGTAAGTAGGTAGATATGTATTATACTCGTAATTTATAAAACACTGATTATAACGATGCGATACCTTTCTTTCTTTTAACCACAAAAAGGCTTTGGGACAGTCTTAGGCTACGACCCTTATTTTTTCAGGTCATGCTTTAAAGGATCCTTTTTCTGTTCCATAACTTTTGAATGCCTAAACAGATTGTGTTGTATGAGGTATCGTTAGAATTCTTACGTCATCCCAAGCGACACTAGCTAAATTTTTTTTAAAATTCCTACAGTTAATTTTTAACTGTTATAAATTTTAATTTGATAAAGAATCGACCTAAACTTTGTAAACGTGTGTACTTTACTTTCGATAGAATTTCCACCACAGCATATTTCTAAATAGTTTTGTAAGTAACATATAAACTGTAATAGGTTAGTTATAAATGCGTTTTTCCTAATTTTATTGTTTGGAAACGATTTTTATTAAATTAAATTTAACGTTGCGTAAATAAAGCTTTGGATTTTTTTGACGACAACTCTAAAAATTAATGTGAGCCTACCACCTAGCGGTTTTGCGTTCCGGTACCATATATCGTAGTAACCGATCAGAAGTGACATTTTATGCCTGTGCCCAGCAGGCTTAATACGCTGATGATGATGGAGTGTGTTTTAATCCAACGAAAAAATTTATGTTTTATTATTATTTGCCCTGCATAAGCTTTCTAGAAGTATTTATCGCAGATAACGACTTGCATTCGATGACAGCAGTATTTAGCGATATTCCCATATCTTTATAAATTAATCTGGACATTTCTACGTAAGCATTATCTTGTTGCTTGGTGGCTTACATGTCATATCTCTAGAATATTAGGGAAAGGGGTATATCAGTCATTAGCAGTCATGCCTACCTGCCTACTCTTTTTATTACCTATACATATAATATGTTTGTAATATATCTATACCCTTATGTGATACGTATTCATATAAGCTAACTACCTGCTAGGCCAGCTTGTTCCCTATGGATCACAATGTCCTAACTTCAATTCTGAAAAACAGTCTACATGACAAAAATGTTTGGGGGTCTATGCTGTTTAATTGCCTATGTCAGCTCAACACACACAGAGGTTGTCCGATAGTGGTGTCTGTTTACCTGCCCAGTGTTATCTCATCAACTGGTATGATCACAGCCCTGGCACAGTTTCCAAACACAAAAGAATGGATACTTCAATTGCAATAAAACCAACATACGCTACATACAGATGATTTTACTAAGTGGCATAATAATAATAGCATTAAAATAAACAAACCAGACTTAAACAGCTAAAACTTTACTAAACTATTGCACTACTGTTGTGTAATTTTAATTGAGGGTTTGTGGAGCCATGTGGCACCTTTGTATTTTTCTAAACCTATGTCCAGCAGTGGATTTCTTTTATTAGAATGATGATGAATGTACCCTACAGCATATGTACCAATCAACTCAGTCCTTGATATCCAAAGACCTAAATAAAGAATCACACAATCATCTAACACAACAAACTGGGCAATAATATCTGCTTGGCCTGTAAGCAGCCAGGCCTGATCACTTGGACAGTAAATCTTACCTTGTTTAGCTGTGGTGTGATTCTGGACAGTACAGCTTGTTTGGTGGTCTCCACGATGACCTTTGGCTGCTCTGCGACGAGTGGCATTCTGCGCTCCAACTCGTCTAGCGCAGCGGCCACCTTGGCGTCGCCCGCCGCCAGGTGAGCCGCCACGTAGGGCACTGCAGTCGTAGCTGCTAGGGTCACACTGGCTTCAGCGGTGGACAGCGCCCATTCTAGTAAAGAATGTGCTCCTGGAAAGAGAGTTATCCTTAGATGTCGTCATAACGTATTACCCAAAATGTAGAAAAATATAATTACTTTACATGACATACTCTCAATGCTCAGAAACTCAATTATCATTTTCCTTTCAAGACTCAAATGATTGAAATTCTCGACAAATATTCCAGAAGCTCAACCCGGCCACTCTTTGCTATGACTCATTGCACTTTTCGAAATTTCTATAATTTCACATTCCCATAGAAACTTAAGGAACAGAAAGTATAACTTTTGATGCGTTCATTACATACACTTACTAGTGATGCCAATAACTTTATTAGTAAACCTAAAACTAAAGCTATGAAGGTTCTATATGTGCCCTGGTCTAAGAAGAAGCAAACACCAAACTTAGCCAGGTGTTCTTTTTGTCATTACCATCTCACATTGTCATTTGAAATTTTTTAAGATGCAACCTGGTTAGAGCAATAATACACACCCAACCTTTTTTTATTGTTTATGTAATCGTTTCTATAAGCTTTTGCTTAAAAAAGACTTTAAACTTTTTCAGAGACTATTGTTTGTTTATTGTCTCAAAGATATCAAATGGTAATTTATTTTAAATTGTATCCAATTTCCTTGAAATGAATTACTTATTAATTTATGCAGTCTAGTATATTATCATCACAGCTTACCCTTGACTCTGGTGTAGAAAGCTCCAACTTGCCCAACCGCCGCTCCCACAGCTGGGAGTGACATTGCCTTCTGTACTGACTGCAGCTGCGGCATACCAGGGGCTGAACCAACTTCAGTGGCCATCTGCATAAAATAAATAAAGTTTCCATTACCAGTTACTTCTTATGGGCCTGATAAACATCATGAAAGGGGCAGTAATAGTTAAAACAATATAAACATGTTACCTGTTGATTTATCTAAAAAATTAATCATCCAACAAACTAGACGGGTGCATATTTTCTTATTACAAAGTAAATAAATTATACTGGGAAAATGAATAATGGACAATTGTTTTAGGCAAGTGCCTTAAAGATATAGATAATATAATAATAGTTACAACAACATAAAAGTTATAACATAATTATTGAATTGCTATAAATATAGACTTCATATTCATAATAGTATGCCCACAGGCCAACTGTAGGCGAATTATTATGTACATTAAATCTAGTCAGAACATTTGCCATGTTGTCAATTTTTTTTTTTAATTGGCGTTTTATAAATTTGCATTTATTTAGCGGCAAAATAATTTTTTTGTTCATCTTGACGGAAAGGTGATAGAGACATAGAGACATAACAAAAACGAATGAGACCAGCATTTATCTACAAATTACAATCTATTTGCAATTACTTGGGTCACATTGGTGTTCAATCATCGAATACAGGAAGGTATGCGATTAATAAAGAACTTACCGTTTAAACTTTTTATTCTCACGAAATCAACGTACAAAATTTTTAGATAAATTAATTATTGTCAAACTCAGTTTTGCAGAATAAATTGCGTTCAAAGAATGTTATGTAGTAAAATCAAGTAGTTATAAGTTAATAAAAAGTTCACAACTGCTCACTATGAATTCTTTCTGATGAATGAAATAATTTGATTAAAAACTTGTCGTAAGCGTAACGTATCAGCGAATGAAATGAACCAAAGGAATGAAGATAAGAAATAATGGCCGATGAGTGAAGGATAATAAGAGGGATTTTAAAATAGTTCTTATTTCAATACAGTTATGGTACAAATTTGCTAAAAGAAAACGAATTAGTGGACTTTGCTCAGTAAGAAAACTAAAATCCAAATAAAAAATTTAAATTGTAATCAATTAAGAGGAATCAAAAAAAATATTAAAAAACCATAGTACAGTTTTACACTATAGTTGTACTTACGCAAATTAACGAAATGTGAAATAATGTTGCAATTTTTGAATAGGACCAATATTTGTATCGTCTGTACAATTCGGCCAACATGTACACAAACATTTGATGTGTGAAGTGAAGTCTGATTGGCTCTTGCATAAACGTATAGCCAGTCAGCCTGTGACATGTTTGGTCAGACTTATTTTATTCAATTTTAGGCAAGTTTGGTCTCTATTTTACAAACATTTGTGATGGCTTGGACAAACGATGTGGCGCTGGAATTCTTGGATCATTATAGAATAGAACCGCTTTTATGGGACCCCAAGCATCCCTTGCATCGAAACAGATGCGAAGTAAATGAAGCATGGCGTCGAATACAAAGCAATTTAAGCATAAATTCATCTATAGTAGATCTAAAGAGGAAGAAAGAGTCTTTAATGACATCATTTAGATTTCACTATAACAGGAAAAAGAAGTGCCCTGGAGAATATCGAACGACGTGGTTCGCGTATTCATTTATGGAAAGTTTTCTTGGCGGGAAATATGAATGTGATAGTACAAATGAAAATGATCATGAGGTAAAAACAGTTGTTACATTATCTCTTGTGTTCAATATTCATTAAATCATTATCAAGCTTTTACAAATCTACTGCCTTGCATGCCTAAAAAGCAAAACTTAGGGTAGGTAGGTACATACCAGAGATTGAACTTGGTTCTCCCGATAGGGGCCTAGATCCATCAAGATCCAGTAGACCACTGGATACTTCCATTCCATCGCTTTTTAGGGTTGAGTATATATACCAATAAATCCTGTTACGAGCCTCTGTCCGCCGGATCGGTCCATTCGTCCATGCATGTTTGTCTATCCGTCCGTCCAGCTAGACTGCCAGTTCTCTTAGAAAGTTTAAATTTTCACATAAGGCAATACATGTCCATTTTCCATATTGAAATCAAAAAATCAAAATGAAGGTATTCATACATGGCGTAACACAGATTGATCCGCATTGGTATGCGGTACCTACCTACGTGGTGGTATTAACGGTTTCGAGTACCACGTTTCGTTAAGTTCAGTTTATAACACTGTATATTTTTGTTTCAGTATTATTCGAGTAATAATGTGTGTTACAATTCTCAGGACCCCATCGCTAATACAAGCCCAAATACGACGGTTGACCGACAAAGTTCCAACAGACGAATAAACAGGTCATCATGTTCAAAATCTCAAACAAATAACTCTGAATATGTTTACTCGAAAAGACAACTAGACAGCGTTAACTATGTTAAGGAGGAAAAATGTAAAACTGATACGGATGAATACGAATTATATGGACAACTTTTAGCAAAGAAATTAAGGAAACTGGACGAACATCAACGTGATGTGGCAATGCATGAGATTGACAATATTATGTTTAATGCTAAAATGCAAAGCGGACCAACACAAAACAGAAGCTTCTCAACATCCCCTTCCCCCGTGCCGAGGAAAATAAAATCTCCAGTGTTTATAATCACCCAACAAAATCATGAGCAGTTTGAGGACGAAAATATAACATATCAAGAGCAGCAACCATCCTAATTAACTTTACTTAATTCGTTGCTGATAGTAACGTCTTGAAAATAAGCTTTTACCCTTAAATTCCAAGGGTGGATGAGGAAGATAAAATAAAAGATTAACTGGTCATAAAATATATTAGGGACCACAGACTTCGAACTCAAAATATTGAGCCATCCGAAATATTTTCGTTTTTTCTTATCACTGTTACATAAATATATTTTTATATCTAATATATTTAATCTCTAGTTTATTTCATTTAATTTTGACAATGTGCATGTGCTAATACTATGTCGGTCAGCTCTACCCTCCAAAAGTAGCTTTCCACAAAAATACGATTCACAACTACACATTTAAATTTTATAGTTTTAACATTTATCCAAAAGAATACTGATTGTGTAGTGGTTAAATAGTATTCTGAGGTCTTTGGCTACTAAGTACTAAGAATAAGCGATGTAGGTCAAAGAGTACTGTTTGTATACAGGTAAATATTATTGGTTTTAGACTAGATAGGTAGAACTTTTTGTTGGTTTCTCATGAGAGAGCTAGTCCCTTTTGGTACTAAATGGTGTGCTAGACTATTAGTTCTAAGATGAAGACCTGATGATTTGATTAGATTCTAAGATTCAAGAAGCTGACCCTGATATAGGACTGAAAAGTGCTCCGATGCGGTGGCCGAAAACCATAACCCTGATATGTTTAAGTTTAATCTTTACTCCAAAACATATATCCTATACACAACACATTGAATAGGAGCATTTTAAGATTTCTATGGGTGGCGCGCTAAGAATACGAATGGGTAATCTGTGTTCAGTATGGTTGGAGCTTTTTTAAAAAAACTATTTGTTGTTTGATTTGTCTATGCTCCAATTGTTAATCATTCATTATAAGCTTTAAAAGGTCTATCTTCTAAGATTAGAGCTTTAGAGATCGTAAAACATATTTGATACAACTTTTTTTTATTGATCTATGAATAAGCCCTTGGCTGCAATCTCAGCTGCTGGTGAGTGATAATGCAATCAAAGATAGTAACGGGCTGAACCGTTAGGGGTATGGCACTTGGCCATACCAGACCAGAGACTGGGGATCGGATACGAGACCTCCCGCTTAAAACCACAGCCCTCCCCCTTGGACCGTCACCGAGAAGTCATCGATGGTCGTCTCTCGTCATACCACATGATTACAGTGTTTTAAAATCATTTCATATACGAATCAATGAAATGAATGCACCACCTTAATGATCTGTGGAAATGAAATCCTAATTATTATCTGTAGCATGGAATGTCAGTTTAGTAAAACTATTTTGGCAAGCAATTTTCCTAAACACTGAACGAACAGCTGATCAATCAAAATACGCTGACGAAAAATACTGTGTAAAAAAGCGAGTTCTAAATCTCATATCTTTGGTTTGAGTCTTTAATTAAATGATAGTTTTTATACTTATTAATTATGGCGACTATGGTAAAAGAAAAACGCCGAGAGGTTCGTAATTATTAATTATAATTAAAATGTGTTTATCCCTTTGTCTGCGTATTTACGCATTTAATAATAGTGAAATTCATGTACTTGACTCTATACCGTTATACAGCCGTTTTTCTACTTATATTGACTATTTCTTAAGAGCTTGTCTATTTTGAACAAAATAAGTAAAACTGATTAAATAATAATTAATTTTTAATATCAATAAAGTACAGAAAAGGAAAGCTTATTGGTTTATTGTTATAAAATCAAGATTTCTCCCAGTTTATCTTCATAATATCAACATTTGTTAAGCTCTTACATATGGTGATATGCTATTGCAATTCTTTCCTACATTATTTTAAAGTAAACCTTAAAGTTTAGCCTATGTTACCCCTGTAATTTTATTTTCGGCGTATTGTTTGCAAAATGTTATTTTTTCTACTCATGAAAAAAAAAATTAAATATACTTAAAAATTACATAAATCTGTGAAAAGTTATCTAAACAATACGGAAAACTGTATCAAAATCTGTTGCATGGTATACATTAAGTTAGCAGACGGATGCGGAGCGCCACTGTGGAATTTGATTTTTTTAATTTTTGAATTATTTGTAACCTATCTTCAATATATTTGGTGCTGTAGTTATGTGTCTTTCTAATATTAGTATTATATAATGTGAAGTTGTATACTTTTAATGATTCCCTCAATTTCCTTTTTTTGTTGTTTTACAGAAAAAGAAAACAAAGAACAAACAGTTACCTGAAATAAAATTGTGCAATAAAGAACTAGAATCTCCCATACATGACAACAATTCAGAAGATAAAGATGTTCCCCACGTTGCATCTAGTTTTATTACTGAAGAGCAACCTTCCAGCTCAAGAGATCATTCTAACTTAGAAAAAGATACAACCCCAGAAGAAGACCAAGATGTTTCAACAAATGACAATATTGAAAAGCAACAAATTTCTTCAATTATTGGTATACCTAGTTTTAAAAGTGATACAAGTTCGAGTGATAATAGAGTGCATAAGATGAGTAAGGAAAAGAATGAAAAAGAAACACAAAATGTAATAAGTGATGGACAGAAATATTTAGAACATAATATAACTTTAGATTCAAGTATTTTACCTAGTTTAGTGACTCCAGAAGCTGTGATATTATTAAAAGATATTGTAGTACCATCTGCGCCCCTAGCACCAGTGGAAATTGAAAATCAACCTTATATTTCTACTGTGCCAAGTGAAAATGTTCTAGAAAGAGACAAAATTACATGTATGCCACTAGAGGAAGCAATCAGAGTGTTTGGGGGGCATGAGATAGCTGAAGTTAAAGCTTTGAGTCAGAAAGAGGAAGCTATAGTAGAGTTTGGACCACAGAGTGGACCCGACCATCCATTGGTCGACCTTCTGACTACTTTTAGGTACTTTTTTTATTTATTTTAGTTTATTCTTTATACTTTTGTACTGCTGCACATACATACCAAGCTTTTCAGTTTTTAGTGACTTAATTTTTATGAGTGCACTAAAGTAATATCATTTTGATATACTTAGCTTTGAGTTTTTGATTTTTATGAGTAATATCATTTTGACAGTAGTATATTTTGAAGACATAAGCAATTACCATTTTTTCTTTGAAATTTCAACCACAAATGCCAATACGAGTAGAATGTTTGCATGCCTAAATAACATTATTTTTTTCAATATATCTACAATCTATGATATATAGGTGTTTGTAGGAAGTGCAGCTACTGTGCGACCTGTGTCTAGTACCTCTTGTGTCTAGTACAAAATCAAAGTTAAATGTTTCTTTATTCCAATAGGCACATAAATGTTACTTCTGATGGGTACATTATATTATGTAAAATAGGACGTAGAAGTGTGCTGATGGCTATAACTAAATGTGTCAACTTAAAACAAAAGTTCCAAATGCATCCTGGTCTATCTCCCACAACAAACTTACCCGGTTGTTTTTTTCTATCACCATCTCACATTGTCCTTCAAAACTTTTTAGGAAGCATCCTGGTTAGATCATTGACATAGTCCTATATGAGAATAGGACTTTTCTATAAGCTTTTGTTTAATGCAAACTTTGAACTTTTTAAGAGACATCTTCAAGATATCAACTGGTAGTTTATTGTAAAATTATATACAATCGCCTGTAAATGAATTATTTATTTTTTGTAGTCTTATTTTATGTAGCTTTTAATGTTCAAATTATTGTATTCAAATTTTTCTTAAATTGATATATATTTTTGTCAACATACATTATATTTTCAAATATGTGATAAGACTGTCTTTTTCTTAACAGTTAACATCTTTAAATTTATCTCTCAATTACTCTCGGACCCATTTTATAGCTCGCACGAACAGCCCTCTTCTGCGGCACGAGGTCGGGGCTCGTACCAAGAAGTGCACGCCAACTTAACCGATGATGATGCTTACAATTATATTTGCAGAACATCTCTGATATCAATAGATCGTGAACGCAACCGCATAAGCTCCGGTTACGTCGAGGAAGAGAAATCGCGAGCTGCGTTATGGAAGGTAGAGAAGTGCAGTATCAACGTATCGCAGGCGTGCCCGTGCGGGGCGGACGTGAGCTTGCAGGCGGGCTACGAGGTGGCGCAGTTGCAGAGCGAGAACATGCCGGCTGCGAAGCTGAGGCTGGAGTCCCTGCTGAGGGACGTGCGGGAGGGCTACTGCCACCACCAGCACGCGGCGCTGCGGGCGCACCGTGACGTGAGTACATGACACGACGGTGGCCCTGTACTTTGCCCGTCACTAGAAGCTGGAGCATTATTTTTATATTGAAGACGAAACTATGCTGGTATTTTAATACACCTTATCTGTTCTTGCCAATCGCTTCTTAAATTTGGCTTGCAGTTGCTCCATTTAGGTATGAGCGGCTAGCCGGTGCGCTAGAGGAAAATTTCCTCCGAGGGAATATATTGAGTGATTATTATTTTAAGGAAAATGTTCGCTTTTAGCTCAAATGTAATGTAACCATACTAGACTAGCGTGCTTATTCATAGTCTATTTGGTTTCCGACTTTAGGTTGCCGAATGAAGCCGTATTGACGAATGTATGTCATGAATGTGACCTACCAATTGCGCTGTAAGGAATGAAATTGGGTTTATCGACTTTTTTTTTTCTGCGACAATACACAGGTCGC
The DNA here is from genome assembly GCF_905163445.1 of Pararge aegeria. Classification (NCBI taxonomy): domain Eukaryota; kingdom Metazoa; phylum Arthropoda; class Insecta; order Lepidoptera; family Nymphalidae; genus Pararge; species Pararge aegeria. The sequence continues at coordinate 18,728,705 of NC_053189.1, forward strand.
CATCTAGCCCCAAAGTAAGCGAATATAAATACTTAGAATATTCATATTAATACCCAGACATTGATAAACATTCACTCTCATCACACAAACATATTCCAGTTGCGGAAATCGAACTCACGGCCTTGTACACAGAAAACAGGGTGGCTACGCGAATCGACACTCCGTAAATTCAAATTAGTTTGAAGGTATACTGCTTAGTTGGTTTGCTTGATGTAATTTTGCATTTGTTACCACTCTAGGTAGACGAGCTGGTGGCAGAAATCGTCACCAGCAATAAGGGCAACGTCCGCGAGGCGTTGCTGCTGGTGCTACAAGCGCTGCAGCTCAGCGACGCGGCGCCCGAGGCGTACGCTCAAGCGCTGCAGCGCTGGGCGAGCATGCTGTCGTTTTCCCTGCTCGATCAGAGGGACTTGGGGCACTTGCTGTTTCTGCTGCATTGTCTCTTTAGGTACTTTGGCTTTATGCAGCATGCGTTTCAATACAGAATATTATGAAAGAAAATAAAATAGGATATTATAATGAAAATCGTGAAGTGTTCATGTGATTTTGATGCGGTAGTTCTCATTGAATAACTCAATGGCTAATTTTGAACTCTAAAAAGAAAGTTAACAATTACAAAAATAAATAATATCATAGTCCATTTTCTATTTCTTTCGAATTCAAAATGCATTTATTTTAAGAAGGCGTAGTTTATGAGCACTTTTGAAGCGTAAAGTAAGTCGCACTCTACGTTTTTTCAAACTTTTATTTTTTATGATATCCTTTGGTCGAACTCGGATTGACCAAGATAATAAATCTACTGCATATTTTAAGCTCTAGATGTTTAGCTCTTCCTTCGTAAGTAATAAAAGTGATAGCCCAGCAGGTAAGACTTGTACTTCACTTTCGGAGGGCCGAGTTCGAATCCGATCACGCACCTCTAACTTATCTAAGTTATGTGCGTTTTAACCACTAAAATATCACTTGCTTCAACGGGGAAGGAAAACATCGTGAGGAGACCTGCATGCCTGAGAGTTTTCTATAATATTCTCTACGTTGTGTGGAGTCCACCAATCTGCACTGGACGAGTGTTGTGGACTACGGCCCTTCTCATTGTGTCCTGTAGTGGACCAGCAATGGGTCTATATAATGATGACGATGATGATGTTTTGTTTATCCTTAGTTTACGCTCTAACTAAGTAACCTCCCGACCCTATTGCTCGGTGGTTAATACGACTTTAGCCTCCCTCTAAATGTTTTATGTATTCTATATCATTCCCTCCCATACATGTGTCGTCTATAAATCTGTCTCTTTCTTGATCGTGAAGCATTGCGTTACATCGAGTTTAAAATCACAACGGTTCTCATTTCCCTTCAATAATTATTATAAAAGATAAAATACAAAGCAATACAATATAACTCCATAGTGCAGTGCGTGCGCGGTTTTTTTTTAACTTTAATTTAGTGGCATAATTTTGAAATTAATTTATCAAGAAGATGAAAATATTGACACAAATAAAAATTCACCAACAATCAACACACTTATACTACAACTTTCTAATACGCAGGCGCAAACACGTGCATTAAACACGTGTTTTCTGTGTGAATCCTGCACATTTTTGTATTTGTGTCTCTTACCTGTCCTTTTTTCCGTTGCATCCGGTTTGAAATCACAACGATTCTAATGAAGTTTCACATCAAAAATGGAGATACTATAGTCGTAAAAATGTAATAGGCCCGTTTTGACATTTGTGCAAGACCATAGAATGTAACTTGGAAAGAAACTGAAAGAAACAATAAAATAAAATTCAATTACATACAGTGTTTTAAAAAATACGTAAATTTTTTGGGACGTTAAATAATATGAAAGAATATATCGCGAGTATTCTTTTTGCGCTTACTTTATAGTAGCATGCAATTTATAATTGTTGCGAAACGTTCCGAAAACAGTTACGTTCTCAGTCTTTTTTTTTTTATACTAGAGCTGTAACCATTTTTTTACTGAATATCGAAATTAAATATTGTGTAGTTATCTTTACTGCAAAGAATGAGCTTGGTTCTCAAAATGGGTTCTAAATAATGAGTCTGAGTTGATGTATCTGACCAAGCGGCACATGACTGAAGCGTCCCCGCGCGCACTGCGCAGTTTTTCGTTCCTCATCTTGTAAAGTTGACTGTGCGCTCGTTTAAGTTTGATATATATTGTTTACTATTACGTTAACTATGGCTTTTCTATTTTGGACATTAATTTAAACATAGTGATTTGACTCGATTTTTGTGTTTGTTGTTATATAGTACTAACTTTGTTTCAACATGTTGAAAAGTGGCCGTATAATCAACAGCCAGTCACGCGTTTCGGTTGTGAAGTTAAAGGAATACTTTGAACGAACGAACACTTTACTATACATAATAATATCAATCAAGTACTGATACAAACTTGAATTGATTTATCGTGAGTATCGAGTCCCGAGTCTTATGGTTCCATAACTAGTTACGTCGCGATGACAAATGTCAAAACGGGCCTATTACATTTTTACGACTATAGTAAATGCAATGGTCGTGTCCGCGCAGGCAGACGCGCTCCGTGCGGTGGGCGCGGCGCGGCATCGAGCTGGCCGTCCCCGACCTGCCGGCGGCGGCGCGCCTGCTCGCCGTACTCGAACTGCTCCTCACCAGGCCGCCGCTGGAGGAGGCGCACGAGTGCACGGAGGGTAACATGCGCCTTCAACGGCTTGCTTTTCAGATTGTTGCGACAACACTTCTGCGGCTTTTGGGCTATTTTTCTATCCATTCGTGCCACCCATGTTGCCATCGTATCGTGTAATGATGGACGTACGTGTAAAAGTCATCATACGTTAGTCCATCGATACATGTCTCCACTTGTTTACCAATACTTTTCAAATTCAATAACAAACAATGAACAACAATAAATTTTCCTGCGTTAAAGAGTTCATTTGTTTTCCTTAATAACTTACCTCCTTGGTTGCCATGTTTTGGAGTAAGATTGTTCCATTTTAATTAGTTCCAAATCCAAGACAGATATATGTTTACTATGTAATTAATTCGGCTGCTAAACCGCGTCAGATATGGATTTACATAGAACTTTTTTGTCGGGCGGTCTTTGCATGTTTCTGAACAGTTCAGCAATTACGATCTGTCTCGTAGCAGGTTGTCAAAATAGTTTTCAAGTGCAGCGAGTGTATTGCAGTAATGGGAATTTGCGAAGTGAAGTATTTTCAAAAAATCCTTTGTGTATACATCCTAGTTAATTTATACCTTAATATTGTCTGAATTTTTTACCTTTCTGTACAGTTTTTAGGCTGTGCATTGATTGTTAGTACGTGACTAACAAGCAATATAGCAAGTTTAACAAGAGGTCAAATGAATAAATCAAAAAGTCAGAAGCGCATAAGTTACTAAATTTATTCTTTTTCTATAGAGTCTGAAGCTTGGGAGGAAGTTGATGACCGCGGGGAGGGCGGTGCGGTGGGGGAGGGGAGGTTCCGTGAGCGTGACCTGCTGGCTCTGCTGGAAGCCTTGCCGCTGCAAGACATGATCGCGAGAATATTGCTCTTCGTGAGAACCGTGAGTACTGCCGGCCTTCTATTTGTGCTGCATTTCTTGATTTAAGGTACTTCAATTATTTTTGCTGAAAAGAATTATAAATATATATGTATACTACGACAATACACACATCGCCATCTAGCCCCAAAGTAAGCGTAGCTTATGTTACGAAATGTGTACTAAGATGATTGATGATAATTAATTCAAACCATTGACACACAATCCACAATCCAATTTCGAGAAAAAAGTGATCCGCCGAATCCAACTCAAATGGGCAGCGTTCGGGAAACTCCTTGACAACTTTTCGTTCAAAATACCTCTGTAGTGCTTGAAGACCAAAGTCAAGGCGTGTTGGCAGTGATGACCTAAGGGTCTGAAACATGGTTGCTAACTATGGGCCTCACACCAAGGCTCATGGTCACTCAGCGGGCGATGGAGAGAGCTATTCTTGGAGTAGTAATTGCTACGTAATCAAATTAGGAATGAAGAGATCCGTAGAAGAACCAGAGTTACCGATATAGCTCAAAGACTCCCGAAGCTAGTGTTAGTGGGCACATAGCTCGGAGAACCGATGGAAGCTGGTTTCCCAAGGTGGTGGAATGGCGAGTTCGCACCGTAAACGCAGCAAAGGGAGCCGATTGACACGCGGCACAAGACGATTGTATTTATAACTTCCTACAGAAGACCTATGTCCTGCAGTGGACTTCTATTAGTTGTCATGATGATGATGATGATGTGGATGCATTTCACGGCGTTTTCATGAAATTAACAGTGAGTAAAGAAATTCCGCAGCGCATCCGACGAAGTTCACGCAAATCCAGCCGTCTATTAAATAGTTATTTATGCAACTAAAACACTGCGTGAGTTTGTAATACTATCATCCGTTTGGATGATATAATGGTTATTGTAACATTGAATGTTTTAATGTTGGCAATTGCAATTGGCAGCTAACCGTCTTACAATCTTTATAGAGATATAAAAGTATGGAAGTAGAAATTCGTCGTATGAAACGTGTATGGTACATTATTTGTTACACTCTCGGCTTTCTCAGCCCGATACCGGCTCGAATGTAAAATGCAATACGACCAAACGTGTCGCATAATCTACTATCAAAACTGTTTTCTGAGTCCAAGGCCGTGGGCTCGATTCCCACAACTGGAAAATGTTTGTGTGATGAACATGAATGTTTTTCAGTGTCTGGGTGTTCATCTGTATATTATAAGTATTTATGTGTATTATATTCATAAAATAGTATTCATCAGCTAAATCAGTACCCATAACACAAGCTACGCCCACTTTATTGTGTTCGGCCAGGATATAGAGACGGAGGAGGAGTGTATGTGGGGCGGGCGCGGCGGGCGCGGCGCGCTGCGGGCGGGCTGCGGCGTGCGCGCGGTGCTGAGCGTGCTGCGGCGCGCGGGGGCGGCGCACGCGGGCTACGCGCGCCTGCGCGCCCGCCTGCGCCGCCTGGCCGCCGCCGCGCTGCGGGGCCTGGCCGCGCTGCATCTGCACTGCAGGTCAGCTGCGGACGGACTGCGTTAGGCTTTTTACATTCCGCAAACGGGCGAGCCACGAACGGGGGCGAGTGCGACTGGTTATAATCAAAACGTCTTGATTTTACAAACTATATGTTGTCGTCCTTGCTTATACTCGGCCTATGCGCGTGTTTAGGAAATAGGGAATCACAGCACTTTATCGATGATAATCCCGATCATTATCCCTACTAACATTATAAATGTCAATGTAAGTTTGTTTGTTACGCTTTCACGCAAAAACTACTTAACCGATCCTCATGAAACTTTGTACACATATTCTTGGATAGAAGTAATATAGGATACTTTCTATCCCGACGTTAAGCTCGGTTCCTTTCCTTCCTCGTGCCCCCTGGATGAGTGTTTGACGATTTTGCACCATAACTCTGACAAATTATAACCGATTTAAATAATAATTTTTGTACTATAGAGGTTACAATATGTGTTTAATTTTGCCCAAACTGTGGTTGGAGATAGAGGACAGAACTCCTCAGCGGACAGCAGCAAACTCCTCATTTAAGGCTTAGCGATACTGAATACTTTATTTTTTTTTGATCTACAACTAAATTTAATGCCACATCAAAATCAAACGCAGGCGAAGTCGCGGGCAACAGCTAGTATTAAATATATCAACTAACCATAGTTTCTATACAAATTATCGGGTTTATCGTAGATAAAATGCTGTTATTCCAGCCCGACGCCTCACGCAATGTGGACATGGCCGCAGTTTGCAGAGTCTAAGTAGCGTGTATAAAGGTATGCACCTTGTGTAGGTATACACTATGCAGATAATGTAAAATGAAGAAAATCTCTTGTATGAATTATAAAAAAGGTAAACATTATAAGAGTTATAAAGCCCACCCTCCAGATGTTAAAAAACGCAAATCGGTGAGAGCACTTGAAAGCGTAGAAGATGGACGACACAAGTACATCTCAAAATGCCTGTAGAATAAGCTGCAGCATATAACACCTTTTGGTGATCCATAAAAAAAACAGGTTAATCAAGAAGTCCTTTTTATTTTTTAATTCCTTAGTTGGTATAACCAGACGCGAAGGACGGTGGGAATCTGGTGACACAGTATCGCTTATACACAAAACTTAACGAAAGCACTCGAGAATATTAAATAAAAGAATAGAAAACTTCTTCAGTTAATCCGTAATATAACAAATATTGTGACGGTCGCAATATGACAAATAACGAATGTAATTTTGTGGTATGTACTTATCAGAAATCGTAAGAGAAAAAATCGCAGGGAAAAGCCAGTTAAAAAGAAAACAATTTCTCCGCATTCACCAATGAATATTCAATTCCGCAGATATGACTACGAGCAAGGATTACAAAAGAGTATAACAGCCGAGTTGGAAGCTTGTTTCGCGGCCGGAGTTAGCTTGCTGACGGACGAGTTACACGTTGTGCCCGCCACGCTGCTGTGTGACGACGTCGCGAGAGATTACTGCAGCACCTTGATCACTGGCCTTCATGGTTAGGGGTCATATTCTCGCTACTTTTGTCGTTGAATAGTATTTTTAGGATACTTAATTTTTTTTTTGTTAGTAATTCAAATGTCATTGTGTTATTAATCTACGTAATAAATAACAAACGTGAACAATGTCAAACAAATGTCAGAAAAAAGACAGTTTTTTTTATTGAAATAGGATTTTTTAATGAACCCGTACGCGTTTTTGTTTGACGCGTCGCAGAACTTCCTCATTGGAGACTTAAGATCTTGAACCTTGATCCTTCGACCTTTTGGACTGTTACTGTAATTTAAAGTCATAAGTATTATTTTTAGGTATTTTTTTTCTATTTTAAAACATATATAACTCTTAAAAATATAGAAGAGATTGTTAACGTCACAAGAGAAGTTACAACAAAATATGAGGTAATATTTCGCGATGGGAATGTTTTAGAGAAGTCCGCGTTGCGCGTGGAGTCGCTGTCGCTGGCGCTGGCGCCGCAAGCGTGTGCGCTGCGCGTGCGCGCCGTGGCGCAGGCCGCCCTGGACCGGGAACTGGACCACGAGCTCGCGGGCTTGGCGCTGGAGTTTCTCTTTCAGGTTCCTACACTTTATCCTATCTTGAACTGAATTTATGCCCGTTTTTATTAAGCCCAGGAATCGAAACGTTCTAAACAACATGCCTTCTTCAGGTGGGAATTAAACGCAAGTCAGTTTGCAAAGACTCGTGTGACATCACCGCGCGGGAGATGTTGCCCCAACTGCTGACTCGAGGGCATCTGCACACAACGGCGTTCCACATGCTAGCAGATCTGAACCAAGGTATTCCATTGATAATCGTTCGTGTAAAATACAACTCAACTCAGTTTTTATTTGCCTATTAGGCATAAAAATGTTGCTACCGAGGGCAAGAGAATGGTCCTGCGGCTGTAGTTATAGTTTATCATCTAAACTAACGTCACATCTATGATCTACGTTATATTTAGAAATACATCATTTGATATGGGAAACCTTACGTCGAAACTTTATCACTGCCTATTCTCCTCTCTCTCTCCAACTCTCTATAACTTTTCTGTCTTGTCATTTCTTTTGGTATATCATCATCATCATCGTGGTTATAAACCTTATACTGATCTTCTTGTCCTGCAAGGGTGTACTCGGAGTTAGAAGGGTTAGGCTGTAGTCCACCGAACTGGCCGAGTGCGAATTGGTAGAATCCACACACCTTTGAGAGCTTTCGGTTTCCCCACGATGTATTCCTTGCCCGTTAAAGCAAGCAAGGACATGATTTAGAAAAGTTAGCAGTGCGTGCCGGGAATTCAACTGGTCCCTCAGAAGCGGTAGCGTAAGCCTTCTATCACCGCTTTAAGCTGAGCAAAAAACTAATAAAAGTTGAGAACGAGCTAAGAGCAGGTCGTTGTGTAGCGACGGGCGTGGCGCCGGGCGAGCTGGTTGCGCTGGCACCGCGGCGCTGGCGGCCCGCGGGCGCCGAGCTGCGGGCGCTGCTGGACGACTGGGCGGCCCGCTGCGCGGCGCTGGTGCCGCCCCTGCTGCTCAGCCTCGACTACGAGCCGCACACGTGAGCCCGACACCCATTGCTAACCTTGAACTTTTATATCTCTACATGTTTTACGTGCGTGCGCGTATATAGGTACGGTACGTTACGAGATAAACAGTGTCGACACGGAAGATTGAATCGTTGTTTATTCTATCAACACAATACTATATGGAGTGGCAAAATGACAGTTTTGATTTTGTCTTTTATACTAACAATCCTTTTGTTTCTTAAACTTGTAGTGCTGTGCTGTGTGCAAATTAAGAGTATAAATAAATAAATACATAACAATGTTGGAATTTTGTATACATTGCAAACACGTATGTAAAGACTCTTCCATATTTATTTTGGAAACCGAAAACGGAAAGACCTAGAAAAGAACAGGGAGAGGTCCTTTTGCAGATGCAGGACAAGCTCGAAACTCAGAAAGGCATGAATTGGCAGAAATAATAATTCACAGTTGCTACCTCACATTCTGGTCCATAAAACACATAGGGTCATTAGACCTTTTTATAATTTTTTTCTCTAAATTTAAAGGGTATTGTAGGATACGTAATTTACGAAACAAGAGTTTTCGTAACGTACTCACTGTTTGAAGGGGTGTCTCTCTGGAGAGCCAGCTCCTCATCGGCTCGTGGGTGTGTGCGTGGCTGCGTGCGAAGGGCGAGAGTCCGGAGTGGGCGTGGCAACTGCTGCATGCGCTTCGGGTTCACCGCACGCACTGGGGCCTGCCGATGGACGCGGCTCCGCTGGACGCGGCTCCGTTGGAGGAGCCCGCGGACCTGCTGTCCACGGCCTACGCGCTGCTGGCGGGCGACTGGGGACACTGCTTGCCTTTGGTAACATAAACTGTTTCTGGGAAACGCGCAGAACATTATCTCTATTGGTAAACCATATCATTGTTGTATTGTGAATAAATGCTTTTTTACTTACTGAAAAATAATCTTGGATACTGAATGCGTACTAGTTTCTGTGCGTGACTGAAGAGTAGGACGGCTCTCTGCGACTCACTGGAATCGCTATCTACAATGCCCCTTAGGTACCAGAGGTACTTGCCCTGCCCATTAATAAATGTTGATCTGTTGTTTAATTATGATTTGGAATGTGCAAATTACTTTAATTGACCAAATGATTTCACGTGACCATCATGAAGTCCTTGCGTACACTTTTATCACTTGAAGTCCGTAAGGATGTGATGTCTTAATGAATGCGTCAGTGAGGTTAGCATGCGCGCCACAAGACTGCTACGTCTACGCATTATGTCGTCCAGCTCTATACAACAAATACGAGCAACCGGTAGAAATAGTAGTCTGGTGGCGCGCACGCCAGCCCCGCAGCTGGTGTAGCTTGTGCGTGTGCGGCGCAGGTGTGCGGGCCGGGCGCGGGCGCGCTGGCGCGGCTGGCGGCGGCGCGGCCGGCGGAGGCGCTGCTGTGCGCGGGGCCCGTCATGCGCGTCATGGCGCAGTCGCCGGAGTCCGTCTCGCTCACACCCAAGTAAGCGTCCCAGCGACGGCCCGCTGCAAGCCGTATTGACAGGCTTAAATAATCATTAAAAGGCATGTACGCCTATCACAGGCACTTCTGAAGCGTCCATACAAATATGTTTACATAATTGTAAGGGCATGGTGATAACTTCGATCGCCAACTTAAACCTAAAGCTACGAGTATTATCAAATTAAGCTTAATTTGCTATACTCCGCTAGTATCCAATATTTAAAGCTACGAGGGTTCCAAACTCGCCCCGGTCTAAGAGCCCACAGCAAACTTAGCCGAGTACATTTTTTTTTTGTTAGTACCATCTCACAGTAAATTTATCTAGAAATTAGAGCGATTCACACCCAAGCTTTTCTTTTATTATCACATGTTAGTGATAACATCGGGGATTAATGGCTTGTTTTGCTGTCCTGGGACACGGTGGCCAAATTTATTATCTTCAGGCTCATACGTAACATTCTCAGAATGAAGCGAGGATCCGTAGCTAATATGCTAAGCACTAAATGGCACGAGGAAGTTGTACCAAATACAGAACTGGAACTTTTATACGTGAACAACTAGCGAAGTGTTCTTTTTAGCCAATCGCTACGTACCATATTTAACACAAGGTTTGGGAAATTTTACTCATAAATAACAAAAATAGGCCCGCTGAATAATCTAGTAAACCATTCTGGAACCACTAATAGATGATGAAATAACTACATGGACATTATGGAACAACTGGCTACTCGAATACAAGGTCGTTATTTGACTTTCTAAACACATGTTCATCAAATGTTTATTATACCAGCCCCTCTGTTACACCGTGCTTTTAATTTGTATGCAATAAAAATATATATCAGTTTATTCCATTTATTCATTGACACACCACAATACACTATTATAATATATATCATAGATATTGTAAGTATTCTTATTACGTACATCACACTACGTGCACATTCACATTAACTCATCCACATAACATAAATATTTGCTAATAAATTTAAATCACAAGCATACCCAGGCGAAAGCAGTAGTATGCGAAATGAAACCAGTTCGCGCGCAAAGTAGCGACCGCGATCGTCGCCTACGCGCCGGGCTCTGGAATAAAGTCAAACCTTCAGCGCGATTCGACCTTAGCATAATTCCTTCCAATAGACATTTTATCCGCGCACCGTCTTTTAGATTACTATTTTGTGTTGTCCTAAATTTTGCTGTGTCACATGAATGTCTTTTTTGTTATTATACTCGTCCTTCTGATTGGAAAGTCTTAGTGCGCGTTAATTCAACCTAACGCTCCCTTAAAGTATGCCCTTAATTTTTTCAAAATAACATTTTAAAAATCACTAGCCTCGATAGCGAAAGGTGCATGAGTAATATTTGCTTTTTTGGTCTGTTTTGTAGATTTGCCGAAGTGTTCACTTTGATTTTAAACTCCGGTCCGAACCTCGTGCAGCGCGCGCTGGGCCGGCGCGCGCCCGGCGGCCCCGACTCGCTGCAGCGGCTACTGCTCGAACACGCGCAGGACACCAGGTCCGCTGATTCATTATGTTTCAACTGTGTTACACTAAACTTCGTGGAGAGACACATTCATTTGCCGTTTTACCTTGGTGTCCAACTAAGCACATTACATTTCCTAAGCGGTATAATCTTCGGTACAGGATCTCAAAGCTGGAACGCAGCGCACTGCTGTCGGCGTGGATGCACGCGCTATGGAAGCCGGGGGTACCGGACGCCGGCCGCGCGGCGCTGGACGCGGCCGTGCGCGCCGCCCGCGCCTGGCGCACTCTGGACGCACACGCCGCACTCTTGTTGCAGGTGAGCGCACGAATGTAGTAATCGCCACCATCTCACACATGTACACATTGTTATGTTACGAACGCAACGCAAAGTGCTTGTTTAAATAAATTAATATTTGACTTTGAAAAACTTTGCACGTTTTACAACTGCCGAGACAATCGAGCTCCCACAGTCTTGTTTCATAAGATGTAGAGCAATTATTGATATAGCATGCACTGCCCCTGTTCATGCCGTATCGCGACGGCAGATCAGAATACAGTTATCACCTCTTCTCTTTCCGCGGGAGTCGTACAAGGCGACCTAGCGTTCTTTGTGCTATTACTAGTAACCAGTCTGCCCAGCGTGGTTATTGTGGGCAAACGTGGTTATCGTGGTTAAAATTTTAAAATACAATTTGGTATATCTTTACGATAAAAATTCAAAAATTAATAAAATAAATTTCGTAGCTCTTCTATCTATTCTCGAACGGGCTTAAGAAATTCTTAAAAACCATTTTTCGTTTTACAAGCCACTTTTACTATAACCACAAAGCAAAAGATAGCATTCTGGAGCCCTACTACAGATGACGTCTTAGGCACTAGCTAATCTCATTATGAAATGGTCTATACACAAGGAATATAAGAATATAAATCGCATATCTCCATTTCCCCATAAAATTGTACCCAATTTGACTGAATTAAACTTAGAATTGTAAAATGTTACTAGGAAGAAAATGCCAAAGAATACATAACCGACGCAGTCCGGAACGTCTCCCAGGCGCCTCTGCTGTGCGAGTCCATTCTACGCAACGCGTACGCACTGGAAGTACAGACACACGCTCACGCGAGGTTGATGGACGAGCTCGCCAAGCAGAGAGCTGCCGGTCAGAAGATCCATGTGGATAATGCGCTGAAGGTATGTGAGAAGAAACATGCGCTACCCTAACCTATCTTATAAAGCCGTACAGATCTTTTGAAATTAGGGATAGACTACGTTCGGTCTAAGATTAGTCTCTTGCTGGCTTCTTACAAGAGACTTATCGTTATCAATTTGAATTCAGACTGTTGGATTGTGAAATGTTAGTATGGGAATGGTCAGCGTATTATAGCTGGCTTCTTCTAAGTAAACCACTGCACCTTCAGCTTTTTATTCAATGCGTCGTGGGTCAAGATCATTATATCATCAGTTATCAAAGGAAATATCTATCTATCAATCTCTAGAAATTTTATTTATTTTATCATCATAACTCTATAAAGAATTACACCCTGCATCAAGGTATTTGTGTGTGTTTGTATTAATGATAATAATAATTCATTTATTTCTAAATCTGATATATTAAAATTGAAGATAAATGAAAACCAATATCTCGGGTTCGTGAACATCCCTTACATTCGACACCACCGTCGTAATTCTCAGTAATCTCGGTTGCAGCAAATAGGCGCAAGTGCGAGCGCCGACGAGTTGGCCATCCACCGCTGCGCGTGCGCGGCGCTGGCGGCGGCGCCGCGCCACCCCGCGCACGCGCTGCTGTGGCGCCTGCTGCTGCACATGTTCCTGCAGCGCGCGGCGACGTAGGTTTGCGGGCTCGGACACGACGAAGTGCCGTGATGATTCCACGGAGTCAACTTTGGTTTTGATTATGACTTTATTTGTGCTTCCAACAGACCGCAGACATCGTTCCCGGTCGGGCCACTTTTCTTCAGCGGGCTGGTCAAGTCCCGTACCCTTACGCAACTGAAGAAACGTCTCCGAGAAGTAGCCGCTTACCACAGAGCTCGAACGGAAGTTCTTAAAACCAAAGAAGGAAACGTAGTTAACCCGAGTACATCAGAAAGTTCCAAAACGAAAAAGTCTAATTCCATTTCTGAAAACAATTTATTTACAACTCTAGCCATCTTCGATTTAACGGGTGTATCCGATTCTGATTCTGATGATAGTTTATCGGATAGAGACAGCAATGTACATGATGAGAAAGGCGCGAGAGAGACTAGCGTTGATCGTGATACGCATAATCTTATATGCTACCATTCTGCTGCGGAGAAGTGAGTTACATAATGCTTTTTAAATTAAGACAATAATTATTTATCTTGAGTGGTTCATTATTTATTTTCATCTGCTTCCTCTTTTGGTTTTTACCGCGCAGTCCGCTGTATTAGCGTACATGTGTACCACTTACCAATTCCCCGCACACTTATGTTAATGCTGTCTACGTCCTGATTCGCTATGGCGTTCAAAACGTTTCTGCGCATAGAATGCAATTTGAAACGCACATATTGCCATCTCTGCCTACAAGGACTGTAACAATGGAAAATAAATAACTATTTATTTATTTTCGATTGTTACATTATTGTCTTCTATCTATTATTCAGTTTTAATACAATTGTTGCTTTATAGGATATTCCGTGAGTATTCAGTATGGCTGGAGGAAGGAGAGAAGGTTCGCGCCACTCCACTCCACGCCGATGTCGCGCGGTTTATTTCCGAGCAGGTACCTACGACAAAGCTGTAGATAATTTGAAATAAACTTCAGATGAAAAGGAGTTAAAATATCTTTCTGTTGTCCGACTTGAATTGACTTCTGCGTTCGTTTAAGTTTTTTTAAAGTGTCTCTCTCCAGGCAACCTTTGTGTTTTTTTTTTAAATTTTGAAACAAAGGTAACAAAGCTTACTGTTTCATATCTCACGAGGACATTCCCTGGGCGTTTATTTGGATAAAACTTGTCCAAGGTCCTTCACTACAATACAAGCTATCTGTGTGCCCAATTCCGCCAAGATCGGCGCAGTATTTGAGCGGAACATGGGTAAAAAACAAACATTTTAGAATTGGTAATAGGAGTGTTGATTTCAATTTTGTAGGCGCTCGAAACAGCTTGGCGCGCTTCCTTGAGCCAGGTATCACCCGTGGCGGACTCTCCACCCGCCCCATTAGGCGCGCAGTCGGCGCCGCAAGCATACACGACGCATTTTGAACGCGCCGTCTCGGCGATCATGGACATCAAGAGTAAAAAAAGACGCCGCAGGTTAGATAACGCTTTCTTCAATATATAGACATGTGCTTGACTTCAAATCTGGTGACAGGTGATGATTCCACCTAAGAGCGCACTAGCCTAGATGGGCATACCAGATCTTTTGAGGTCCTTTGGGGAATTAATTGGACAGTAATATTTTTTACATAATGAATTATTCAAAAACAAGTTCCATTATCAGACACTGATCATCATCCAAAAAGTTATTAATCAGTCAATAGAGCCAGAAGTGGCTCATTTCTTGGTGGTTCAATTAATTGTAACGGAGATCCTAATCTCAGTATAAACCACAAAATATTTGTCTGTCTGTAAATACTGTTAACAATTACAGGTACAAAATGCCGGATTTACCGACCATCAAAGATGACATGTACTTTAGAGATACAAAATTGGTCGTTGAAACAATTCAGCAGCACCTGACAGAACTAGAAAATTTTACTAAGTAAGTACGAGTTGGCTATGACCTTAAAATGGCTTTACTAGCCTCCTTCCTTAATTTTCTTTCAAATCTCCTAACAATGCCATATTTCATGACAGTTGAAACTCTCGGTCGATAAATACTTAATTAGGATAGACGTGCAAACGTGGAAAAGAAAACAATATGCAATGGGCAATATGTTACTCACAGTTGCATTAAAACTACCGCTTGTAAAGAACAACCAGTCTTCATGTTTGAAGATAATATGTTGTGTCGAAAACACATAACGTGGGATAGGGGCGAGAAGAATTGTAAACTACGTTTACTTTCTAAATGGAAGGTACGTTGTGACCTTTATAATTTTGTGAAATTGAATATAAATAAATAGCAAAATAAATCATAAATACACTAAGACAGTCCAAGCATCGCTATCTAGCATCAATTTAGGCGTAGCTTGTGTTATGGTTACTAAGATAGCTGATCATTATTTTTATGACACACATACATAGTTATAATATACAGATAAACACCCAAATACTGAATATCATTATTGTTCACACAAATATTTTCCAGCTGTCGTAATCGAACCCACAGCCTTGGAATATGAAAGCATTTTCCAGTTAGAGACGGTGCCCACTGCGCCAGTCGGCTCTCAAATTCAAATTTAAATTCATTTATTTCAAGTAGGCCTACTTTATAAGCACTTTTGAAACGTCAAGTATGTATAATTGTAGTGACTCTATCATTGGTTCGGAAACCATTGCCGATTCTATAGAGAAGAGCTGGCAAGAAACTCAGTAGTTGCTCTTTTCAAACATCAACATTTACAATCATTTTTCTATCTTGCGGGAGATGAGAGCGAGGCTGGCTGCTTCCAATCTTCCTTGTCATTGAGGAATTCATCAAATGTATAGTAACCTCGCTGCTCTCAATATAGGTAGTATGTTAAACCATTGGAGAGTACATTGCCGAAGATCTGTTTTGTGTAGAGTATAAAGATTGAAGAAATTATAAATAACGCCGTACAGATTCTCGCGCTTTTCGCGGAGTATAGCAAAAGAGGCTTAAATTTCATAGTATATCAAAAAAACACCACCGTCGATATACCGTGTTAAATGTGCTATTATTTAGGTTTACTTTTGGGTTTTCGCTTAAGGGAGTGGGTGTCGGATCTGGAGCGTGTGACAAAGTTGGACGGCCAGCTGTGGGAGCTGGTCAGCCGGCACCGCGTGCGCCGGCCGCTGCCGCCCGTGCGGAGGCCCTGCCCGCAGGGCTGCAAGCCCGTCACTATTCATATCGCGGTAAGTTCCCACACCACGCGAACTGTACGTCCGAATAAGCCCGTAAAATAATTAAGCAGTTGTTTAAGGCGTCACATCTCGGAGGGAGCTTTAAACGGAAAAAAAAAATTGCGGATCCGAAAAGAATCTCAATAAATTAAGTAACGGTTTGGTTTTTATAATTGTATCTACTCTTTACATGCACCGGTTTGGTATCTGGTACACATTCTGAAATATTTAATGATCTATCTCCTTATAAATCTAGATTTATACGTACATTAAATATTTTTGTAATAATAACTAGGAGACCTTACAAATAAGTAGAGATTAAAGGATCGATCCATCATAGTTAAGTCGCTTTAGCAGCTTTTGTATTAAATCAATGGCAAAAACAAAAGTGCTTTACGTTAGTATCGAAGTGTTAATTCTTATACAAATAAATCGTTTTATCATCAAGCGTAGGTATTTATTTAGGAAAATACTTTTTAATTCATTCGAATCGGACGTTTAATTGAAAAGGTATCGCGAGTCTATTCATTGTTAGTGATAGAAGCTGAAACGAACGTACACGAAATTCTCCTTCAAACCACCAAAGTTGGTCCTTTACATTTACTGACTCCAGTAAATATTGCTTATCCAGCGCAATCGTGTTAGTTTTGCTGCTGCTACTGCCACAAAACTCTCAAAAAAACTGTTACAACGAGATGCTTTAAAACAACAAAATAAATGCGTACAAATTTTAAAAGACGGATGCTCCAAGATTCATTTCTCATCAAGTAATTTTTTTTTCACAGAAAGACGAATGGTGTATATCGACTGGGGCCGAACAAGGAATACAGGAGAATCGGTTCGTATTGATCTACATGCGTGTAACGACTTTCAATCGTGACAAATCTGATTTTTATAATTTACTTATGCATGGTTGAAAACATGTCAATTATAGTTTTGAATTACAAGTTATAGTGGTTTTCAGTAATTATTTGACTAATGAAAGACAATTTTTACTATTAAATAGTAACTATGAACCATTATCCAGGTGAACTGTTATTTCTTAGTCTTCTAGATAAAGCAGTTTCTGAGATATACTCTCATTAACTGTTATGATAATAATAGGCAGTTGTATGAATATAATTAACCAGTTAGTTTTGTTCCAGCCGAAGTGCGCGCGCGGCCATCCGCCAGCTGTCCCGGCCGCGGCCGCTGGAGGCGCAGGTGACGTCGCGACTGCACTCGATAGGCAGGTCAGTGCTCATAGAGAAGTTCGCTTACGGGGTACTTAGCGTTCCTTGGTATGAACATATCATATCTGTTTTTAAGTAATGCTATCTATATATTTAACTGATATTTAACTAAAATTTATTTCAAAATGCTTCGTTGAGAAAAAAACATGTTTTGATAGTAAAATTAACAAATTTATATCAGAAAATAATCGAAGTTACTTGTGACTGTGTCACTCAATATTTACATTGTTGTGATGTTATAATTATACCTTAAAGCTGTATTGCAATTTAAAGCGATGAGTGTTTCGAAAAAAGACTGAACTGGATTTTTTTTTGTCATAATTTTACAATTATTTTAGAGATATTAAAACGCCTATGAATCCCAATGGGCAATAGAAATAAACCCCCAAAAAAATCAGATGAAGTCACTTTGTACCGTCGCCATTCGTAATATCATGAAGAACTAAACCTGTTAATTTTAGCGCGCTAGTTTTGGGTGCCCTTTAAAGTTTCTATAAAGAGAGACGGTGCCGGCATCTAACACGGCTGGTAGGCACACATGATATTTTTCTCCCGGGGAAAGGACAAAATGTTTTTTTCTTCCACAGCTTTATCAACACTTCGCACATTGGCACAAAAAGGGAAATAATATCGGATTAATAAACGGGGGTAAACTTCTCCTATTCCCATTGCCGTGCTTTGGCAGGTTGACACGTTCATGTTATCCTTTGTAGGGGCATATAATTGTAGTCTCCTATACTGGCTAGACGAGCAGGCATTCATGCAGTGTGGTTGTGCAGGCGCGTCCGCAGCCAGGAGGCGGCGCTGCGCGTGGCCGAGCTGGCCGCCGCCGCGGCGCCGCGCACGCAGCAGTGTGCGCCCGCACACGACGCCGTGTGCGCGCTCGTCGCCGACGTCGCCGCGGTGAGCGCACTTCTACTCAATTGCCGATTGTATGTAGTAAGATTGCGCGAATTGTCTGTGTAACAGATCATCGCCAACTATCGTAAAACTCTTTCTTAGATGATGTCCACACAGTAAAATGTTCGAAATGTTTGTAGGCTTCATGAGATACCGTAAGACTATTTACGGTGCGTTACGGTTAATAGTGCGTAACTGAGTGATATTTTGCTACTTTAGAATCGTCATCTTCATTAGTCTTAATAAACAAAACTCGGTCTAATGTGTTTCTCGAGGTACCGCGAACGGTAAAGACCAAGTTAGTCGAAGAAAATTCACACTAAGTTAGCTAATTTGGTATAAGAAAAACATATTCATTACCTTACTGTTTCCACAACATCTTTAACAATCCACTGGACTAAAGGCCTCTTTCTACGGGAGGGTTTACTTAAAATCACTAAACTGGGCAGACGGGTCGGCGATCCCAGCAGAAGATTGCAGTTGTACAGAGGACGCGGTGCCCGTTCTCCGTTATATTACATATCACTTCTGCGGAGAGAGATGGGGTAGTGCCAACTGTATTCCGATCTGTCGTGGTTCTTTTTATATGCTTATACCCAAATTCACTAGGAGTGATAGGAATAGTTCCCACGTAACTGTGTCTCACTGGTGCGTGCGCAGCGCTTCCTCAGCGCGGACGGGCCGCTGGCGGCGCGGCTGCTGGGCCGCTGGGGCGCGCGCGCCGCGCTGCAGCCGCTGTGCGCGCAGCTGGTGCGGCCGGCGCGCCTGCGCCCGCGCGACGTGCCCGCGCTGTACGCCGCCGTGCTGCGCCTGCCGCTCGCGCCGCACGTGGCCTTCAGCTACCTCTCCAAGGTACCGCGCGCCTCGCACTGCGGCCACCTGGCCATTCCTTTATATTTGCTGACCTGTGCTATTCATCATCATTTTCTTGCTAGGTACCAACGCTGCGTTTAACAGTGCGAGATCGCCACTGCTGCACCTTGGGACCCCAACGTCCACAGTTAATTTTAATTTTTGATATTTGCGTACACAAAGCCAGTTGAGGGATCGACTATACCAATGGAATATTACAATTATTATATTTGGGGATCAATACTTTAAGAAAAACTATTTTTACCAAATATACGGAGTGACAACCATATATATAAATTGAGTAACAAATTAGTATGGCGACCGGAAACGAATTAGGTTCTTAACAATAATATTAAAACAATAATTTGCACACGCAATCAAAATAATAGGTTAGGGAAAAAAGTTAGGGCTAAGGATGATTTTTCACTTTTCTTTTTACCGAAAACAATGATATAAGTTACTTAAAATTATAACCATATCTTGAAGTCGAGTATTAGTGATGATACGTTTCATTGGCGGTGTGTACGTTTGGAAATGACCTTGTAGAAGTAATGTGGTCCGGCAGTTCGAGCTGGTGCCGTGGGCGGACGCGGCGGCGCCGAGCCAGCGCGCCCAAGTGCTGGAGGCGCTGGCGCAGGCCGCGCGCGGGCTGGGCGCGCGGCCCGACCCGCAACAACTGATGCTGCTGGAGGTGACGTGGACTATTGTTTCCTTGCGCACGCTGGAAACGGTTTCTCTGACCGGTGTCGACTACGGTGGTCAATCTCCAGAGAGATTTTTCAACTACGCGGAAGATGTTCTTATAGTGCACAAGTGTACGCAAACACAGGTTCACTCTCTATTCCCTCGCTCTAAAAGTCCGATGGGACGACAGATCCGACACGACCGGAAAGAGATCGGGCGTAGGACCGGCAGCTTAACGTGATCTCCTAGGCACGGGGGTATATCACCACTACCCGGCTTTCCGAGTCCCAGACTGTGGGTTCGTTTCCAAGAACTTGAAAATGTTTTTATAATAATATCGTTTAAATGAAAACCGATAAAATACTTCACAGGCTTTAGAGGTACATTACGTACTGTCTCTTAGACTTATATGTGAAACCGAAAACCTAATAGTTTTTAATTATTTATATATATTATTTGTAAATATGCATCAGTTATCTTAGTACCCATAACCTATAGTTTTAGAAAGTTAAGTTATCTCCCAAGAACGTGCTAGTACTTCCCTTGCACGATGTCTGTTGTGCAGGACATGATGGAAAAGGGCGACCTTGGACTTCTCAGGGTTTTATGAAATGAAATGAAGAAGTGAACTTCTATAATTAGTAATACAGCCACTTCAGACTTCTAAGTCTCTCAGCTCGTACTATATAATAACACACCGTTTGAGTATCGTTGATAGCCTCTCCCAAAAACTGACATTCTAGGGCTCCTCGGCAAGATCTGTTTCTTATTAAATCTTAATTTATTTTGTAGTTATTATTCAAAATGTAAAACTCCACTCCCAGTGGACAAAATTCTTGTCCAATTTGTCTGTATGTAGTGACTCCGTCGCGCACTGGTTCGGAAGCAAGAAACTTAGCATTCACTCATGTCCTACATTTTACAATCATTTTGTTGAGATCAGAGCGGAGTTGACTACATCAAAGCCATTATGGCTCTAGTCAGCTCCGTAAGTCATTAAGAAATTCATTAATTGTACTGTTGGCTAAATATAAGAATAACATTTTCTTTGATGTCATTTGATTCAGGTATGTGGATATATTAACATCAAAGAATAAACTTTTATTTTAACTAACTAAGCTATTTAAAACAGGACAAGAAGTTTTTAAAAAATTAAATAATAAGAAAATTACCGAAAGTTACAAACAATGTAGTCTAATTTTCTTTTCATCAAATATGGCATTCCTCAGAAAAAGGCATAAGCTCTGTGATACCCAGTGTGTAATGCGCTGTGCGCAAAACCATTAGTCCTCTTACACATGGCACAAAGTATGCATAATAAATAAATAATTAAGAGCCTGAGAAGTGAAAAACCAGTGTGGAGATATTCGCTTTTATTTGTTTGTGGGTTGATATGATGATGACGACGATATTCGCTGTGTCGGCAGCTGCTAGCAGTGCATTCGCAGGCGGTGGCGCGCGCGCCCGAGCTGTGCGCGCACGTGTTGCACTGCGCGCGCCTGGCGTGCGCGGGCGCCGGCCTGCCGCCGGAATACCTGGCGCACGTGGTCGAAGTCGTGGACAAATACGGCGACGAAGTGGATTTTGATCAGGTATATTTCGGGTCGAAACGTTTGTTGGGCTGTATGTTTTTTTTCTACTGTGGGGAATGCATTTACGCATACCATCCGAGGGACGGTATTTGGGACTTAACTTATAAGAAAGTACAGAAATAGAAACAAATAAAAAAAAAATGACGGAGCGAAAGATATGCACCTTCGATCTCTCAAAGTTACTAACTGTCCTCGCGTTAACTATGGGCCGTAACGTAGATATAACGAGAGTTATGGTTTCGTTCTCATAGTAGGTTTGTGAATTTCTTCACTACCTCGTATGTTCACAACGATAGGATGGATTTCGGTAGTTAAGGTATCGTTACATTCGTCTTAAATCCTTCGTAAAAAACAAAATTTTGGATCTTTGACTCGAAATAGTAAAAGGTTAATAGAAAAGAAAATATTGATCGCCATTTTAAAACTTAAAACTAAAGCTACAAGGGCCACGAGCCCACAAGAAACTTGGCCGGGTGTTCTTTTTGTTATCACCATCTCTCGTTGCCATTCTATATGTATTCAAAAAGCAGACTGGTTAGAGCACTAATTAATTCCTAAGCTTTTTATATAATTAACTTAATCCTTCACACTATACGTTTACGAATACAAACTGAACTTTTTCAGGATATCTCTGAGATATCAATCGGTAGTTTATGGTAAAATTGTATATGTGATGTTCATTATTGCTTTCTTTTTAGCTGGGACATGTGCTTCGGCAACTGGGCGTGATGTTTTGGACGGCTTGCGACTCGGGGGCGATAGAAAGCGCGACGCACGCAACGTACGCGGCGCACTTCGCGGACATCTTGTGCGCTCTGCTGCGGGCGTTCGTCGCGGCCGCCGTGCGCCGCACCTACGAACCGGTAAGAGGTAAGGCTGAACTAGAAACGATACTGTACCGCATTCTAAATAAAAGTGCATAAGTAAATTGACGTGTGCCACATTGATGACGAGGATAGATTGTTTTTATTACGTTATACATTACGCGTACAAACTTTTAAAGATTTAAGCCTGAAAATTTATACTTGGGTTTATGCTCCGTTTCTCGAATAATTCGGTGTAATCACTTTATCTATGAAAGGCCAAGGTCACACGTTGTATCTGTACGTTCACGTATATTACAGATACGTGAAGTCTTATCTATATTTATAATATCCCAAATAAAAGGAGAAAGAAAATGTCTTGTTTGTGATTGCATAAACAAGAAGACATATTATATTTTCTTTCTCTTTTTTTTGGGATGGTTGACCATAGGGTCAGCATAACTTCTCTGCCGTCAGTGTCCGTGAAAAATAAGTTATCTGTTCCCGCGAGTTTTATATGCTAACCTTTGATTACTATGTATGGCTTAGAAACTATATGTATCATGTATTAGTGTCGAGGTCATCGGTGACAAAAATCAATAAGTTTCTCCTGTAACAAAAACTTCTCAACCAGGCTAAAGAAGTTTTCACTTCAAAAAAATGTTAAAAATCATAGTAGTAGTGTGTTTTGCCTGAACTTAATAATTTACGTTACTACTACTAACAAGTGTTTTTTTGTGACAGAGCTCATTCGGGAAAGTACTACCGCCATGTTTATTTTTGCCGCAAAGCAGCATTATAGCAATGCCATGTTGCAGCCTGACTGGCGTGGTTGCCGGTCTAATTATTACTTGAACACCTACGTTCAGGTTTGATGGACACAGGGCGGCACGTTGCAGGACGAGTTCTTGGCATTACCTGCGAAGTGATGCCCTGTTTATAGGCGATGGTCTTCCACCTCACCATCAGGTTGGTGGGCCATCCGCTCGGTCCGCCAACTATGAGTATATAAAAAAAAGAAAATATGTCACGTTGGTGCGGAGGCCCAGTAGCCGGTTGTCTGTGTGCGCGCAGTGTCGGTGTACGCGTGGGCGGCGCTGCGCGAGAGCTGGGCGGCGTGGCTGCAGCCGGGCCGCGCGCCGGCGCTGGCGCCCGACGCCGGCGCCGCCATGCTGGCGCGCTTCGTCGACGCGATCGCGATGATCATGCTCGAGTGCCCAGGTACGGACTCAGCCTCGCGCACGCTAGTAGCTCGACCTACTACGATACCGTCCCGTGTGCCCAGCCCGGTGATTATATGTAAACCAAAAATAAATAAAAGAGAATCAAATAGAGTAACATCTGCATGGTTACTAGCATGGGCAGAAGACAACTATATCCCCGGGGAAAGGATATAAAAATGTATCTTATCCCACAGCTTTATCAACTCTGGCGCACAAGTGGAAATAATATCCAAACAATATACATATAATAAACTTCTCCGTTTCCGTCTTCTCCGTAAGGATAGACGTTGGGGGTCGAGGTGCTGAAATGGCGGACCCGCACCGGTAAGCGCAGCGACGATCGACCCCCAACGAGGTGGACAGACGACATTAAGTGCGTCGCAGGTAGCCACTGGATCCAAGCGGCACAAAACCGTGGAATTTGGAACTCCCTACAAAAGACCTATGTCCCGCAGTGGACGTGTATCGGTTGATATGATGATGATGGTGTCCCCTATTCCATGTTCCCGTGCTTATAGCAGATAGGCACTCGGATATAGTTTCGGTCTCCTGCCTATGCTGCAAGTCGCGCTGTTCCGCAGGCTGCGAGGACGGCCTGCTGCGCCAGGTGTTCGAGTGGGCGGTGCGCGCGCACGGCTGCCCCGAGCGGCGCGCGCAGGCCGCGGCGCTGTTGCCGCCGCTGGGCGCGCTGCCGTGGCACCGCCAGTGGCTCCGCGCGGACGCGCTCGCGCTGTGCTGCCAGGTCCGCCACGACCACCTCTTAACTTAAGCGCTAATGTAAAACAGGATGCGTGTTGCGAGATGATAGGCGGGAGAAGTCATGGTCAGTGCGTGCCAAAGAGCTAAGAAGAAAGTGTTTGCGACGGCTGCGATCATTTCTTCCAATTCCGACCAAAGTTACGCTAGTATTCAAAATCTTTCTATTCGAAAATATTATCATGTTTCGACTAAAACTCAAGTGGCTTACTATTCGTCGTCGCCGGGATATGCATGTACTTTCACTTCTGTTCTGTGTGTTATTTCATTTAAAAACTACCTCGCATTTGAAAGATGACATAGAGATGAGCATACGACGAACCAAATCACTGGCAATACTTAAAAAAACAGTTAAGGCCCACAATATTGTAAACGACTATTAATAGCATGTATATTTAAATTCAAATTCATTTATTTCAAGTAGACTTACTTTATAAGCACTTTTGAAACGTCAAGTGTGTATATTTGTAGTGACTCTACCACCGGTTCGGAAAGCAGATTCTACCGAGAAGAGCCGGCAAGAAAATCAGTAGTTGCTCTTTTCCAACATCAACATTTACAATCATTTTCTATCTTGCGGGAGAGCGAGGCTGGCTGCTTCCAATCTTCCTTGTCATTGAGGAATTCATCAAATGTATAGTAACCTCGTTGTATAAGATGCGTTTTTATACATTTTTTAAATGTATGCATTGGTAGGTCAAGAATTTCCTTAGGAATCATGTTGTAAAAGCGTATACTCAACCCCACAAAGGAGTTCTGCACCTTTCGCAGACGATATGCAGATATCACTAATTTATGTCCGTTTCTGGTAAGTCGATTGTTAATTTCCGCTTTTTGTTTATAAAGAGTAATATTTTGTCTCTCAAAGACTGTATTCTATAAGAATACCTATTTGTTTAAATTTTTCACGAAGCGACTAGCAGGATCCAAGTTTATGTATTGATCGTACGGCTACATATTTTAAAGTTTCATAATTATGTTATAAGTTTGCTGTCAATTTTAATGTATTTCGTTAGATTTATTAGCGGCTACTTAATTGGTGTATGTGTTATTTTCTTTGTACTAATTTTAAGTATTAAGTATACTGTTTGGGCCTTAATAAATAAAATTAAATCGTACGGCTCTTCTCTGTAGTATAAATATACTTTCAATATCTGCAGCTTTTCCCCACAGCAAGATCCCATAGGACATAATACTGTGAAAGTATGCGAAATAAACAAGCCTAGCTGTTTCAACATCGGTAAGCTGTCTAATTTTCCTGATTGCATATGCAGCTGAGCTGAGTTTACTCGCTAGGCTTTCTATATGGGTACCCCACTGTAGCTTACAATCTAAGGTCACTCCTAGAAAAACAGTGGAGTTTTCCATTTTAAGTGTTTCTCCATTTATTATGATGATTTTATCAATTTTTTTTACGTTAGGCAAAACAAATTCCAAACAATTGGTTTTTTTTTGCATTTAAAAGTAAGTTATTAACAGTAAACCCGTCGGACACATGTGACAAAGCACGGTTAACGTCAAAATTATCATTGTTTCTATCAGTCTTAAAAATGAGAGATGTATCATCTGCAAACAGTACAATGTCACAAGTGCCTCTAACACGGTGTGGTAGATCATTTATATACACCAGAAACAATAAGGGACCCAAAATTATTAATTATATTATTTACTTTTGATGTAGTAGTTTATGTATTAGTATGTAGTTATTCACGTGTATGTATTTTAAAAATTTGTACCACCTGCAGTCTATTCTCTTCTTTTTTCCCAATTTGAAGTTGCCTGGCAGAGATCACTATTAAGCGATAAGGCCGCCTCTCGTATTCTACTTCTTTCTTTATGTTTCTGTTTTTACTATATTTTTGTATATGTTAATGTTGCGGTATACAATTAAAAGTTAAATAATAATAATAATTTACCCGGCTAAGTTTGTTGTGGGCTCTTCTTAGACCCGGGCGCGTTTAAAACCCTGGTAGCTTTAGGTTTAAGTTGCCGAACGAAGTTATCACCATCCCCTTACAATTATGTAAAGATATTTGTATGAAACGCATAAGCGCCTGTTTTAGGCCTACATTGAATAAAGAAATTTTGAATTTGAACTTTAATAATAATAATAAACGGTATTCAGTTTGGAAGGTCATCGCGTGGATTCCAGTAGCGTTATATATCGGCAGGTGAGCCGGTCCGGCGAGGCCGCGCTGGCGGCGTGGTGCGGCGCGTGCCTGCAGCACCAGCAGGCCGCGAGCTGGCTGCGGGGCGCCTCGGAGGACCAGCTCCCGGCCGCGC
This sequence comes from Pararge aegeria, assembly GCF_905163445.1. Taxonomy (NCBI): domain Eukaryota; kingdom Metazoa; phylum Arthropoda; class Insecta; order Lepidoptera; family Nymphalidae; genus Pararge; species Pararge aegeria. The sequence goes on from NC_053189.1 coordinate 18,755,105, forward strand.
TGCCACTGCTGCTGGAGCTCTTCACCTCCAAGCGGCTCGCATTGCCCCGCCAGGTACTCGGCCACCATCTAACCCGTTGTCAGCTCCGGGCCTCCTATTTCTTATAGAGGGTAGATCGATCCAATCTTGGTTAGATTGCGGACTGACCGACGATTTCTGGATGTGGATAGCGCGATTTCATCTTTGACATGTAATCCCTAAACTCCAAACTCACCTACCGTTATGTGATGAGGTGGTAACGGGCTAACTTGTTACTGTTACTGAGCGACAACGTACGTTAAATCGCTTAGCGATACGACTTTGGCCACCGGACCAGACCACAGCGCTCAACGCTGAGCCGGGGGGTTGTCATAAGTGCGCGAGTAACCGGTGTGAGTGCTGACGAGTGCCGCCGGCAGGCGCTGGAGGAGGCGCGGCGGGTGCCGTGGGCGCGGCTGGGCGAGGCGGCGCTGGCGGACGCGCTGGTGCGGTTCTTCGCGGAGCACCACTCGCCCGCACTGCCCTACCACCGCGCGCCACAATTCAGGTGCCCGATACGATCACACACCACCACTCAAATACACGTACACTTGTTAGCACTGAAATGTACATCATCCACTAGAACATATCAACTGCTATTTCATTTAACAGACACAAACAAGTACGCTTTCACGTTTATAATATTAGTAAGCATTAGTTTTAGTAACATCGTTCCTTATATTATCAAAGGTGAAAGTGTGTTTGTTTGTTTGCCCTTTCTTCGTGCCCTAACAAAGCAACAAAGCATGTGCATTTTTGGTATAGAGCTAGTTGAAAGGACGAAGAGTAACATAAGCTATTTTTACTAGAAAAAAAAGTTTCTCAGGGGTTTTTTTAAAAACCGTAGTAAGCGCGGATGTCTCGAAGACTGCTCGTATTTTACAAACGAATATATATTGATTATCCATATAATCCATCGTCTCGAGTAACAATGCAGCCCGTAGGGTAATGCGGAGTGTAATATTAACTGGCTAAGAGACATTTATTTCGGTTCCTAATATAGACCGTAATTCATTTATAGTAGAGTGCAAATTAGAAACATTTAATTTACATCATTAATTACTCGCAACCACGGCCTTCCGACCGGAATACAACAACGCTGCTTAGCAGCAGAAATAAGCATAGCGGTAATTCATCCCCGAACGAGCTCGGTGCGTGTCTGCTGTTTTATTGTTCGCGAATAATGAGTTACTTCACAGAGTCGTACTGTCGGCTTGCCAACTCGACCCAGAGCAGGCGGAATCCCTGCGGCTGGGCGGGGCGGCGGAGAAGCGCGCGCTCGGCGTGTCGCAGTGGGTGCGCGCCGCGTGCGCGCCCGCGCTGGCCGCGCACGTGGCCGAGCACGCGGCGCGCGCGCTCGCCACGCTCTCTGAACTAGGTCAGTCGCATGCGAGGCCGGCTGGTTGCACTACGATTCAGTTACGTGGCAGTAACTTAAACTCGTACTGGACTTCTGAATTGCTTGGCGATACGTCTCGGTCGGTAAGACGGCTGCGGGCAAATTAATAATGTTAATCATTTATTCAGGCTAAAAGTAATAGATAAAATAGTAACAAGAATGCCCTAACCTCTACGGTTTCAAACCTATGTTTCATCGAATCTACATTAGTTCGTAGTAACTTGACAAATTATAACTTTTATTCCAAAAGTTTGACAATAACAAATTATTATAGTGGCGAAGAGTGCTATAACAGGTATTCCTCATCATTACCGGTTCACATCGGTGTACAGCTCTCCTCTCAGAATGAGGAGGTTGTAGGGCCGGTCCACCAAGCGTGACCACACTGTGGTAGATAAACACAGCTTTGCGAAAATTAGAGCTCTCAGGCAATGCAGATTTCCTTACTATTTTCCTTCACCGTTGCAAGTTAAATATACAACCGAAACTCAATCAACCAGTTTGTTTATCGCTGCGTGACGCTCGTCGAACAAGACGCTTTCAAAATATGTCACGCGCACTTAAACGACAGTTCATGTTTATTTTCAGGCATATTTATACGTATTTAATAACTAGCAATGCCCGAGACTTACATGACCAATAAACTTTCGACGAGCTAATAAATCCAACGGGTAATTGCTGAAATAACAGAAACAAACTCTTCGTGTTAGGAATATGAGTATAATTATGAAAATTAAACTTATTTTGCTATACTCCGCGAAAAGCAGGAGAATGGTGTAATTTATAATTTCTTCAATCCTGATACTCCACACCAAAAAGATCTTCAGCAATGTATCCTTTACGGACGATTTGCTCCGAAACAGGAGCATTCTCAGGAGATGTTGACTTTACAATTAATAATTGTAAAGTCATCATCTCGAACGAAAAATTCGCCAAATATGTCGCCTTTCTAACCCTGGTTTTCGCAGAGTATAGCAAATTAAGCTTAATTTTTATAATATATCATGGAATTCCGCAAAGTAACGCCTGCTTCTATCCAATGTGCCCGCCCAGCCCCGCACTTGGAAGAGAACGCGGAGGAAGTGGATCAGCTTCTGAGCCGCGCGATCGTCGTGCTGTGCGTGGAGCCGGCGGCGGGCGCGGCCTTCCCCGTGAGTGCCCCGTGATAGATTATTAAGAAAAGAAAGAAATTATATTTGAGTCGTACACACACTGTGTCACACACGACTCCAATATCTACTCAGCACAATAGTTCTTTAGAATCCTGAATCTTATGGGCCGGTGCCATCCCAAAAGTCGTTTCTTCATTTTAAGAAAGGACACTATAAATGGCGTGTCGAGTTTTCTAATAGTTAGACGTAGGTCGGCCCCCAACGAGGTGGACAGACGACGTCAGGTGAGTCGCTGGGGGTCGTCCGCTGGAGGTAAGCGGCCCAGAACCGTGAATTGTGGTACTCCCTACTAAAGACCTTTGTCAGTTGTTGTTCAGTTTCGTTCACTATCTGCAAAGATATTTATTAGATCTACATACAGAACAGTTTACATTTTACAGTTTACTTAGACTGTTAACGCTTTTAAATACAAAATCGAATTTAAAACATGTATTCTTTTTGGCAGGGATTAATGAACTTTCATTGTGAATGTAGAATTGATCGATTTGAATAATTGAATGCCATGATGTCGTATTGTGCTGTTATTCTCTGAAAAATTGCGTCTAGCCTTACACCACAGTATTAAAGAACAGGTACAGTAGTTCGACGCCTTTGATCTCGTAGTAAATGCTGTCATCGTCTAAAAATCTTTCCGAGCTTAGGTTCTATTCTTGCACCGCACCAGCCCGCGCTTTCCGCACGATTGAGCAATCGTGAGGAAAGTTGAGACGGTTCCGTCGAGGCCTCTGTTGAGTATCTTCAGTCCGCGCTCACCCTGCGGCTCCCGCGGCAGGTGTGGCTGCAGTGGGTGCCGGCGTGCCCGCCGCGCATGCGCCGCGCCGCCGCCGCGGCCGTGGCCAGCCTCACCGCGCAGCACTACTTCGCGGCGCTGGGCGACGCCGTGGCCAAGGCCATACTCAATGAGGAAGGTCGGCTAAACACGCACAACTAGATGTCCATGATACATTCTGTCACTTTTCTGACAGCTTGCCAACCGATCATATATAACCGATCTGTTAAGCTGTCAGAAAAATAACTCTATACGGTCTGCCCCGGTAATATTTTCTAAAATGCCGTTCAGACAAAACTTATCTTTTTTTCTTTTCAAATTGACCACCCTTTACCCGTTTAGCTTTTAGGTTAGCTGCAAAAACTTACTACTAACTATACATAAAACTCAGCATATCCTTTGGAATAGAAATAGATCTTACTTAAGCGAAGTTGAGGAAAACTATGCTTAAGAATTATAGAAGAATTATAGAAGGGGGAAATATAATAATAATAAATACAAGCCAAGTGACAATCTAAGAATTATTAATTCACGCACTCGGTTCGCCTAAAATAGAGCCCGGGATTGCTAAGCTAGGCGTGCGGAGTCCCGGCGCCCCCTGTAGGCTGACGGATAGTCTCGCTGCGCAGGGAGCGGCGGCTGGCGCGAGCTGGCCTGGCGCTGGGCGCAGTGCCCGCGGCGGGAGGCCGCCGGGCTGCTGGCGCGCGGCCGCCTGCACGCCGCGTACGCCATGCTGCTGGCGCGCCCGCACTCGCCCGCGCTCCTGCGCCACGCCTTCGACGCGCTGCGAGCGGCGGACGTCGACTTGTGAGCGCACTACACTACTAGCCTACGGTACTGCACTAGCGCAGGGTGGCGAACGGCTCTCCGTCGATATGGTTTTGAGTCTTTTATCGTACTCGTGCAATCATGGTTGCGCCGAGCGGTGTTTCAGAGAGCTAATGTTCTACACACTAGAACAAGATATACTTGGTTGTAATACTGGGCAATAATTAATTTATTTTCGTTCTATTGTTTCGGGGGAATACATAGGCACAGTAGATGAATGGTAGTATTTCCAGTGCTCGCGACGAAGTGATCGTGTGCGTGTGGGTGTGCGTGGCGGCGCGCGCCGCGGCGCCGGGCGCGGACGCGGAGTGCGCGCAGGCAGCACGCGCGCTGCTGGCGCGCTGGGCCGAGCAGCGCCGCTCGCTGCTGCAGCTGGTCACGCTGACCTCGGCCGCCTGCCCCACGCCGCAGTGAGTGCCCTCTGACCCGCCCCGCGGGACCCCGAAGGGGACTGATGAACCAAGACAATATTTCACCTGCTAACCACTCCCGTGCTATTGGAAACGGAATTGCCGTTTGTTGCGAAAGTGCAAGGATCTAAAAAGGGTTCGAATTTAGTCAAGCGTATTCTAAGTGAACTATGCTGAAGCTCCAAAGTCACAGTATAATAATTCGCAAGGACTCAATCCTCCTTTTGTCGTATCGATTGATTTTTTTAACCCCAATTTTTTGGTATTCAATGTTTTTGGGAAAGCATTAAGAGTAAAATTTACAGGTTAATTGCCTACAATGTTCTTGTTATTTTAATTAGTTAGTTTATTAGCTATTGGGAGTGCGAGGTGACGCTGGTTGTTGCGCAGACAGCGGCTGTTGCTGCGGCTGGCTGCGTGCGTGGCGGCGCCGTCGGCGGCCTACGAGCAGGCGTGCGAGGCGGCGGGCCATGCGCACGCGCAGGCGTGGGCGCGCGCGCCGCACGCCGCGCAGCTGCCGCGCCTCGCCGCACGCCTCTACCCGCGCCACGAGGCACGTACACCCGCCCGCAGCGGCTGGCCTTAGGTTGATGTACACAGGGCGGCACGTTCCTTGCACGTCCTGCGAAATTTTGCTTCGTTTATTGGCGATGGTTCTCCATTTACCATCGGGTCGAGCATCTGCTTGATTTGCCAATTGTTAATAGGTTTAATTTTTATTTATTTAAAGCTTAAACGTTAAAATTTTCTCGCTCGATCCTCAACTTGTATATAGTCTTCGCTTTTGCCCACACGAATGCTTGTCATTATTAAGTCAAACATGTTGGCCTTATTTATCGTCGTGCTCTGTAGTACAACCGAACAAAACATACAACGCTTTTCCCCTATATTTCTGTCAAATCAATCAAATTATTTGTTTTCAGGTATACTTCAAAGAAGAACTAGAAATGTCCGCCAACTTGGAGTGATGATTCAGACGTAATCGAGTTGAGGTTGCAAATATGCTCTTGATAAAAATTAACTTTATTAGTTAGTAAAACAGTTTTTTGTCCAACATGATGATGGACGGTGAAGAAATATGGTACCAATTCGCGTTTAGTAGAAGGCCAACTGTTCAAAAGTCTGTAAATAAGCCTATTGGTAAAGACAGTTTTGACTTAACATTATGTAAGCTTTAGTCCATTTGAAATAAAAAATACTATACTTAGTTTCATAAAAAAAATATGCAAGAGTTTTCTAAATTGTCAAAAAACTAAAAAACTTGGCGTTATTAACATTTTAAAGCAGGCTACATTGGTAGCACGTTTGGAAGGGCATATTTTTAGCCCAACTTTAAATAGACATATTTGTATGAGTGTAGTAACAAATGATTGACAACTACTCGATTAGGTTAAATAAAACATAGATAGAGGTAAACACATTTTTTATTGAAGCAGTATTCAATAATAATAATAATGTTGACGTGACTAGAAGAGTATTTAAAATGTATTACATTTAAGTATAAAAATATTTTTTCTACTGGCAACTTTCATACTTATTTGAATATAAATGAATGCTGCAATTAAAAGAGTTGTTTCATTTATTTTAGTGACATCTACTACAAAGAATAAGTATCAATAATAAGTGAGTGACTTTAAAATCAGTAATCCTGTCAGCTGACCTGAAGTTGATTCTCGTAGACGTATACGAATGTAGTCATGTGCAGGGTCTCTATTAACACAAATAATATATGTGCGCAGGCAATCGTAAGTTATGTCAGTCCAGCAAACTTAACTCACGCGTTCTGCGATAGGATGAATATATAGTATTTAGCCTAATAATATAACAGAATGAATATATTTATAGTGAAAGTTCCTTAACCGCGTTTTATAATAAGTACTCTTATTAAGCTTTTTAAAGCAGGAATTAAATTCAAGGCTTGGTTGAATGTTATCAATCTAACTAACTTAAACACTTAAAAGCTATACGTTTATACAAACAACAAATTCAACTATTTATTTGAAACTAGATCTACCTACGAATCTCAGTAAACACTGCGCTTATCAAACTCTTCATTTGTCAACCAGACCATGTGATCAGTATTATGTAAATCGCGGTAACACGGCAGTGCCGGCATAATCGAGTGGATTAGATAACAAATAAGTAATCCTAGACCTTCTAAATGGTTCGTATCTTTGGTAAATGTAGGGAATTGTTTCTTTTGCAAATTTATTAAATTATTTAAAAAATTGCAAAATAAATGTAACGATAATCGAAGGGAGTAGTGATCATATCAGTAGCTTTATGAGTTTTCATAAGAATTAAAGTCACATCCATGTTAGCGTAAATATCTCATAATAAATAGAGAACTACCTCAACTAACTGGACAACTCCATACAAATTTGACAGATTTACTTTAACATCTAAATCAGTTGCATTACAGGGACGGATCGACAACGGTTTGAGTTGACCTGCGCAGGCGCTTCACCCACAAGACGATTCTCTCTCTGACAGTTCAGATCAAACCGCAACAGCATCACCAAAGTTGAAACTTAACCCCACTTCGTTTCGATATTGAGTCTTAATTTTACATTCTGTTTTTGCCATGTTTATTTATCGTGGTACTAGCTTCTTTCCGCGGTAGTGAATGATGAGTCCGAGGACTCCGGACAGCGCGGCCATCCCGGCGGCGTGCGAGGACTGCAGCGCGCCGCCCCACAGCCAGCCGCGAGGTAACCAGCTCACTACATGGATGACATCCAAGAGGCTCTTGGTGCTGGTGAGGGTCGCCTGGGTAAATCTTGCCGAGGCGCATTTCGTTCGTTCTGGGTCCCGCAGGTTTTGGGCTGCTATGTGCAGAGCTCGGATTGTTCTGTTGGACCGCAAAAAATCATCATCGTCATCATCACATTAACCCATTACCGGCCCACTACAGAGCACGGGTCTCCTCCCACAATGAGAAGGGGTTAAGGCCGTAGTTCACCACGCTGACCCAGTGCGGATTGGTGTGTGGAAGGTGTGTGGAGTCCCACACACACCTTTGAGAACTGTGGAACTTTTAGACATGCAGGTTTTCTCACAATGTTTTCCTTCACCGTTGAAGCAATTGATATTTTAATTACTGTAAAAAACGCACATAATTTAGAAAAGTTAGAGGTGCGAGCTGGGATTCGAACTCGGCCCCCCGAAAGTAAATCGAGCTCCTGCCCAATGCGCTATCGCCGCTCACAAATGATCAATATCTATTTATTTGCATAAAAGTGAAGATTTCTAATACCCAATTCAAAGATTTCAATGATATTAGGTACGACCAAAGTTGTAGCATTTAGGAATTTTACGGAATAAAACTCAAACAAACATCTTAATTTCTATAAAGATAAAGATGATGTAAGTAGTTTAAGCACAAAAAATTACGCATCCACTTTAGAATCAAATTGGCATCATGGCACATAGAATAAAATTATTACTTGCCATGCTAGATAACTTACGAATTTAAATATAGGATTTAGAAGTTTATGGTGCCTTCCGGATTTCAGTTTATCTTATGACGAGATAAGTTCATCGAGACGGATAAGATGAAAGCACATTGATCAGGTATCAAGTGATCTGTTGACAGTAGCATCAGAACCTGTCCATAAAGTTCAATAGATGTTAAAACAATCTCGATAACAATCGTTCTTTCTTATCCTTGTATCTTTCGATATTAAACGACAAAATGTAGCACAGTGATGCGAATATTAGCCTGGCAATGTCCTAAGTTCTATGCACGGTTATAAATGGTAAACAACCGTAAATTGTAGTTTCCCAAGATATTTGCTTGTGATATTCGGATTTATCTTTGGCGAAAATCTGTCAAAGCTTACAAAAATATCATCATTCCAAGGACAACAACTATACTACTTATTCGATAAATCATATAAACCAAAACATATATTATATTTACCTGAGGAATCCGACGAAAGTAAATAAGGACCAGAACAATTTGTGCGCTGTTCTAATCGTGTAGACTTTGCGTTCATCAAGGATAAGGACGCCCGTGTCTAGAAGGAAGATCAGCTTCTCAGCCTGAAGGAACGCTAGTGTGAAGATGCTGTGGGACGTTCCTAATGGACCCCACCATGGGCCGTCCTGGGGACAAAAATATTTAAAGACGTGAATTCGAAACAAAGTTTAGACCACCAATGAAGGCAATGCTTAGGGGTTTTATTCAATGGTTCAATGGTAATCAGGTAGAGTTACTACCTAGTTATCTCTTAACCAGGTAGGCAATTAAATACCAAGTAGGTGTTACGTTCTTGGCATTATTAATCAACTTAAATAATGTCGTATTGGCGTCTGGTGACGGCAGATCACAATACAGTTGGCGCTACTCCACATTTTCTGCGACTGTCGTACGAGGCGACTAATGGAATGTACTCGTAACGGGGTACGTGCAGCAGCGTCCTAGGACCGTGTTGCTACTACCATCTACTGCAATCACCAACCCGTCTGCCCAGCGTGGTAATTACGGGAAATCCCTCCCGTTGGGAGAAGCCTTTAGTCCAGTTAAATCACCTATAGGTAGATTGAATGTAGGAATAGTAAGGAAGTGTTTTCCAACACTTAAACCGACAGCCCCTTTCAAACGCCAGAGCTTGAAAAAACACTGCTCGGTATTCCAACGTTATGCCACCTTTAGTAATAGCACTAAGGAACAAAATGTGTTATGCACCTACCTGTTTTCCTAGCCCATAAGCGTGCAGGGTTTTGATGACGGCGGCGTCATCGAAGAGGCGTGTGGCGGCGCGCGCAGCCGCCAGCCGGGCGCTCGCGGTGCTGAGGTCGGGTCGCTTGGCCGTCGCGCCCCAGAACTTGAGCGAGTAGCATGCCAGGTATACCACCTGGTGACGATCACAGAGTTTAAATCCACAGTTTGAGCGCTTCAAGACTTAGACTAATTCGAAAATCGGATGATCTTGACACTGACACCAATGAAATAAGTGGGTATATGTCATTATTATCAACCCACTACTGGCCCATTATAGGGCACGGGTCTCCTCTCAGAATAAGAAAGGTTTAAGCCGTTGTACATAACGCTGGCCAAGTGCGGATTGGTATACTTCACACGCCTTCGAGAATGCTACGGAGATTTCGCAGACATTCAGGTTTCCTCTCGATGTTTCCTTTCACCGGTTGGGTAGACAAACATTGTCACATATATCACGTGATTTTTACGATCGATCCATTAATTTTTTGTTAAGACGGCCGATTGGCGCAGTTTGCAGCGACCCTGCTTTCTGAGTCGAAGGTCGTGGGTTCGATTCCCACAACTGGAAAATGTTTGTGTGGTGAGCATGAATGTTTTTCAGTGTCTGGGTGTTTATATATATATTCTAAGTATTTATGTATAATATGCATAAAAATATTCATCAGTCATCTTAGTACACATTTCGTAACATAAGCTACGCTTACTTTGGGGCTAGGTGGCGATGTGTGTATTGTCATAGTATGTTTATTTATTTTATTTATTATTAATTCGAAAAGCAATTCAGGAGTAAAATATACTTATTCACTGAAAGCAGGTTTACGTCTGGGTTCATCTTCAGCTTATTATTGCCCCACAGCTGGGCACAGGCGCCCCTGGAGAGAAGGCTTCGAGCATAGACTTAATTTTCTTGAAGCATCGAGGTATTCTAGCATATAGAAGAATGTATATCTAGTTCTTTTTTCAATTTACATTGATAAGTATTAATAGACCTGTCCGGGCTATTCTTTCAAACTTAGTTATAGAGGTTTACACAAACAGCGATATTTATTATTAAAATGATTAGAAGATTCTTGCAATTCCTGTTATTAAACTTAGGGGTTTTTAAATTACCTCACGGTCACGGTCAACAAAATTGTTTTACCTATTTTAATTTAATTAATGCGTGCATTCGCTTGTATCAACAAATATGCAAGCCCACGAATATCCAACCGTACATAATCCAGTTCTATGTAAGCGACGTAAAGAACACTGTTAAAGATTTAAATTTAGACATAATAGAGTAAAGGCCGTATACAAAAATTCCCTTATAAATCTTAATTTTTTACGAAAATATCACGAACGCACCTTATCCCGGTTAGTATGCACCTGCAGCAAGTTGCAGAACTCGTCTACCAGCTCCATCTTGTGACTCGACTGCCAGCACTGCTACGGGCTCAATACCGTCTGCCTACTGGCGGGCGCTGCATGGCAGCATAGAGGATATTATCAATTTCATTGCGATAAGATAATTCATAAGATAGGACCAAGACATTGTTTTTGGAAATGTTTAAGCACTATTGTAGTAATGGTATCACTGTGTCCAGCCCGTCAGGAGTTTATTGCTGTCCACCTTCGCTCTAAAATACTGTAATCGCTAATGTACTTATGAGTTATAGCCATCGTCTCACTAGAATGTGTCTATTTTTTATGTATTGATTGCATGCATCAAAAGTGCCATCTATGAGCCTATTTGAATAACGAAATTATTGAAATAATAATTATTATCTGTGAATAACATTCGCCGCACGTAAGACGCTCGCAAGATATATTTTAAGATCGAATTTTTTAACTACGTGCGAGTATTTAGAGATAATATTAAGTGAAATATTTGGTTGAGAGGATATTTTCTTTAATAGTAATTCCATTCAACTTAATTTTGATTCTATGGGCAAATTCAGATACAGTACCGAATTAGGCTACTCCGTTTATTATTTGTATCCATCCATCCTTCTGTCCAATCAAATTATCATTTTAAAAGATAAAATTATTATAACGACCTAGATTTTCTTGCAGATTCACCCGCGTCATGCATCGAACGAAATGTTATAGGATAGTCCACACCTTTCTCAATAATAGGGCTACTTTGCACAAAGGTTATCTTTTAATCGAACTGTAAGTTCCAGATATACAAACAAACTTTTACGCTTTATAATATTAAGTACAGATGGTAAAGATAGCGATGAAACTATATTATTGAGTAAGGTTTTCGGGAATAATATTGGAACTTCATTGGATGATTAGAAAGTTTGAATATATGATGGATAATATATTGAAACTTTCTAATCATCTTAATAAATTGAACATCTTGTGGACCTAGTGTTTTACCTGACATATTTATACTCTTCATTCTCTCTCACAAACGACTGCAAATAATCGAAAGATGATGTGTTACCTTGTAGCAGCACCAAATATACACAACTCCTTTTTTTTTTTTACTGCTGTTAAGTTTTCAATACATACAGAAGCTATAGACAAAATAAAAAATTTTGAACCTATTTTGTTTATATTTTAACTTACCTTTTGTTTTTAAATAACTGCGTAGGTATTGTATTCCATACACGCTCCTATGATAATAAGCCTTATACTTAGTTTCAGAATGATAAAGTGTGGCACTCCTGGTAGACAAAAAACTAGCTAAGGTTTTGATTAAGTCGAATATTTTAGTACAATTGGAAAATATTTTCTTGCCTTTATCCGAAGACGAACAAAATAAATAAAACAAAATAATATTATCATCCTTTTATTATAAAGTAGACTTACAACATTAATGTAAATTAAATAACAATTTATAAAACCTATACTATTTTAGACATTCACATAATACGTCATACAGAAACGGGGGAAAAAACTAGAGACATTTAAATTGGATATTTATAAAAAGGCGATGAAGAATTTAGAAAACTTCAAAAAAGACGAATTCTGATCATTTAGATTTTTTTAAATTACAAAAATAAGAATATAGCGGAGATTAGAGAGAGATCGCCTATATTACGCGTTGGGTTGATAACATCGATCATGCTTTAAATCTATTAAAACTCCATTATTATTTAAATTTCACACCAGCATTTGATGGCCAAATTCAAGGAAATCTTTATTTTTGTATCTTTAAGTATCTCAATAGAAAATTGAATTGTCCACACTACAACTGCACCGTTCGAGCCAAACGAGCAGTAGAATTGCTACTTCGGAGTACCTCCAATAGATGGCGTTGTTAACTTGATACAAAGTTCACCGGGTCATCTAGTGATAGGTAATACAAAAAGTTGCAATATGCATGATGACTAATTTCGAAAAACTGTCCAATGATGTTCGGAAATATTTACAATTACAAAAAAATCTGCTTTTATTTCCGGTTTTGCTATGTATTGCAAGTTTTATTTAAAAAAACATTCCCTGTGAAAGCGCTCGCCGGGTCTATGCTGTAATCGTACATTTGAATGGTGAAATCTTATACCATTATAGTAAATTTTATAATATTATAGTGAGTAATGATTAACTTCTTAGTTATATTACGTTCTAATCTGTACAAAGAAATCATATCTATTCATATTTGAAATAAGAAATAACCAAATGAATATATACATGATACATTGAAAGGTCATATTTACATAATATTAACATTTTATTTTATCACTTCATATTATGTTCATATTTGAATACCCTGCAGAGCCCCTAGTCAATATTTAAATAAACGAAAAGCCAAGGTTACTTTAGTGTACCAAACGCCATTGGGATTCACCACTTGTAAAGCCTGCTAGGGATCGCTATGTAGCGAAAGTTTATTTATATGCACTAAGCACTACTGCATGGTGTACAAAAAAAAATTGTCAAGACATTACGAATCTTGACGTTTTGTCTTATTTAAATATTAGGGTTTAGTTTAGACCGATAATACCCAATTTACTGGTTCTATTGAAAACAAGACGAATCTCGACACAGTTGGCTGTATCGATATTCATAAAAAAAAATCCTACTTTAAGCTATAGCAATATGATCCTATTTGCAACGGAGCCAGTAAATTGCTTGGGCATTTCGTCGTTGTCTGAAGTGACGTTCGTTTACGCCGCTGCAAGTTTTGTTTACGGCACTATTAAATAAACTGCGGCAAATACTGTTACCGCATGCTGCAGGCAAACCATCGTGCCGTGTAAGAATTCACGCATTAGCTTCAACAAAAAAAATGGTACACAGTTGAATTTCCCAAAAGTAACTCTTTTAAGTAGCGCGGTACGTAAATAAATAATCTTACACCCGCAGACTTGCGTTTCGAGAGCTCCATGTTCTATTTCCTTATCTCGAATGCGAGAGAGGGAGATAGAAAATCGAATTCTCTCTATACCTAGGATAGAGGAGAGCCGAGTCCCAGATGGCCCCCGATGCCTCATTTGTACTTGTGCGGTTCTGGAATAGAAACGAGCGGCGTCACTTGATCAGGCGCTTGCGGGCGAAGTAGAGCGCGATGCCCGCCAGCGAGGACAGCGAGGCCGCGGCCGCCACGTGCGCGGGCGCCAGGCGCGCGCCCCACAGCCAGCCGCGCGGCAGGCAGCTCCCGGCGTGCACCAGGTCCAGCGCCAGCTTGGCCGCCGCGCCGCCCTGCAGCCACAGCCGCGCGTCCAGCTGGCGCCGCGCCGCGCCCGCGCGCAGGCAGTCGCGGCGCCACCACGTGTGGCGCATGGCGCGCGCCGTCCTGCGACACGAGGAGCCCGTTAGGACGACGTCTCACCCGCGCGACCACACACGTAGATAATGCATATTCCTAGGTAAGGGCTATGGCTGCCCGCACCGGCTTCATATTATTACCCAGACAATCTTTTACCAATACTGATGCACACGGGCTTCGTTCTTCGGTTTCTCATTAATCCTCCGGCACCGCACATACTTACGGAATAAAAACTAGCGTATGCTGTAATCCAGGGTAGACTATCTATCTCCATTCCGACTTTCAGTCCAATTGGTTCAGTGATTTTTGCGTGAAAGAGTTAACAAACATACATTAATCCTTACAAACTGTCGCATTTTCAATATTAATAGGATATTGTTAATAATATTGACGTATTTGCGGGCAGGCTATAAGGCGCAGAGTGTGGCTCCTGCCAGACGCCATATCCATGAAACTGGAAGCGCTAAAGATGCAAATAACCATTAAAGAAAGAAAAGTGGAATATTTTCAACATGTGATGTAATGCGAATTCTTCAACCTATTTTACAAGGTACAGTGACATACAGAAGAATGCTTGGCCACAAAGGAATGTCATGGCTCAAAAACCTGAAAGTTATAGTTCAGTATCTAACCCACTTTAGACAAGCGTGAAGGATTCAAAATACATTTCTTTTAATACAGTTATACTCAGACAGTTAATTCGCAGTAGTAGGCGTTAAGGATAACATGGTTATAAATTTATGACTAACGTAAACCAAAAGGTTAATCATTTAACTTTACAGGATATAAGGTAATTTGCTGTGTAAACGGGTAGGTAGAATTAGTTTCCTTCTTGCCCACGCAAAATAAGGATTACGCCACGCATATGGCAGTTTCAACGAAGTGATGCATCTTTCTAATAGAGAACCATTTATGCTCTAGCTGGATTAGTTTATTATTAAAAATAGTGGGTGTACTTATATACAAGCGTTAGAAGTTATACTTCTTTAGCGTAACAAGATAAAAATCTTTTCAAAAATTTCATCTTACGCCGTATTCTACGTTTGTATGGGAAACGACACTAACAATGGAAAAAAGGTATTGAATAGATTGAATGTTTTATTTTAATGCATTATATAGTTATCTCATTATTGGACCACCCAGTTCCACTGAACATTAAAATCAATCAATTAAATCAGCGGAATGAGCCCGCAGTCTTTGACAATTGAAAGTGGTCACTGTCAACCCGTATAGCTAAATTCAGGGTGCCGGTTTTGCGGTTTTGCGACGGCGTGTACGTGCATCGTAAAAAGTGACGACGATGTATTTCCCTCTCACTCGGTTTCGCAACTACCTTCATTCTGTTAAAATCGTGTAACCATTTGCACGCGCATTTCGTTACATCGTATAATTTGACTCCCATGATTTTTTCCTAACGCCGCTCAAGAAGTATAACTTCAAAACTCGACATTGGTCGCGCCCCTTTGAATAGGTTCCCCCACGCTCTCAGTGAAGTACACTCACATATTATAGGTGTTATTTTCATTCTGTGTTAGGTGATCAGATGCTAGCTGAGTTATTAGATCTCGCTTAACTACATTTAATACACTACTTAATCTGTCCCCCCTCAGTGAATAGTTACGATCACTATGACACACTGTAAGTGTGTAGACAAATAAGTCGAGGTCAAAAAGGCCGGGAAGTTATCAGGTTTCTATGAGATCTAATACCGTGAACACAATTTAAGACCTTCGCATAAAATGTATCTACTCAAATACCTACTTAAAAAGTGTATCTATGTTAAAAATATGTATTGCGATCTAAAAAACACTGTTGTCTTAGTTGAATAAGAAATAAATAACGTCCCTTCAATGTTACTTACTTCTAGTCTCAAACTTCTATCTCGTTAATGAATTTAATATTAACACCTCATTTCGTCTGGTAGCTTCGGCATTGGCTCGTTTCCACAAAGACGTGCCGCTAAGCGATTTAGCGTTTCGGAGTATAAATACCCTTAACAGGTTAGCCCGATACGATCTAAGACTGCATTATGACTTACTATGAAGTCAAGGGATAACTTAAAGTGGAACAAAAAATACATAGAAAATCCTACATAAAACACTTATAAAATATTATAGTAAGCCAAACATATATCTACATCCTCATATCCCACGGGTGGGCTTTTGATCTTGGTCCGGAGTAAAGATCTTTCCATTTTTCAATTACGCAACATCAGATATGAGATTACTATGTAATTATTTACTAGTTCAAAGTGCTCTTCGAGGCATTGGGATGGACCACACCAATTTCTAGCATGGGTTATTACCTACCATTCCTGGTAATTTTTGGCATAAATATTCAACACCTTACAATTCTTGGCCCAACCCAATAACCATATTAGGCGAACATGCTAACCATAAAACCAACGGGACAGTTACCGAGGCAACAAACATTGAGATTACACAATCATGTTAATGAAACTGACTGAAATCATACGATAATTAGAAAAAGTGCAATTAGGTACATCGCAAAGTTGGAAATTTGCGAATCATTGTTTTGGTTAATAGTAGATGACGCAACGCAATCTAGTACCACTAATTATAGTTAATGTAAATTTTTCCGTATTTAAACAATTTCCCCAGCAATTTAGGTAAGCATTACTTCCATGGCTTACACTGTTATGAGTTGACATTAAACTACACTACCCATGTAATATTATCTGAGTAAGAATTCCCACTTTTCGGCTAACTTGTAAAGTTTAGCAAAAAGGCATTTGCACTTAAATAAATAGTGAAGCTGCCTTTTCAGCCGTAGCCGTCGGGCACGGTTATTACCATTAACTTCTTCTATGCCTTCTTCAAATTTGATGCCAGAATCTAGAGTATTCGCTGAGAAAGGAGTTTACGAAACCAATCCCTAAGAGGATGCTGTAAAATAAGTTCATTTTTATAAAATCTCTGTCTCGATCCTAAAAATTGTATTTAAAATATCTCTTTAAAAATTTGTTTGTTAGAATCATATTTATATGGTGGTTTCGGAATGGGATTGTTTGAAAATCCAGTAAAATTCAACTGATTTTAAAGAAGAAACTCTAAGGTCAGTTAAATAGTTGGTCTGTGTTTTCTACAGACAGGCATGGAGGCTGTCGCGGGAAAAGCTACATCCTCATACAATCTTAGGCGATGCGAGGTTTATGGGAACGGGTATTAGTCAATATTCCACCTACAAGCTTGAAATTCCAAAGGGTAGGGGCATCTCATTAGGGTGTGGGCGTTAGCTAAGGATCAAAACTAAGCAGTTGAAACGGTATCACGGCCCGCGGGCGCGTTCGACCCACTGCGGCACTCACTGTATGAGAGAGATGTACAGGCTGGCGGCCCACAGCACCGTGCTGAGCACCTCCAGGCGGCTGGCGGCCGGAGCGGACAGGCGCAGCACGCCCACCTCGTGCAGCCAGCACGCCTTCTCCACGGGCAGGAACGTTTGGTCCACGATGTTGGCCAGCACGCCAAGCACTGCCGCTATTTTTGTAGACTCCTAAAAATGTTTAATAAAAAAACGTGTTTGTACTTATGAACATGCGTTAGAAGTTATACTTACACAAGATAAAAATCTGCTCAAAAATTTTATCTTACGCGTTATTCTACGTTTGTAGAGAAAACGACACTAACTATAGAAAAAACGTATTTAATACTAATAATACTTTAATATTTTAATAATTGAAAGTTTTATTATATCATTATCTAGTTATCTCATTATTATTAATGATATTGAAATTTGAGATTTTTGCACAATTAAATCAATAAAATTGTACAAAAATGAGCCTGCAGACTCGGACTATTGAAAGTTTACACTGTCAAACCTTAAAGCTAACTACGGGTGCCGAAGCTTTTTGCGATGGTGTGCGCGTGTTAGGAAATAGGGAATTACAGCACTTTATCTATGATAAACCCGATGATTATATTAAATATATCAACAAATCATAGTTTGTATACTCATTGATAATGTATTGAAAATAGAATAATGGACTTTAGTAGACTGTCAAATAAAAGTATAGGATCTATGGCGGGAGACGCGAGTTTGACAATATAGATTGGCGGCAAAGAAAAAGTTAGGACGGATTTAAAGTAATGAATTGAAAAAAAGAGATTAAGTAAAGTATTGTGGATAGAACGTTACAAATTGGGTTGAGATGATTTATAATGGAAACGATACACTTAACGAAATATTGTTGTGGCGAAACAAGTCGTATGTACTGGTGATGGAGTCGTTAAAAGTTGTTGGTACTATGGTTGTACCTGATATTGCATCAGATAAGTATATCTCTTATATCCTTTGGGTTATTTAGGTATCATATATGGAGCCCTAGCATTATTTCATACAGATAGCTTATGTAGCAGAGGTTGCTCTGTACAAACAATTTGTTTCAAAAGTCCTGATGTTATAAGTGATCATAGTATTTATGTTTGACCTGTCTTATATGTCTTGTATCAAAGGGCCTAGCGTTATAACATATGATAATGTTGTAATTGTGTTTATAAGTCTTGTTTTAATTGATTGAATAAAAGAGCAACGGTAGAGTTTCTTGCCAGTGATCTTCTCTGCCGAAGACAGCATTCCGAACTGGTAGTAGAGTCATTTGAAGGTAACAAGTAATATGAATTATAGAGAAGCCTAATATACAGTATTAGAGTCAGTCCAGTTGTTTTATTTCACTCCTTGGGAAGTCAGGTTTATAGAGTACAGACCCACAACACTGCTCTAAAGCAGGTTGGTGGGATTTAATGATGTCTTTTATAAAATTAATACTTTAATATGAGAAACTAGGTATTTAGCTTCAATAATACTGTTAATTAATGAGAGATCTAAGTGCCATCCTGAACATTGTGGGTATTATAGTGAATATCGGAATACCTGGGTCTTCCAACCTCTATATATTTTTTTAGCATCAGAAGTGGGATCCTATTCATGTCCAATTTATGCCTTTCTCTAATGCAGATTTACTTTTTTTAGAACCATCCCGTCAAATGTGGACATAGTAGAGTTTGATGTTTATGATGATGCCTCAACTTTTTGCTGCTATGTGCTGAAACAGAAACACTCTGGAGACAAAGCACCATGCTTGTTGAAATTCTATATAAGGATATGTGGTCTGGGGAACCAATTGATGTGATATTTTTATTTTTTATTTTTGTTGTTTCTACTTTGAAAGATAGTACTTATTATTTGAAACTGGTATGGCCTAGTGGCTCTTTTTTACTTGGAGTCAAAAATAGATTTGATTTATATTTGTTTTGTTTGTTATAAACCAACTAGTCAAGTTAGCCAAACAGAATGTGTGATAAGTTTGATTAATTTGAATTATCAAGTTTTATTTAATTAATCAGGTTAGCCAAAAGGAATTTGTGCTAAGTTTTATTTTATTAGACTGTCCAGGTTAAAATAATTTAACTGGTCAGGTTAGCCGAACGGAATGTGTAATAGATTTTTCTTTTAATTCTTATTTATTACATACAAGATTTCAAGTTTATATTGAGCAACTAGTCAGGTTAGCCGAGCTGTTAACATTTATTTAGGAACTTTTCTATGTACTTCGAGATCGAAGTACTTGTCAGGAAAGCCGAGATAGGAGAGATTATGTAAATTATTCAGAACATATAAAAGAATACACATAAAACAAAACAAAACAAAACAAACAAAAAAAAAAAATTTTGTTGGTAGAATAGAATAGAATATGATTATGTATCAGAACAATACATATAAGGAAAATTACTACTGAATAGCTAAATGAAATAGTTTAGTTTCTATGTTGGGTTGTGTGAAGAAAAGAATTAGGAGTCAGCTTAAATGTTGTGGGTTAGGTTAGGTCAGTGATCTTTCAGTATGATGTTGAGAGAAGTTTTTAAAAATGATATAAATAAAATACAATATTAAACTAAATTAATGTTGCTGCTGCAAAGGAAAATATATTAGTTGCATTATAAATAATTAGATTATACTTAGGTTTACAGTTGTTTAAATTATCAAATTTTATGTGAAATTTTAAGAGTCCTTGCATGATAAATGATTCTGTTAAACAGGTGGGTTAATTGATGTTTAGATTGAAATAATAGAAATAACAATTAAACATAAACCTTGGCTTTTATGATGATATGAAAAAAAAAAAGAGGTAAACCCTCCATAATAGAAATAATTCCATCTTAGCGTTTTTATATTAATTTATTTATATTTATCTTATATATTACTTGACTTGGACAGTGGAAAAAATATGAATATCACAAGTGGGTGATGATGTTGTTGATATCACCAGTGGGTGATGATGTTATTGATATCACTTGAGAGTGATGATGTTGATATCACCAGTGGGTGATGATGTTATTGATATCACTTGAGAGTGATGATGTTGTTGATATCACCAGTGGGTGATGATGTTATTGATATCACTTGAGAGTGATCATGTTGTTGATATCACCAGTGGGTGTTGGTGTTTTGGTATATATTGGTTTGACTATTAGACTGTACCGATTGCATCTGTGACTAAATGAGACTAACAATGTTAATGACAGAATTGATGGGAAATACAATTACCTGTGTGGATATTTTGATAAAGTTGGACTAGAGGCAAAAGGATAAATTGTTTGAGATTTATATTGAGATGGAAATATTTGGATTGTGATTGTACATGTTAAAATGTACAAGATAAATGAAAATGAGTGTTTTTGATTTACATTGTTGAAAA
Organism: Pararge aegeria; assembly: GCF_905163445.1. Taxonomy (NCBI): domain Eukaryota; kingdom Metazoa; phylum Arthropoda; class Insecta; order Lepidoptera; family Nymphalidae; genus Pararge; species Pararge aegeria. The sequence continues at coordinate 18,775,844 of NC_053189.1, forward strand.
TTAATCATTTTACTTTATTAGAAGTATTATATTGTTGTAATATGTTAAATGGTTTGGAATTTTAATGAAAATTTTTTTTGGTCACTTTAATTATAAAATGTTTTGATTATGCCTATCTTTTGATAGAATATTGTTTACAGTTTATTGATAAAAGTGTATACAGAATGTAACTGATTTGATGATTTTTTTATGCTTATATACCATTTGAACTAATTTTATAGAGGTGTACATAAGATGATGTACTTATAAGCATGTTCTTTGAACCTAAAGACTTATGATACAAAGTATATACCTAAAAAGAATAACCCTATGTACTTCGAGAACGAAGTACTTGTCAGAATGGCCGTGTTAGGAAATAGGGAATTACAGCACTTTATCTATGATAAACCCGATGATTATATTAAATATATCAACAAATCATAGTTTGTATACTCATTGATAATGTATTGAAAATAGAATAATGGACTTTAGTAGACTGTCAAATAAAAGTATAGGATCTATGGCGGGAGACGCGAGTTTGACAATATAGATTGGCGGCAAAGAAAAAGTTAGGACGGATTTAAAGTAATGAATTGAAAAAAAGAGATTAAGTAAAGTATTGTGGATAGAACGTTACAAATTGGGTTGAGATGATTTATAATGGAAACGATACACTTAACGAAATATTGTTGTGGCGAAACAAGTCGTATGTACTGGTGATGGAGTCGTTAAAAGTTGTTGGTACTATGGTTGTACCTGATATTGCATCAGATAAGTATATCTCTTATATCCTTTGGGTTATTTAGGTATCATATATGGAGCCCTAGCATTATTTCATACAGATAGCTTATGTAGCAGAGGTTGCTCTGTACAAACAATTTGTTTCAAAAGTCCTGATGTTATAAGTGATCATAGTATTTATGTTTGACCTGTCTTATATGTCTTGTATCAAAGGGCCTAGCGTTATAACATATGATAATGTTGTAATTGTGTTTATAAGTCTTGTTTTAATTGATTGAATAAAAGAGCAACGGTAGAGTTTCTTGCCAGTGATCTTCTCTGCCGAAGACAGCATTCCGAACTGGTAGTAGAGTCATTTGAAGGTAACAAGTAATATGAATTATAGAGAAGCCTAATATACAGTATTAGAGTCAGTCCAGTTGTTTTATTTCACTCCTTGGGAAGTCAGGTTTATAGAGTACAGACCCACAACACTGCTCTAAAGCAGGTTGGTGGGATTTAATGATGTCTTTTATAAAATTAATACTTTAATATGAGAAACTAGGTATTTAGCTTCAATAATACTGTTAATTAATGAGAGATCTAAGTGCCATCCTGAACATTGTGGGTATTATAGTGAATATCGGAATACCTGGGTCTTCCAACCTCTATATATTTTTTTAGCACGCGCGTATCCTAAAAAGTGACCAGGCGGATGATGTATTCCCCTCTCACTCTTTTTTTTTAATCACGTCACCATGTGCGCGCGCATTTATTTCGCATCGTATAATTTCACTCCTTAGCTTTTTCCTAACGCCGCTAAGGAAGTATAGCTTCAAAAACAATAACAATTTTGGTCGGAATTTGTTAACCTATTATATATCATATTACATATACATTATCACAGTGGATTAGATTTTTTGATAAGCAAATACAATAACATAAATATTTTAGATGTTATCAGAACACTGGAACACCTATAATTGTGTACTTATGCCAGTAGGTATAACTCTGTATGATATTTTTATATGTATTATATTATTTATGAACTGAACAGTGTGATTATTCCATTTTAGTACACTTTTTTTTAATGATAAGTTAGAACTGATTGTCTGCCGTCTTACTTGACCTGAAGTTTTTATTCAAGTGACTTCAGGTAATCAGTGACTTTTTAAGATGGAAGCTTGTTAACCTGACCAGGGTAAGGCAGTATATTAATGTTATGCCCAACCCAAATGAGTTTTTATTAGACTACTTATAGTTAGTACCTGAATGTTTCACCTGTCGAAAATTCCTCACATTCAATTCATTTATTTGCACAGATTACGGCGGTACAAATGCCAGAAATGACGCTGCCAATAAGAGATTTTCAAACTTCAAGTGGTTATCTTCAAAACAGAGCAAACAAACAGAAAAGAGCTGTGCACGCAAATCCCTTTGTGCCAAATATAGGTATACTCAAAGTAGCCTCACCATATATTTCTAACATAAACACACAAAAACATTCCACATATATAACATATCACTCACATGTTTTCCTAAGCCATAGTTGTATGTGTGTCGGATCATGGGTATGTCGTCGAACAGGCGCAGCATGAGCCGCGCGCCGGATAGCCGCGACCCCGCCGTCTGCCACGCCTGCTCGCCACGCAAGCACCCATACAACTTGCAGGTGTAACAAGCTAGGCGGACTACCTGGAAACGTCATCTGATACTTTAACTAACTTGACATTTAAATACATCATTTATACAGACACAGGCAAAAGCAAGTGTCAATACTAATTTATTTAGTGTCGCTCTTAGGATTTACAAACTAAGGACATAAAAAAAATTACAGCAGTAAAGAAAGGTTTTAAATAAATAATAATAATTTTCAGTATGAGAGTAGATGAATATAGCTAAATAAGTAGCTTCATTTAAGAGGCAACTCTTAAACTAATAAGTGAATTAAATTATTACTAAAAGTTCAGAAAACAAAAACATTCATTTCATTTGCAATTTTTTTGATTTATTGAAATAATATTTAGATGACATGTCAAGATTGCTTACATTTTTTTAAACTCCTTAAGATTTAGTGTAATATAAGAATAGATAAAGATTGTAATACAATATTTCCTTTCAAATCAATCAATGACAGTGCTTGTAGTAACTTTTGATAGATGATTTGAAGACAATAACATTTTCTGATATTCAATCACTTGTAACTTTTTTATAAGGTTGAATATAACCGTACACACATTTTATTCCATATACCTATTTCGGGAAACAACAGTGGCAGGTTAACACATCATATCAGCCTGGAGGCTGCCCTTTTAATTATTCATAAGCTTACCTCATATAGTTCTGTTATTTAATGCATCAATTTAAGAATAAATTATTATTAAGATACAGTTTTACCAATACCTATTTTATTAATTAGGTACTTAGATATTAGTTATTATTATGCATTCCATCATTCAACTTCATTAAAATATATTAGCTTAATATAATACTAAGTATTTGACATTTCCAATTGATTAAAGGAAATCTTGGTTAAATACATTGATGCTCATAAGAGTAATAAAAAATTTATTTATAATATGCACTTTATGTTAGTAGTATTTTCTTTTGAATTACAGAACTGTGCTATATAATTTGTACGTAATCTAGCTAATATTATATAGGAAATGCAAAATGGTATGAAACAACAGGTTATTGACTGGTATTTCCACCTTTACACAGTTCAATACGAAGGCCGCGTTGTTTCCGCATAGTTTACCTTGTCGCGCCCGTTATAACTATCCAATAATTCACAAACATCCTCCACAACTGACGACATTGTGCAATCAAAACTTTGTATCTTTTTAATCTACTGATAAGTTATCTTTGCTGGTTGAATTGTCAGCAGCACAAACACGTCTGATTGTGCAGATTTTTGTTTGGAAACTACTGCATTTCTCCATTCTCTTCGCAAAACTTGAGGGCCTTGATAGTGATATGATTTCGAAAGGTTAGCAAACGCCGAAAGCCACAGTGATTAACGCAACAGCTGAGTGAATGTCAAAATGTCAATGTTGGTTGTGGCGTTGTCAACAAAAAATGACACTGACAAAATGGAAAAGAACCGTTCAGAAACATGAATTTTAGAACAAGATAATCGAAGTATGAATCTCTCTCTTCCTTCCGTTCATGGAAAATGATAAGTATAATACGGCAAAACAAGACTTTTGTAGTAGAGCAATCTGCTGACTTTCTTGCCGGCTCTTCTCTGCCTTCCGAACCGGCGGTGGTAGTCACTACAAAATACAAATAGACTGACTTGACGTTTCAGAAGAGCTTATAAACGAGGCCTACTTGACATAAATGAATTTTGAATTTAAATTTTGAGTAGTTAATTTTGATACCCTTTAGTCACCAGAGTCTGTGATCACTGATCACAATTATTCACAGCTGTCATACGCCTTACAAATGAATATAAAACACTGTAGACATGGTTGTACTGTGATATACCTTTGCCTTTTCCCTACGGGGAAGAATAAAAAAAAAAAATCAGATGTCATAACAAATGGAAATCGGAAAATCGTGGATTTAAGATTATTTCCTTTAATATGATTAAAAATGACAAACATATTCTCAATATCCGATATTCCTGAGTTCTCGAAGAAAGATCGTATTGTGGTTGTCGGTGTAATCGGAAAATCGCCGTACCGGTACCCCAACAAAACATCCCCGCTCTTGCCGGCTGTTCATTGTGAAGAAGTTAGTACTTTTTTAAATATTTTGAAAACTTTTACGTTAGGGCCTCTCGCTTTTGAGGTGCTTTCGTAAGATTAAAAACTGTAACCCTGTGATATGGATCCATGTTTGATATGCCACAACTTATAGATGTGGCATATAAAAAAGAACCTATTATCTGAGCATTCATCTATAATTAGTCTGAAAAATGTAAACTTAAGGTAAATTATAACACATTTGATTAATGAAATCCACTTATATTTTTAGAACGGAATAGAATGCCACTGGGATGAAAGAAAGAGCATCCTCTATCTCCATGCAGTCACATATCTAGATACCAAGAGGCTGGTATCCCTGGCATCAGAACTAGATGAAGACTCAAAGAGTACAGTCAAAGATGCAGATGCAGCACACTGGCTGGTGGCTTCTGGAGAGCTAGCAATGGAGTCATGCAGAGCTATAGCATTGATCTTCCACCTCTGTCACATTGTGGTGCTGTCGTCGCCAACTCCTGTGTTTGATCTAGGATACTTGCAGTTATTTAAGGCTGTTGATGGATATCGGTAAGCAGACAGCAGATTTCTATAAGCTTCAAAATTCAATTGTCATCAAGAAATTTACCAATTAGTAACTGCCATGTATGGAATGTATTTTTATACATTTGTTAAACTTTTGCAATATTACCTTTGGCATCATGCCTTCCTAAGACAATATGCTTATTACTAATTTATATCCATTTCCAGTCAGTTCATTGTTTATGTCCACTTTTTATTTATAATTTAATGTTTTGTTATAAAGATTAATTTGTTATTTAAGTATATTGCGAAGCTACTGTTAGTATACCTATTTCTTTAAATGGAAAGTTTCATGTGGTGTAAGTTTGTATATTGATAGGACAGGTCTTTTTTGTATTCCAGCCAGCCTTACCCTTGCTGAATGTTTAGCCGAAAAATAAACCTCTACCAAATATTGTTTAATTTTTTATTGTTTTTGACAAAATGTTTTGGTCTACTTAGTGTTTGCTACTTTTTGATATTTAAAATTCAGTCATTATTTGCAGGGCTGAACTTATCGCAGCAACCACGGAGGCTCTGCTACGCAGCGCAGCTGGAGGGGCATGGGACACCCACGGGCGGCCATGTTGCCCACGTTTGCTTTTCCATTTCCGGCGCGCGCCCGCTCCACTACGGCGTGCCCCCGCTGCGCTGAAAAGGCTTGAGCACTCTGTAGAGGACCAGATCTATTTCATACTGAGGAAGGCCAGAATTATCACTAATGTTTGGTAAGATTTTTAAACAAGTGTGATAAGTATTCTTCCAAGAGAGAAGAGACCTTTGCCCAACCCTGGGACATTATTGATGAGTTTCATGATATTCATAATGATGATATACATTTTTTTTATTCCACTCTATTTGAGTAGCCCTTAGAATGTTTCAGGGGCCAGCAAACCCAGCACTGAAAGAATACTTTTGGTAGCATGTTATACCTCATCAAGTTTAAAAACCTGCATTTGAACCACTGCTTTTTAATAAATAAATTATTTATGCATTGCAACTGAATAGGTAAATGTTGATGAAGTCTAAGATCATAGTGGGCTGTGTTAAGGGTATGAATACTATTTTAAACTGATACCTGGTGGTTACTATGCAACATCGTAATGCCAAATCACGTCATCCCACTGCAAACACACTGGCCATTGCACTGGCAGAGGACAGCCTCCATTGTCCTATTCTAAATTAACTGATAAACAGTCATTTAGCCCAGCGGCCAACAGTGCTGTGACTGACGTAACTACCACCACCCACTTTCTTGTTTATTATATGAATTTAAATTTGTTCCAGTGCAAAATCCCTCTTTGCAATTCCCAAAAACGAGGAATTCGTATACATGAGTTCCGATGCGGACACAGGCAATGCTCGCGACGTTAGCTCCCTCATCAGAGGGCTGGTTCACCTGTGTACAGGAACAGAGCCCGATCCTGCACCTCAGAGGTCATTCCGCCAGTTCCTCCAGAGTCACTTAGACCTGGCCTTTGGTGAGGGCTTTGATGACAATGTGGGGAAGTATGCAATGAGCACTTCTTTCTTTGAGGTAAGGTAGCCGATTGAATCCTTCAAATTTGTAGTGTTTAAATAACGTTAATCAGATTAAATTTATTTCGCTTTAGAACCTTCCAAGAAGATCAATAGTTTTGATACTCGAAAGGTATAAGTTCTGTTATCTTAAAAAATAGGAACAATACGATTGTTTTTTAAGCTACTAACTAAAACCTAGAATTTAAAGAAACCTATGGTAACGGTTGCGGGCGTTCACTTATGGATTTCGATATCCGTGTCCGGGTGTTCCGAGTTCATGAAATGCAAGAAATGACAGTGGCTGCCACCGCCTGAGTAGGGAAAGCGCTATACGTAGCATACACTTTTATTCATTGTCAAATTCCTTATTCAGCTACCGAGCGCATCATCTTGGCGCGCGGCGGCTCGGGCCCTCGCGCCGATATACCTGCAGTCGCCGCCTCCCGAGGCGCAAGAGGCCGGCGGGGCCCTGTTCGACGCGCTCGCGACTGACGTGCGATTCTCACAAGCTAGGTGCGCCAAGGTAACGGTCCTCATCGCCTTGTGACTGGATAGGTGACTGATTCTTTAATGCAATCTTTGCTACTCTCTAGCATCCTTTCGATAGCATGGCCTTCCAGTCGAGGTACGATAAATTCGGAGCTCGAGTAATCATTGCGATATATCATTGTGTTTCAGGTGCTTCCCATCGCACAAGCTTCGTACGCGGAAGGCTTGCCGGCTCACTATTCCAGCCAACACCACGTGCACAAGGTATGCATATTTTCCTAAGGAATTATTTGTAGGAAGAAATCTTTTTATGTATTTATTCAATTACAATTTCATTACAATGTCATAACAATTACATAATTATTATACTTTTTGAAATGGAACCCTGTGAGGTTGCTTTAACCAGATTGAAAGGCGGACTTATTATTTTATAATATAAATAAATGTTAAGGTGTTTGTGAGTTACTACTTGTAAGTGTTATGAGAAATTTCTGCAAATATACAACGTGTAACAGAACTACGAAATCATATTGAAGGATGCATAAGTATTTTTATGTTTATGCACCTAAAACTTACAATACACAAGCAATTAAAAAAACAATAAACTGTATATTTAATAAGGAATCACCCGGTAAAAATATTAAATTAAAAGAAGCATATTTATTTTTCACTACTTAAAATATTTTGAACTACGAGTATATGCATATTTATAATTCTGCATATTTATAAGTGTTTACTTATGACGACCCCATTGAAGATAACAGACTGACATGTGCAAAGTAACTACGCTACTAAAGTGACTAATAAAGTGCTAGGAGTAGCATGATTTTAATTTTGCATGTGATGTTAGGGCTGTATCTGATTTATTTCAGTAAAAACTATGGCAGTGGTTTACTCAAAAACTATAAGGTTTTCGGTTTCGCAGATGAGTCTCAGAGACAGTACATAATGTACCTTTCAAGCCTGTGAAGCATTATTTTGGTTTTCATTTACACGTTGTATAAGTCTAGAGTTATGATTAAAGTATAAAGATTCATTAATTCTTATACTTAGACTTGGGCAATCTGCTCGGCTCCATTCTACAGAACTATTCTGCTGATTCTTGCGGAATTGAGTAACAAATGTACTGGAAAAATTGTTCACTTGATTCGATTGGTGTCACGAAAGTTAAATATGTTAAATATGCTCTACTTATTATAGAGAATAAAATATATCATAAAAATGTATATATAGTGGACCCCCGGTAGTCCGTTAAACATTTTGCAGGGCAGTGTCGAACTATCGAATTCGTCGGATTATAGAGTACTGCCTAAGACCCCCTATAGTCCGGATTTTTTTACAAAAGAGTACCTTGTAATCCGACAAATTACAGATCCAATGATAAGATTCTTTATACATACATATTATATATACATATGTACATATATATGTACTCTGAAATACTAATTATACTGCATTATGTATATCAAATAATAATCAAAAACTATGAATCAATTATGTAGTTTAAGAAGCATGCAAATATTCATCAATTTTTTTTTGTTTAACAGTTTAACGGATTACAGGGGGCGCCGGATTAGACAGGGGCCGGACTACCGGGGGTCCACTGTATATCATAAATCTTACATTTATTATATCGATTTCTGTGTATGATACAACCGCACTTGTACAAAGATTCATTCATAAAAGTTAATACTAATGAACGTAAAATAAAAAAATACACTATCCCTCGACAACTTAAGTATCTTAGTTGCGGTACAGCGACCTGTCCCGATAGCTGGTGCCGATCTATCATCGCAACACATTTGGAACTAGAGTTACTGAATCCGAAAGCAAAGCACGTTGTCCACGGACTTGTACTGCAGCAGTTTAATTTGTACGAGATAAACACCTGACCTTGAATTGTTCGTGGCTGCTGTGAGGCCTGCTCCTTGCGCCCAGCTCGTAGTGTGTGCGCAGGTGGGCGTGGCGCTGGGCGTGGTGGAGGCCATGGCGCGCGGGCCGCTGGCGGGCGCGGCGCGCGCGCGCCTCACCGCGGCGTGCGCGGCCACGTGGCGCACGCGCACGCTGTGCGAGGCGCCGTCTCTCACCGGCCACCCGTGCACGCACCCGCACCAGTGAGACACTACTTCACCTTTCTGTTCCATTGTTCGAAGTCGATGCGTAATGGTGGTCGACCTTCAGTGACCACCATGAAGAAATTAAAGAGAATTATTAAAAGGAGAAGAATCCAAGTACTCAGATCTTCATTTATAATATAAGTAGAGTGTATTATTTCAACAGCGAAGATGTCTTTAAACACCCAAATTGAAAACCAAATAATAATCCGTCCAGCTATTTTAGCATGAACATAGGCATGATAACGAAATTTTCTTTTAAGATCTAACTCATAAGCATGGTACATATTTATAGATAAAAAGTAGGCCAGCCCGTAAATACTCTATTCTAAAAAAAATCCCATAGTAATTAAGAGTATTTTAATCTGGTTATTTCAATAAATCCTCTGTCACCCAGCGATAGCTCGAAGGAGCACTCGTCGGGCGTCCGCTACATAAGCGCGTGCAACTGCGGCCGAACCAAATGTTCGCGCGAGGACCCCTACACCGTCAAACAGGCGAACTACACCTTCTACACTTATGCAGCGGAGGAGTGCGGAGTCTGCAACACTTTGCAGAGCATCGAGTTTCCTATCTTCCAACCCTCAACCCCGAGTTTCAGGTGACAAACTTCATTATCTCCTTTTTAGTTTCAACAATTAATTTTCCAGACTTTCCTGGCTGCTGTTAACATAGAGTATTTCTGGCCAGAAAAACAGATAAATGCACCAAGGCATGAAAGTAAAGCTCGAATAGCCACTTGTCTTTTAGAATTAGAAAGCCCTAATTCTAATTGTTGTCTTGTGTAATTGTTTAGTTTCACTTTTGTTCAACCATAGATTTGCAAGAAACTTAATTCGAAGTCATTTTCCAAAACTATATGAACTTCTCAGGGTTCTGGTATGTATTTAGTAACTAACATTGTCTTCTATCTATGAACCCACAGAGCGGCATCAGTAAAAGGTGCCGTGGAAGCCAACGCGCTAGCTGAGGACAAAGAAGTAGAGCAGGAGGAAGAGAGCGAGGCGCCCGCCCCTCCCTCGCCCACCTCCCCGCGCTCGTCGTGGTCGCCCCCCGACGAGCTGTCCCCCGGCTCCGCGGCCGACGAGGAGGAGGACGAGCCCGCGGCGTGCAGCGACGCCGGGATCGAGCTCGTCACCGTGCAGGAGCCCAGCGCGCCCGGTGAGTGGGCCTTCCGGCTGCGTAGCTCGATGCAAACAACTCGTGGTTATCAGACTTCTGGCACACTATCCGTATGAACTTCAATCGTCTAGACTCTAGCCTCCAGCCTGACTGCGCTATATAATATGTCGAAGCATCATTTTTAGAATTGATCGAGATCATTACCGAAAACTCTGTGTCTTGAACAAAATTTTCAAGGTCAAAAGAATTTTTCCAGTAAAGACAATGCAATAAAAGGGTGGAAGACACCATGTAATTCACACCGTTCCCGGGGTAAAGCTCAATGGGTCGTTCACGGCAGAGAAAGCGATCAGCCGGCAGCCGTCCACCACGGAGTACCTGCCCGGCATGCCGCACGCGGGCAGCCCGGCGGGCCTGCTGCCCGCGTTCCCCAGCTGGGCGCTGCTGTGCCTGGGCGCGTCGTCGCTGTACTCGCACAGCGCGGGGCTGCCCGAGCACCTGCAGCCCGGCTTCCTGCCGCACACCAACTTCCTGCTGCCCTGGGACTGCGCCGTGCGCGCCGAGCCGCCCGCCGGCCGCGGCCGCGCGCGCGCCAAGCCCGCGCACTGCCTCACCGTCAAGATCTTCATCGGCTTCGAGTACGAGTGTCCGCGCGGCCACAGGTACGGCGCGCTTGACCATTTTTCCCCTTCCATAAAGTTCCATAAACATGTAGCTGGATGGCCTGGTTATTTATTACGCACCACGAGCCCAGTGGGCCCAGTTTTTAGGCACTCTGTTTGTGGTGACTCTACCATCGGTTCGGAAGGCAGATTCCACCGAGATGAGCCAGCAAGAAACTCAGCAAATTGCTCTTTTTCAATATCATTTTACAGTTTACAATATGAGCGGCCTTGTCGTTAAGAAATTCATCAATCGTATAGCAACCACGATTTATTAAATGTGTTTTAACATTTTGTTTAAACTCATGCATTCACAGGTCCAAAATTACCGTGGAAATGCCTCCGACACCTTTCGCAAACGATATGCAGATGTGACTAACTTATATCCATTTCGAGTAAGGCGGTTGTTTGGTTAAGGTGTTGTTTTCGTTTATAAAGAGACATTTTTTATCTTACAAATACTATATTGTTATCGATATATTGTGAGGCTACCGTAAGTATGCCTATTTCTTAAAATTTTTCACGGAATGATTCACGTGGTTTAAGTTCAGACCGCACAGCTCTTTTCTGCAATATAGTTTCAATATCAGCAGCTTTGCCCCATAATAAGATCCCGTAAGACATCACACTATGAAAGTACGCAAAGGTAAACAAGTCTTGCTGTTTCTACGTCAGTAATCTGTCTAATTTTCCTGACAACGTAGGCAGCCGAGCTTAGTTTAGAAGCTTACAATCACAGGACATGTCTAGAAAAAGTGTGGAATCTTCCATTTTTAGTGATTCTCTATTTATTATTATACTTTATTAACTTTCTTTGCATTTGGTAAAATAAATTCGTGTGGAATTTATTTTAATTAAAAATTAATTAAATTAATTAAATTAATTTTTTTTTTTTCCATTTAAAAGTAAATTATTGACAGTAAACCAGTGCGACACATGCGACATAGCACGGCTTACATTGTCAGAGTTATCTCTACCTCTATCAGTTTTTAAAATTAGAGATGTATCGTCTGCAAACAGTACAATGTCACAAGTTTCAGTGACATGGTGTGGTAGATCATTTATATACACCAAAAATAGAAAGGGACCCAAAATTGGACAATAGAATAGTTTTTCTGTCGAGATATAAAGTATGCTATGTCCATCCATATGAAATCCATCGTAGTCTAGAATGGTCGCCGAGGTCACCGAGGTTTCGCTTTAAATTGACTCCAGTTGCGTTGCGTCCGACTTTGTACCTTTTACTACTGAGAACCTTCTCTAGACATTTTGACTATTGTTTTAATTTCTTTGTTAGTTTCGTACAAATGTATTGATAGATGTAGGAGCATGTCACGTTTTCATGCGCAGTGGTGAACTTTAAGGTCCTAGTAATAAGATTCGGTGTAACAATAGGTTCACATAGCTTACCGAGACAAACTCACGCAGGTTCATGATGTCGTCGCCGGACAGCGTGGTGTCGGGCGGCGGCGCGTGGGGGCGCGAGACGGGCGCGGGGCTGGCGGCCGGCGCGCGCCTGGCCTCCAGCGCCATGCCGCTGCAGGCGCCGTGCCTGTGCCGCGCGCACGTGCTGGCGCAGCTGGCGCGCCTGCACGTCGTCACGCCCAAGGCGTCCGTGCACGTCACGCTGGACCCCAAGGTAGGCCCCGCGGGCGGGCGCGCCTGCTCGCACGGCGCTCAGTGCTGACGGTGTCCCGCAGGTGCAGCCGGCGCCCGGGCGGCCGGTGTTCACGCCGCTGGGCGGTGGCGCGGCGCCGATCCGGCTGAGCGCGTCGGCCTACTGGGTGCTGCGGTTCCCGCTGGTGTTCGCGGACGAGCGCGGCTGCATCCCGCGCGCGCGCTCGCACGCCACCGGCACCGTGCTGGCTCCCATGTTCGGCCTGCAGGAGTGAGCGGGACACCCTGCACTCAAGTAACCATTCACTCCTTCCGATCGAAACAAAATCTTTAAATAAGTCAGTCGTAGCGTGGTAGTTTTCTAATATCGATACGCTTGACGTCGCGAATAAAATGGTACTTATCCCCATTGTATTAAAACTCAAATTTATTCTACAATTCTTCAGCAAGCGCTTTTGGCTATACATTTTCGGTGCTTAATGATCAGGGACCAAAGAAGAGTCTAAAACAGAATACAAAAAATATACTAAACGTTTGGAATAGCAAAGATTTGTAACAGTATCGATAGTCCAAGTCGTAAACAAGTCCAATAAACACAGTATCAAGAATAAATGCAAAAACGATAGCGCCACAAAAAGCAGAATAACTAGCTAGGCCGTATAAAAATCCTGCCTGCTATCATTTGTAAAACACTTTTATATTTACTTTATTGAAAATCTGTACTGAACTGCTAATCGTAGATAGTGTTTGTTTTATGTATCCGAATGCTTCGGAAAAAGCAAAATGCTAATTTCCGCTGTTAAAACAGCTATCCCTACTCCTAACCATATTGATAAGAATATATTATTATAGGTCTCCAGAATAAAGGCACTAAAACGCCTCACTTAAATGAACTTTATTGTTCTCCTATTAAGTTGTATAACTTAATTACAACAATACATTGTTGCAATGGTTGCAGTCTGAAGAGCGTGACTGCCGGCGTACTTACAAGCACCTACTATTGGACAGAAGCAGGCGTTACTTTGCGGAAAAGAGTATAGCAAATCAAGCTTAATTTTCATAATATATCATGGAGTTCCGCAAAGTAACGCCTGCTTCTATCCAAGGTTTTCCGCTTACCATCAGGTGGGCCATCTCCTTTGTCCGTCAATTATTACTATTTAAAAAAAACTATACCATTTCATTATAGTGCAAATAAACATGTTACATTATTAAGCCTATTTATGCTGGTATAATTTATTTTTGTGGGTGTAGCTGCAGCCGGCCAGTCGACGCTGCGGGCTGCGTGGCACAGACGCGACGAACGAGACTGCGCTCCCCCGTGCGGCGTCTCAACGGCAACGATCTGACTCATTCACCAAGTCTGGAGTGATCGCTAAATTGATAGTCCCTCAAATAAAACAGAATCCAAAAGTAGACAGTAATCTCCAATGCAGTTGTAACTAAACCAACTGGGTCCTATCAAGATCTCTCCGTAAGATTTCATAATTTCTCAAATAATATTGGTTCATGATCATCCAGAGGCTAAGACCCCAACCTTGTTTTCCCACAATAACTCAAGACTTTTAGAGCGTCAGAAGCAAGACCAGATTTCCTTAAATGGCATGAAAATAAAATCTAGATAACCACTAGATCCCATTATCAACATCATGTCTCCTTCACCTCATCATTCAATACATCATAGCATATTCAACTTCATCTCCCTACTCCAGGCATTCATTCGTAATCTCCGTTAAACGGCACAGTGGATTCACTATGTATCACTCCTTCCTCTTAGTACAGGAAGAAATCTTTATGGTACCAATATCTCTTATTGAAATAATGGTAGTTGCGAGTCCCAACACACGCTGCGCAACGGTGGACTCCTACTCGAGCTCGGACTAGAAACAAGTCTATTGTGTCTCATCAAAAAGCAAGGGAGAAGCTTCTACAAATCTCTCATTCCACCCCCCCATCTATTATAAGCACAGAAGGACAGAAGACAACATATCAATGCCTGATATTGCGCCCACGGAATCATTGCTTGTTAATATTGTTGAAATCTGCCGTCTGCTGTCTATTCTTGGTATTTTCGGATTATTAAAGTAAGCGCGCCACAATGTTACACCTACAATTTCCGCCACCTCAAAGTCATTCTATATCAATGCAATGGAAATACCCGATTGGAATGCATTAATTGTTCACCGCCTCAACCCAGGTTGCTGTAACGATTGTCAAAGGAGAAGAGATCTAAAGACGTAGATCCTTACCAAAGGATCGTACTGTATCGCCCAAACAGGGGCTTTGAGTATTGGTAATAATATGTCTTCTATTTATTATACTATATGTATAAATGATTAAAAGAAATTCATAAAATTATTGGTGGATTTTATTTATGTGCACCATTCTTCTTTAATGTTATTCCTATTACATATTTTAGTTTTTACATAAACCTACTAACAAGGAAAAATAAAGCCTACTAAGCGTAATCAAGTGCTGAAATTAATCTCATACGAAATAATAATTACATAAGAAAAAAAATTAAAAGTAGGTATTTAATTACAGAAAACAAGTGAAATTTAAGATAAATATATTTTTGACCCTTAAACAAAATAAAAAGATGTTCAATTGATTTAAAACGCAATACGCATGCGCCATCTTGTCTACCAATGGCGAGCGATGGCGGCAAAATAATCAATGTATTTGATTGAAGTTTTATTTTTGTGCTCCTTATTAAAAGGGTATTCGAATTGAACATAAATTTTAAAATTTTTAGCATATTTACTGATAGCTACAGTTACTTTATAATGAAAAAAATCATAATAAGTAATTAAAACGTAGTGAAAGTAGGCGTAGCCTGTGTCAGGTGGGGTATTAATGGTAGTGGTGTGGGAGCGTTGGTGGGGGTAGTGGAAGGGTGGGTGCGGCTTCGTTCTTCGTTGCGCGCATGTTGTTCGTCAGTTGGCGTTTTGCTGCCGAAGAGGCAACAGCTCTGCGCGGAATTCGGAGCAGCCGAAAGACATAACTTTCACAAACTTTATACGTTTGCGGCGCCATGCCGCTTTTACATCGGGTGAGTGTTTTATTTTACTTTTTGATGTTTAATCATTTCTCTTTATTTATGAAATTCAACCTAATTATTTTCTACACATTTTAATTTTATAAATGTTTTAAGTGTTTCTGTAATATCTAAATCAGTACCAACAGGCATTGCATTGATTTCATTCTATTATCACTCTTTTTGGGCTTATCTCTCTCTAATCGGAACGTCTGAATCGATTTATATAAAACATTTCAGGGCCTGTACCGATTTCGATGGAACTTTTTAGTTATGTAGCAAAAATGTTAAAAAAAATCTAGAGACCATGCGCGCTAACCTGCGGGTAGCAGGAAGAGAACTTCCTAGTGCACGTGGTTTTTTTGGGTCTGCAATCTTTAGACTCATCCAAAAGTTATTTCCTTTTGTGCTTGGTAGACTAAATCTACCTTCATTTAATTTATTTATTTTCTTTACATTTATATAAATTGTCGCATTTTTGTTTGCTAATCTACCCTCGAATACAAATAATTTTCTTAAGTACTCTGTATATAGGAGGTAGTTTGGTTATTTGCAGTCAAATGAATGTGTATTTTGTGTTAGGACACATCCCGCGGTGGCGGCGGTTCCCAGGAGAACCGCCGCTCGTTGGCAGAGATCTTGAGCTTCGATGCGTCTCAATTCGCAGACGAAGCCGCCGCGCCGAAGACTAATCGCACTAACGTAAGTAAATTTTTTTTTTTGGCCGTAAATAGTGTTTCTAATTTCGGGTAGATTTTATATTTTTTTCGTATATAATTCTAAAGTAACTAAAGTCAATAATTTTAGATTTCTTGTATTTAAACTAATTTTTGCTATTTCTAGAACTCAAAATTTTATTGTGCACCTAAGACATTTTCTGAATCGGTAATTTCAATTGGTTTAAAATTAAGATTTTATCGTCTATTCTTTTTTTTGGGAGGTAGTTAAGTTATATACTACACTGATCCCTTTTGGTATTATTTGGCGCCCGAACACTACTGACTCTTCCAACCTATATTGGGCGCCAATTTGAAATTAATATTCTTAAATAAAGAACTTGGTTAAATAAATGCAAACGCAAGCATTACACAATTTATCACTTTAATTGTAGGAACTGTACAATCCCTTTTACAATTGATTACATCCCCGTTGTAGAATCTTGTAATAAACCGCTTATTTTACCGCAGAAAACTAATTATTTGAATGCATCATCGCGAAAACAAACCCATTCCCTGCCTCAACTAAGCCACCTACTCGCTCGGTGCATCATAAAAACGTCCCACCTAATGCCTTAAGCCTTTCAGATAAAGGCTTAAGGCTCGATATTTAAGTACAAAGCACTCGACGGTTTTATTGTCCGTTCATAACGTTCGTACGACATCCGTTTTGATGCCAGTTAATGTCGGGGGGACGCTGCCAGCTCCCCTATTTAATGGCCCGGCCGTGCCAAGTGATGCACCCGCGACCAGCCGGCAGCTTGCATTAGCTGAGGATTTCGGGATTCTTTGATACTCCTCCCTATCTATACGTTGCATTGAAACCAAGCTTTCGTTGCGAATATTGTTTTGCATTGTTTGTATAGTTTGGCCGCGCTCGCAAATGTCCTTAACTTTATAAAATTGCAATACAAAGACCTTCCAGTGTCGTGGGTTGTTAATTTATATTTTCAGCATTGAAAACTTCTGCCAAGTGTCTGTATAACCCAGCTTTATTTTCTTTAATAATCTTGTATTTCCTAAATCAAATTTTGGCGCAACTATACGCGTTTCTGCAAACGCAGAGGCAATTATTCTTAAATTTATTACTTTCGAAATGTAACTTAATCTCGGACATTTTAAAACTAAAGCTTTGCTTATGTTTTAAAGTCTAGTAGATGCCCTTCAATGAGCGGTTTATACTGTTATCGTTGTACGTTATCATCAAACTTAATAACTTGTTATTTCTGAGATCACAATTATAGAAGTATTCCAAATTTAATTTTTTCGCTCCTATGGGTAACCCCAACCGCAATAAACAAAATAAAACATTTCAAAACATCAATATGGCATTAAAGTTATCGTACGTTCAGACATAATTTCCGTCTGTTTAAACGAGAGTTATCAGACGTTGCTTCTAATTGCAGGCGGATCACGACCTAATTTGCAGCCTCCATTCCGAGCTATTTCTAACCCCTGCGATTGATTTTCATTTCCGTTTTAGACTATTTTAATTTTATTACTGAATGGTTTGGAGACTATTGCTGTAACTTTTTGTACATGTTCGGTAGCTTGCTCTCGCCACCGGTACAATTTATTGGTGTCCGCAGTAACCTCTAGACCCCTTACCATAACCGGGATTCTATAAATTTAACTCGCGATATTTTCGGTGATGTCGAATGTTTCTGTAACATTATTGGCAATTTAGATGTCGTCAATTTATAAACTTGATTGTAATTAGATCATGAAATTAATGTAGCCTATTCTGTTCCTTGCCTAGTCTGTTCCTATTTCTTCCTTTTAACTGCAAAAAAAAAATATTTTTCAATCATTTCCATCTTTAGATTTCCTTTTTTTTGAAAACTTTCAGTGTCTTTTTTTTTTAAATCTAATTAACTGCCATCAGTCTTAACTGACAACTGTTCTGTTTCGATGAACGTTGCGATCTTGATAAATCAGCGCTGTATTTGGTTTAATGAGCTCTACAATTTACCCTTAGCTTTTTTTGGAAGTTTAAATGTTGATGCATAGTTTACTGATTTCGGAGTTTTGCTTTTATTAGACTACATTTGGTATATAAAAAAGTATACAAAATAGTTAAGAAATTCAATTTAAACTTCTTGAATGAGAGTAAACCCTTCGGATTGCTTGGCCACTGTACCCCCGAGTCTTGTAGCAAGTTAATTTGGCAGGCGTCTGCCGCGGCTATTGGCAGCGGCGGCGACTTGATATTATTTGTGTAGGCCCGCGCCGAGCTCCTGCCAGCCGCAGATAATCGGTATCGCGGGAGGCGACCCGGAAAGCTGCTCTTGATTTCCTTACATTTGTTAATTCACAATGATAAAAAAATCTTGCCTAGATTCAGATTCATGCTTAGGAAAAGCATATTTTATATTTATCGTTGGCGGTTTTTGTATTAAATTCAATTATTTTATTTGCATAAAACATCGTAGCTATAAATCATAGGTAGGTAGATCTTCTGGGAAAAGACGCAGTGTATTACCATATGTGAATGTTTCCTATTTAATATTATTAAGTCAATAGTGTTCATAAATATTAAGTCATATTTGTTTGCACACAAGCTTAGCTTACGGGCACGGAGGAATCTTAGCAGAGGAGTTTGTTAGGTTAAAGTGTCGTAAAGTTAAGTTTGTACTTTGGCGGATTAGTAAAACTTAAGCGCCGCAACAATTATTTACGATTTAAGGACAAAGTTTTCTAGGTTGTAATGTAATTGTAATGCGGTTGCTTTACATCGTAAACTTCGCGACGAAGTAGAAAGATAAGGTTGACTCCGCAGTTTCTCCTCTAGCTTAGTTATATTTGAAATAGTCGTAGAGGTTTTTGTGACAGCTCTTCCTTCGGCCTCTGTTTTCGGCAGCAAAGCAGCTTTGGTTTCAATGCTGTATTTCGGTCTAGTTGCCGGTGTAATTACAGGCACAATGGTGCTTAATGAAATGGTTGATCGAAATATGGCAGCAGAATAACCCATACAGACCTACTATTTTTTACCTTTTAAATTATTATGACTGTTCAGCCTGGTGAGACAGGCAGACAGACATACATATAGACATCAGACTGACTGACACCAGATTCTTTGTAATTATGTCCCATTTTAGCCCTATAAACAAAGCTGTCCTAAGACCTACTTTCTTTTGGAAGTGTGGTACTGCAATGATGACGCCAGACTGCGTGCAGGGCCAGGACGGCGACGGCTGGCGCTGGGAGTCTCCGCGCAGCCCGGAGGCCGCGCAGACGCCGCGCTCGCTGGTGCCGGCCGCGTGCTTCCCGCCGCGCCACCCCTCCGCCTTCGGCAGCTTCAGGCGAGTGCCTTCTCTAGCACGCCGCACATTCTAGGTGTCGCGCAACGCCCGGCTAACTTGCTCCTACAGCGATGTATGCGGAGAGAAAATGCAGGCGGCAAATTGCAGACTCTAAAGTGTTTTCATTGTGTTTCATCGAGTGGTGACGATTTTTAACGTTCGTGAAATAATTTTTGCAAAGAAAGTAGCGCTGCCAGTAAAGTTCGCCGTTCAAAAAATTAAATTTGACATTTGTCTGTACTTCCAAAATCGCATTTCTAGGAATTGGTTTCAGAGCACTAATCCACATCGCTGCTCCAATGTTTTGGTCTGACTTTCTGAGAATAACATCACCATCATAAACCCATTACCACCCCGCTACAGGGCACTGGTCTCACTCAGGACAAAAGTTTAGGTCGTAGTCCACAACGCTCAGTGCGGATTCTTCTCTTCACACGCCCTTGAGACATTGTGAACGCTGAGGCATGCAGGTTTTCTCACGGTGTACGTACCTTCACCGTTAAATTATATTTAATCATTTTTACTCAAAACTCAAAAGTTAGAGATGCATGAGTGGGTCGAACTCTTTCCCCCTGAAAGGGTAGCCGCTTCTGAGAATTTACATTACTTTTGTAGCGTTCGACAAATAGTGACTGCGTGATAAATACAATGACTGACATTGTTACGGCCTACTGATTGGTAGAACTTGAATTCTCGTTTGACAGGTGAGAGACTAAATACCGGTAGTTAAATGATTTGTTGGTTGCAGTGAGCGCGCCCGGCCCGGCAGCTGGGGACACGACAACTACGAGCAGGGACTCACAGACCTCGTGGCCTCCTTCGTGAGTACCACCGTCGTTTTGATATACCTAGCCTATGACCTCTGGCGCCTGCTTGATATTTCACCTTTAGAGGCTCTTTTAATTTTTTTCTTCTAGCGGAGTCTACGATCATTTCTCAAAGTTATTAACGGTATCTTTCTGGGTAGTTTATGAAAGTAAACTTGGCGTCTTTTTACACACAAGCATTGGGTAATACTTAAGTTTTCAAGGACTAGAACTGTTTCCCGCCGGTAGCATTGAGTACATGAGGCTTGTTTCAGAAGGCCCTAGCCGCGCCGGCCGCGCCGCCGCAAGCCGCGCGCAGGAACCACTCGTTCCAGACCCGGCTCAGCTGCGAGCTATTGGTAAGTACTAGACTTTCATCTATACTATACATCTCTTTACTTGATTGCTATTGCGCGAAAGATAATGCAGTAACTAACTCACTCACTTAGTGAAGATTGGAATGAAGACGATGATAATGAAGATTGGCTTTAGGACAGATTAAAATTAAAAAGATTAGGACAAATTTTTTGGTAGCGTGACCTAACATCCACGTGCTAATGTAGGAATTATAAAAGGTGGGAAAATAATGCCTGAAATCCTCTCTGGTAAGAAATTACCAAATAAAAATGGGATTTTCGCCCGCCTGACCGGTAGTGGTGTCAAAACGAACAGACAGCCTTTACTTTCGAAGTCTATCAGGAGGCATTCCTACAATAAATAAATTCTGGAAACTTGCATAGTTTTGAGTATTGTTCCCTAGATGGAGTCTTCCTGGCCGCCCGAAGGCGCAAATTCCCAGTCTCAAGAAGAGAAACGCGCGCTATCCCGCCGCGCATCGTTCTGTGAGTAGTTTGAAATGTCCTTAACTTCACTGTCTACATACAAATGCTGATTATTGAAGTATACTTCTTTAGCGGCGTATGTAACGAAATGCGCGCGCACATGTTTACACGATTTTAACAGGATAAAGGTAGTTTCGAAACCAAATGACGGGAATACATCGTCCGTCAGCTCACTTTTTATGATGATTTTTACACACAAAAAACAGACACCCTGAAGTTTTTGACAGTGTACACTTTCAATTGTCGAAGTCTGCTGGCTCATTCATGTGATTTAATTGTACAAAAATTTCAAGTTTTAATGTTTAGTGAAACTTGGTGGTCCGATAATGAAACTAGATAATACGAACTTTCAATGTATTTAATACTGTTTTTTTCCTATCGTTAGTGTCGTTCTGTCTACAAACGTAGAAATAGGGTACTTAGAATAGGGTGTAAGATATAATTTTTGAAAAGATTTTTATCTTACGTCAAAGAAGTTTAGCTTCTTACGCGTGTACATAGTACATACGTAAAAGCTCCCCCAAACTGAATTAAGGAAAACGGAAGGCTTCTATAAAATTCATCCGCCTCTGATCTAGGGGGTAAATTGGGGCAAGTTCAAGGAACACCGAAATGATAATATAGAAATCTTGCTCTTACAAATGATTCACGAATTATGCAAATCATTATATATTTGAAGTATTAGTAATCAAACGCCGCGTTGGAGGGGCGCCACGAATAGGTTCGAACGAATCTTAAGATTCGAGGCTGAATTCCATGTCTAGCAGTGAAAGGCCATCAAGGTTCATTTTTATTTAGTATAGGAGTCATCGTATGGATCATTCCAAATGTTAACTTCATCAATCTGCCAACCCATTGTGGAATGGTGGGCGCGGTGTCCCACAAGCTGCAACGCTCTGCGCAGGCGGCGCGGCGGGCAGCAGCCAGTCGCTGCTGGTGTGGAGCGGCGCGCTGCCGCCGCGCTGCATGGACAACAACCCCAGCGGCGGCTTCTCCGCCAAGGTGTTCCTGGGCGGCCTGCCCTGGGACATCAGCGAGGAGGCGCTGTTGTACGCGCTGCGCCAGTTCCAGCCCGTGCGGTGAGCCTCGAGCTTCACATTGGCATTATGTGATGACTTCCAACGCTCCCTTTTCATTTCTTTATCGAGCAACAAAGACCCATTCATCAAATTACATTGTGAAGCATACAAAAATCAAACTCATCATTATAGTTATACCCACCTTTTACAGGCCCACTACAGGGCATGGGTCTCCCTCTCGGAATGATTAGTTTCTTCACACGTATCATGAGAATGTCACGGAGAACTCTCGAGCAAGTTTCCTCACGATGCTTTTCTTCGCCAGAGACACCATTTTTCATCTGAGCGATCTTTTTGCGCCTTTCTTAATTATGGTGTTGAGTGTGGTGCAACGAGCGCTCGGCAATGTCGTGACCGTCCCGTCCCGCAGCGTGGAGTGGCCGGGGCGCGACGCGGCGCCGCGCGGCTTCGCGTACGTGACGCTGGAGAGCGAGCGCCGCGTGCGCGCGCTGCTGGCCGCCTCGCGCCGCGACGCCTGCAAGTGGCTGTACCGCGTCACGTCGCGCAACCTGCGCACCAAGGACGTGAGTGCCGAACACTGCAGTTGTGGCCTAGTCTCGCTTTATAATTCTTAGATATTTTCCAGAGATAAGAAAAACTGCTTAAAATTGGCTTAAAATTATGAACAGTTATTCGGATTATCAGAGCATTAACATAACCTAATGGACACAAAAAACAAAAATTCAATCGTTCAATCCTCTTAAGTTGACTGCAGATTTGAACGTTATGAAAAGCTTATGACGTTGTTACAACCAACGTGCTTATGTGCTTCAATTAAAAACACCTTTAGCGCTATGTCCTTATTTAAGAAATCTGATGCCTTGTAGTTTCCAAAAATCTGATTAGCCAAAGTTTGCAAACCTATTGTGCTGACCCCGAGCGCCCCGTCGCAGGCAGAAGTGATCCCCTGGGCGGTGGCGGACTCCAACTGGGTGGTGCCGGGCGGCGAGGCGGGCGCGGCGCGCTCCGTGCGGCTGGAGCCCACGCGCACGGTGTTCGTGGGCGCGCTGCACGGCATCCTGTCGGCGTCCGCGCTCGCCACCATCATGAACGACCTGTTCTCTGGCGTCGTGTACGCAGGTTCGTGCACTCGCACCCGTAGGGCTACTACTATACTCTAGATGACCTATCGCCAGAGATGTCTAGGCCTCTTTCGAATCAAAATTTATTTTTTAAAAATTTATTCGTTATTTCCAAGTAGATAGACTTACCCGTAATAAACCAACATCGAGCTAAAAGCAGGTTCTCAATCTGTTAATTTAAGCCTTAGTTGAGAAACTGATCAAAGCTCGATTTCGGTTTATTAGCAGGGCCTAACTGCTCGTGCACTGGCCGCAGGGATCGACACGGACAAGAACAAGTACCCCATCGGCTCGGGGCGCGTGACCTTCAACAACGTGCGCTCTTACGTGCGCGCCATCTCCGCCGCCTATGTCGAGATACGCACCGACAAGTTCACCAAGAAGGTACATTTCAATCATCTTAGCATCTTCACCATTACCTTGTTCTTAGCTCTTTGAAAACAAATGTATACGACACCTCTTAAACTGCCAGGAATCCAAAGATGTTATTATTTTGAAGCAATCTCCAACCAGCCCTCGATTTAAGAATCGGGAACAGAAATACAATCATTGTCTCCCGACCTCCTGATCTTGTACTTGATGATGATTTCTATTTCAGATCCAAGTCGACCCATATTTGGAAGATTCGATGTGCTCAGTGTGCAACTTGCAGCAGGGCCCGTACTTCTGCCGGGAGCCGGTCTGCTTTCGGTAAGCACTCTTTATTTATCGGCTAGAAAAACCGTTACTTTGCAGGAAATGTATGCGTAACTTATTTTGGCGTTTGCGTAACATGCGTAACATTTTAGTCTCAAAGATTTTAGCAAATTTGACTTCATTTTATACGTTTTATTAATAAACCAACGAAAAATATATTTTTTCTAGGGAAATAATAATTACAAACTAAAATTCATATTTACAATAAGTATAAGCCGTCTAACTGTTCACTTATTGGCATGTTACTCAAAATGCCGGCGCTATTGCCCCTTTAAATTGCTAGACTTAGCCGTTGGGCTAAATAAGCGCCAGCTCTTGGGTCACCAGACGTAAGGACATATTTTTGGGACACTATGTTAAAAAAAATTTAAACTACAACTTGAGCAGTCGGATAATTCCTTTGAAATTTAACAAATCAGAGGCATTTCGAAAAGGTGACCTATATAGATATAATTTGATACGGTGTATGGCTGACTTTAGTTATTATAGTATTGAAAGAAGTTATCATTCCAGATACTTTTGCCGCTCGTGCTGGGCGTGGCAGCACTCGTCGGATAACCATAAGGCGCTCATGCGCAACTCAAAGAGCGTCAACGTGCCGCTCTCCAGCGTCGGCAACGGCACCAACGGCAACGGTAGCAATACCGGCAGCAGCGGCAGCAATGGCGGCCAGCGGCAGTCCGTCAGCGAACAGAGCCTGTGCAATGGCAGCTTCACACAGGCCAATGATGGTAACAATTCAACAAATAGGATAAGTGAGTGACTACTCGTGTCAATGTATTGTGGAGTGTCGTTAAATTGACACCCTTGCAGAAATAATATTGGTTTTCTTAATTTTGCTGCCAGGCTTGTAGCCGAATATCAGGTATGATGAACTTTCAAGTAAACTGTGGTATTGTTTTTCATCACTATTTTGATATCAATCATTTTAGAATCTCATCTAGCAAATTCTTATTTTTTATTAATATTAGGGGCAATAGTTTTTTATAAATATTATATAGAGGTAGATACAGAGGTCGATTTTCAAAATTATTTGCTGGATTGTCAATTGCCGATTACATAACCTATTCGCAATTGAAGAGGATGGCGCATCATCGTTCACGCTACGACCAATAGTAGCAGAGCATCAATGAAAAATGTTGCATAAACGACAGCATCTCTTTCTTGTTGAATTGTTTGCTCATACACCGTCATTGTTGCAGCGACCCCGTCCCCGCCCGCCAGCGCCTCGGGCGGCGGCGAGGCGGACTGCCTCGGGGACGAGCCTGCGCTGGAGTGGCAGCACTAGCCACGCCCGTCGGCAGTCCGTGCGACGTGCGGAAGCTCGCAGAGATCCCACTGAACTTAACTCTTAAACCTCGAAGCATGGAAATGTGACAAAATTTTCGAAACTGGAGAACTCTTGTGGGAGACGCGACAAATTTATCTGGAAGGTTGTGAGAAGATTCCGAAAACCTTCGGAAACGTGGTGTTTGCGAAAAATCTAGGACTTATCTTACTACCGATAAATATTGGAAGTTCAAAAAATATGGTGGGAAAGTTCGCACGCACGTAGACTGCTCGCTCGTTGGTCCGTAACCGTAGTGGTGTTTGTCGAGCCGCTATTAAGTTGGGCGCTTCGTCAGCTTTTAATCGTAGTGTCAATCGATTTTAATTTGATTTGTCGATTCAATTGTTTGTTTTCTTCTAATCGTTCAGAATTTTTTCATTTATTTTGTATTTTTATAAATACTTGTATATAAAGTATTTTTAAATTATGTATTGTTACTTTTAACATATTTTGTATACTCTCCTTTATAATTTTGTGTGCAAATAAATATTGACTTAATTTCGAGCCTTGAGCGGAAGTGTTAAAGCTTAAAATGGTTAACTTGAATACTTTCACTCAGGGCTGTATATATGTATAATTGACTGATTTAGTGTTAAGATTATTTAATGTAAAAATTTAGATTTGTGAAATCAGAGCCACTATTTTTCAAATAGGCTGAAATCCGTATACTATAGTAACCTGTGCCTAACGTTAGAAAAATTTTAACCATTTTGAAGGTGCCTTTAGTTTAGGCTGTCCAGAATTATATAACTTTTAAACGTTTTAAATGAAAGGCTTTTAAATGTAATCCAAAGTGAATTTTATAGTGTTTTAGTAAGATTTATAAAATTGTAAAATTACAGTATAAAATGCTGTTTTTAACTAGCTTGTTAAATTGATTTTAGAATATACAGATCAATGTTAAATGATTACAAATAAATTATATTCAATATACGAATGAAATTTCATTTCATATTAACATTTACCAAGCACTTGGCATATCAAAGCTAAAATAGCGACAGCCTGATATATAACTTGTGGACGGAACTTCCTTGTTTAGAATGCATTCTCAGAGTGAACTTCCTTGTTTAGAATGCATTTTCACAGGTAGTTCTGATACATGAGACAGCCTAGAATTTACTTAAAGTACCGGAATTTCTCACCTGTGCCCATATAATTGCATGGACGTGGAGTTACAGAACGACCATGATACTCGTGTTGCTGCGAGCGAGAGAAATTCTACAGTAGTAGAATATACTTTTCTGGCTCGCATTCTATAAGTTTATTTCCATTCATACACATGTATAAACATAGTCAGCATGCCCTGTAAGGGCCTTCACTGAAGGCCATACGTTGCAAAGGTCAGATCTTTTAAGTTTTTCAATTAAAACAAGACTAATTCTCAACTGTAACCGTCAGTTTGCAGCCACTTGGGAGTGCGATCAATCAGTCGACTTTTAATTCGAACCCGAAAGGAATTTTGTACTAAATAATGTACTTATTATAGAAATAGTAGGTTGTTATGGTATACATTGAAACAAAACAATTTCAGTAGTATAATTTTATTATACTATTTATTGCTCTTACGCTATATGTACATAGTTAAGTTTCATCGTAGCCCCGACCCCATCCCGGGTTCCTGGATGGCCTTCAAACCGCGTGACAAACACGTGACACATGCTGTTTTCACTATGGGCTTAGGAAAAGTATACTTAGTATCTGAGTGTAGTAAACACTACTCGTTTATTGATAAAACTGAAAAGCTTTCTTGAAATGAATATAAGGGTATTCTTATATCGGAACGTAGCCTAGCTCGCTAGCTTACCTATTCTCTGGCATTTTTATCTAAATCAACGGCCACGCAATATAATATAGCCTTTATATATATAACTAAACAGAAGTATTGTATAAACAATATTTTGGTTATAAAGAATATTGCTTTTGTTGTCCGCAAGAGATTGCTTCAGCAATAATACCGCTTTTAAATACCAATGTTAGTGAAAATATTAATTTGCTGTATTTGTGTTGTTTTTAATATATTTGTGTGCAATAAAAATGCAACTATATGTAAAATATTGCTGCACCTGAATATAAGTTATAGCCGTGGCTGCTATTTAAAAAGTTTGTTCTTTAGTTATTTTTAAGCTCTACTAGCATAGTGGAGTTGGGCGCTCGGTTGGCGCAGCCGGTGACTCGAAGCGGCCGTAACGTCGCCGGGTCCGGGCGGGAAGGTGCCAAACTCGGGCCGCCGCGTAGCGCCGTCAGTCGAAGCTCATGCTCATCTCGGAGGCTTCCGGCGACGCGCGCTCGGGCGCCGCGATGTCGACGGCGGGGAACGCGAACTGCGGGATCTCCTCCTCTGTGGAGCGCAACACCAATGAGCCGCGTGTCGATGTCATCTATGCGACTGACTTTCTTAATAGCGTTGGACGGACCGAGCAGATTGAATTGGGAATAAAGTCCTTCTAATTGACCTTCGGCGCAGCGCTATGGTATAATTGCATGGTCTGTCCCAGCTCGGACGATTTGGGAATTAATGATTTCAGAGTTTTCTGTGGTCTTGTCTGGTGGAGAGTTCGGCGTAACCAGTTACCACCCTACCGATATAAACATGCCACCGAGTGATGTACAATTCCGGTATGAAGCCACCTTGAAATCGTTTTTTTTTAATATTAAACCATTAGTTTCCACAGATTAGTTTCTCAGTATGTATATACCACGGACAAAGAAATTAGGAACCTTTGAACGAATGAAGAATGCTTTCCAACATTATCTCATACGTCTAACTGGATGTTTTTAAACCCCAATTTTCTTAGTCCCCTAGAACAGATCCATTGCCGTCTAGCACAGTAATACTTACCAGTTAACGCCGCGTCAAGCCTATCAACGATGGCATCCAGTAGTGCCAAGGCCACCACGTGGTCCGGGTCCCTGGCCAGCGCCGCGTGCAGCGCATCCGCCGCCTCGGTCTCCCTGCCCAGCAGTGCCAGGCACAGGCCTCGCGCTGCCAGCGAGCCAGCTTTGGCCGGTCGTAATGCCAGGGCCCGTTCGTGCCAGCGAAGCGCCTCCGCTGGGTTACCCAGCGCGCGGCTCGCGTGGCCCAGGGCATCCAACGTCGCGGCCCAGCACGGCGCCAACTGTACCAGGAAATGGCAGCAGAAAAAACATTAATCGTGCGGTTTAGTAGACTTTACATGACCTTGAGAAACCGCCGGCTGCGTCATATTTTAGCTTTTACGATACAAACGCGCAAGTCGGTTGACTCACGCACACTTGCATGAGTAAGAAAATAGGGCATTACAGCAATTTATCTATGAATAATGCCGATTATTATATTAAAAATATCATCAAACCATCGTTTGTATACTCATTGACAGTGTTTTAAAAATAGAATAATGCCCTTCACTATACTATCAAAGAAAAGTATAGGATCTATGGCGGTGCCGCGAGATTGACAAGATCGATGGGCGGGAAAGAAAAGATAGTACAGATTTAAATTAACTAATTGAGAAAAAGAAAAGTATGGTGAGAAAATGTTACAAATACATTATTTAAAATAAAAACGATATACTTAATGAAACATTTTTGTGAAGGAACAAGTGTTGTATTATAAGTACTGTTGTTTGAGTGGTTGGAAGTTGTTGGTACTATGATGGTACCCGATGGATGATGATGGATCAGACAAGTATATCTCTATCCGTATCCTTTGGGTTATTTTGTTATCATATATGGAGCCGTAGCGTCATTTTATACAGACAGTATTTGTAGCAGAGGTTGCTCTATGCAAACAACTTGTTCCAAAAGTCCTGGTTTGACCTATCTTATATGTCTTGTATGAAAGGGCCTAGCGTTATAAATAATGTTGTAATTGTGTTTATAAGTCTTGTTTTAATTGATTGAATAAAAGAGCAACGGTAGTGTTTCTTGCCAGTGGTCTTCTCTGACGAAGACTGCATTCCGAACTGGTAGAAGAGTAATTGCAAGGAATTGTAAATATAAATTATACAGAAGCTTAATATACGGTATTAGAGTCGGATCAGTTGTTCTGTTTTACTCCTTGGGGAGACAGGGTGAACCCTGTCTCCCAGCAACACTGCTCTAATGCAGTTTGGTCGGCTTTAATTATATCATTTATAAAATTAATACCATTTATATAATACTTAGTATGAAATAAATAAGTAAGGAAGAATAACATTCATGAGAAAACATACTTACTTCTAAAAACTAAGTATTTGGCTTCTATAATACTATTTATTAATGAAACATCTAAGTGCCATCCTGAACTTGAAGATAATACCTGGCCACCATTACTTATTTTTTTAGCACATGCATCAGTAAATGAATTTCTAACGCTTGAAGTTTTGCTAGCACCGTAAATTATAAAATTTACTTGAATAAAGTCGGTATTATAATATCATCTTTACAATATATCGAAGTAGAGTGCTGCGTTGTTAAGGGTCGAGTTTGAGCGCAGATGTCTCGAGTATTCCGTGTCGGATCTAAGAAAAGGTATTGAGTTTTTTGATAACAAAATCTGATTATCGGAGTTCAATACAGTTCTGACCACTTATTTTTTGGATCAAAAATGTCTGCCGTACCTTGTTCTTAATGCAACAATGTTTTCATGGTTTTTAGAATCACCTTCATTTATTAATTTTACCGTTTGCATGGTTTTCAGGGTGACAAGCTATTAAATTAATCCAGTTCACATATTCTTTGCATTCATCAATTACTTATAACAGTCCACTGCTGGACTAAAGGCTTTCCCACAGGCACGGTTTGCCCACAATCAAGTTGGGCTATCAACGATCAACTAATTATCCCAACAACTTATATAAAAAATATATGAAAGCGCCATCTAGTAATGAGCGGCCACACTTCTACGTCAATCGTCGCTAGACAGGCGTATAGCGTACAAAATTAAATCTTCTATTTTGTATTTTAATTTTTAACTGTAAACGCAAAACACGTAAAAATACTTATATTATTATTTAAATCTCATGTTATCGATTGCAGGGTAAATCAATTATTTTGAATCACTCGACATAAGACGCCCTCTACTGTTGCATAGAAATATCAAATAAAATAAGCACGCCCAAAGAATCGTTGTGTGCGTGCGATTTAGTAGTGTGTGTCGTCTAATGTTATAATCGTGCGCTTGTACTTACAAGATTAGCATCAGTCTTGTGTGAACAATTTCATTCGTAAATTTTGTAAGTGTGGGTGGAGGATAATCAATTGTGCAGGGCGCGCCCACTATGTGCAACTTGAGTATGATCCATATACTTAACGCAGGGTTAGCACAGGCAACAGACAAAAATTCTATCCCCCGATTGTATCCTCTGACAAGAGATATAATTAACTAGTCTACCTGCTATAGCAAGGGAACAGAGTATAGAAGAAGTTTAGCCCCCGTTTATTATTGCACATAAATTATTTGGATATTATTTCCACTTGCGCCGGTGCTCTGAGAGATGATGGACAAGATAATTTTTTATTCTTTTCCCGGGAAGAAAAATTGTCTCCTGCCCATGCTAGTCGTTCGCTTGTAAATGTCAATCTGTACTCCTTCTGCTTCTTTATGATAGTTGTTATCTTCTTTTTACTGTTTCTAACTTCTGTGCTTGTGATGCTGTGTACTTATTACTGTGTTAACATGAAACGAATTTATTTCTGGACTACTTTCTTTCATGAACCACGTATTATTTATTGGAATACCTATAATCGATAACTGCATATATAAGTTTTATCGTAAGAGTATAGTAAGTGTATCGTTAGTATTGGGTTAAGCAGAGGGAAAGTGATAACTGTATTCTAATCTGCCTTCATCATGGCACACTGCAATACTGATCGCGTCGGCACATTCTTAACATTAGCAGCGTTGAATTAGGTGAGCGTGCGCGACACTCACCCGCTCGGGCGGGCCGGCGGCCTGCAGCGCGCGCAGCCACAGCGCGCGCGCCGCCTCGTGCTGGCCGTGCGCGAAGGCGGCCGCGCCCGCCTCGTGCGCCACGTGCGCCGAGCGCACGCCGCGCGCGATGCGCTCCCAGCCGCCCTTGTTCTCCGCGTCCGCGTCGTCGCGCGGCGAGCCGGGCTGTGACAAGCGAGGCGTGAGAGTGGGCGGGGCCGGCGGGGCGGAGCCGGCGCGGCCGCGGGCGTACCTCGGCGGCGCCGTGCAGCGCGGCGGCGCGCGCCATGAAGCGCTCGCACATGCTGACGTTGTTGTTGAGCGAGCACTCCACGCCCACGTACAGCGAAGGCAGGTAGCAGCCCGGCATCAGCTGGCTGGCCTGCGGGTCGGTCGATACAATTAAACGTTCATTCGTGATAATCGATAAGGTGAAAATATTTGTTAAAGGAAATGCCTCCTTTTTTAGCCGCATAAATTTTATTTTTTTCGTTATAAAGAATAATCTGCATTACCGGCTACATTAAAAGTGGTCCATCTTCAAACATATAACTTGCAGTGAGGTAATAACTAAACTAAATCGGGTCATTCAAAATTCAAAATTCAAATTTCATTTATTTCAAGTTGGCCTAATATAAGCACTTTTGAAACGTCAAGTCTGCTGTGTGTAGTGACTCTACCACCGGTTCGGAAGGCAGATTCTACCGAGAAGAAGCCGGCAAAAAACTCAGCAGTTGCTCTTTTCCAACATTAACGATTTACATTTTACATTTCAAAATTCATTTTTCTATCTTGTGAGAGATGAAAGCGGAGCCGGATGCTTCCAAGCAACCTTGTCATTAAGAAATTCATCAATTGTATAATAACCTCGCTGTAATAAATGTGTTTTAACACATTCTTTAAACTTATGCATTGGTAGGTCCAAAATTACCTTAGGAATCATATTATAAAAGCGTATACTCAGTCCCACAAATGACTTCTGCACCTTTCGCAGACGATATGCAGATGTCACTAATTTATGACCATTTCTTGTAAGTCGACTGTTTATATCCACTTTTTGTTCATAAAGACTAATATGTTGTCTTACAAATACTATATTGTTATAAATATATTGTGAGGCTACCGTAAGGATACTTATTTCTTTAAATTTTTCACGTAGGGATTCAAGTAATTTAAGTTTATATATTGACCGTGCAGCTCTTTTCTGCAATATGAATATAGTTTCAATATCAGCACCTTTGCCCCATAATAAGATCCCGTAAGACATCCCGTAAGAAAGTACGCAAAGTAAACAAGTCTTGCTGTTTCTACGTCAGTAATCTGTCTAATTTTCCTGACGGCGTAGGCAGTCGAGCTTAGTTTACCTGCTAGTGTATCTATATGGGTACCCCACTGAAACTTACAATCTAAGGTCATGCCCAGAAAAACTGTGGAATCCATTTTTAGTGATTCTCCATTTATTATTATATTTTGATTAACTTTCTTTACATTTGGTAAAATAAATTCCACACACTTAGTTTTTTTTTTGCATTTAAAAGTAAATTATTGACAGTAAACCAGTGCGACACATGCGACATAGCACGGCTTACGGTTCCCAGGCATCGTACACATGTTTTAAAAGTTTAGCGCCTGCATTGTAAAAAAAGCACAAGAACGGTAACAATAAAACACGCATGTTTAATATCTTGGATTATGAGCCTTATGTCCGATGTAATAAGGTTTTCTCTACAAGCAAGTGTGACGAAAATTACTTTTATATCATTACCGTGACCAATTTGCGGAGATTGAGAATGGTACAGTTCAATTGGCACCAACGGCGAGTAGCGCCGCCCTACCTTGAAGTAGGCCGCCATGGCCTGGTCGTGCTCGTTGTCGGCCGCGAAGCTGTGGCCGTACGCCAGCCACACGCAGCCCGCGCCGGCCTCCAGGCCGCACGCCTTGCTGAGGTAGCGCCGCGCGAACTCGCTCTTGCCTGGAAGCATTTGCGGCGGGAAGTCAGCTCCGCGTCGCGTACTACGGTGGGGTCGCTTCAGTGGAGTCGAGGTCAGCAATTGGAGAATAGTTATAAAATAATAAATTAACTATTTGTAATGCTCGAGTTGTGTTCTGTTTTATCTCAACCAATTTCCAGACTAAGAGTATGTGGTGTATATTTATTTTAACAAGCTGTTAACAAACGCAGACGTAGTCATTCATAATTTTTTATTGAATATTCACAGTCAGTTAAATTAGTTTGCTAGTTAACAGGACGCACTGTTCACGTTGCCCTTTCAAAACAGTTTTAAGACAAGCTTTAACTACTTTTAAGAAAAAGAGCTAAGTTAAGTTCGCGCTATGTAAATGGGGTTTAATTCGAGAGCACCTGCATCGCTTCCAGATTGTGCATAGTAAAGTCATCGTCTCTTTAGCAATTCCCTATCGAAGAAAAAGCCAGTGCAGCGAGTGGCAAGCGAGCGATCAGCGAACGGTGGTCGACCTATTGTAATAGTGCGCGCGTGTGCGGTAAATGCGGGCGCTCACCGATGAGGTAGTAGTAGCAGCCGACCGCGTACCACGCCGTCCACGAGTGCGGGCTGGCGTCCACGAGCGCGTGCGCGAAGGCGAACAGCTCGGCGCTGCGGCGCAGCTCCACCAGGCAGGCGGCGCGCACGTCGGCGCAGCACGCGGGCCCGGCGCGCTCCAGCGCGCGCAGCGCCGCCGCCCAGCGCCCGCCCGCCGCCAGCCGCCGCCCGCGCGCCTCGCCCGCCTCCGCGCAGCGCGCGCGCACCGCCGCCACGCCGCCGGGCGCGTGCGCCGGCGCGCCAGGGGCGTCGGCGTCGGCGTCGGCCGCCGAGTCCGCGTGCAGCGGCGCGTAGCGCAGCAGGCGGTCGCGGTACGCCACGCGCAGCAGCGCCGCCTCCGACGCGCTCATCTGGTTGTTGATGGGCAGGGATTCGATCAGCTCGCTCTCTGCAAATAACGTTTCCACTCAGGCCGTGCGAGCTCGGCCCCGCCGGAGCGGCCCCGCCGGAGCGCGCACTCACCCTGGCTGGGCGTGAGCGCGTGCTGCTCGAGCAGCAGGTCGAGCGCCTCGTAGCAGGCGCAGTCGGCCCGCAGCGCCGCCGTCAGCGCCTCCGCCGCCGCCTCGCGCCGCTCCAGCGCCGCCAGCGCGCGCGCCCGCCACACCAGCACGCTGGCCAGCGCTCGCTGGAACACGCCGCTACGTGAATACTATACGGCACCCTCGGAAGTGACGGCACGAGTATGGGGGGAGACTCGTGCCCCGTAGTGGGCCGGTTATGGTGGGGATTGGGTCGATAATGATGAATGACGTACAAGACCTTCTGCAGGGAGACTGTCTTGACTCTCCTCGACTTCTTGGCCTATTTGCCCATACTGTGTCCCATCTTCCGTACATAAGTTCTAAATACATTTGCAAAAGTATTGTATGAAAAGTTTTACCAACCAACAAAACGTTTTTTTTAAATATTTATTGTATTAGTAAGTATTGAAGCAGTCAGGCAGAAGATTTCATATGAGGAATTAACGATGTCGCGTGTAGGACTCACATTGTGCGTTTGGTCCATGCTCCGCGGCTCGAGCAGCGCGGGCTCGCACTCGTCGAGGACGCTGAGCGCCGTGTTGGGCTCCTTGGACGCGATGTAGGCGCGCATCGCTACACCCAGACACAACAAATGTCGCCTATAAAATTACATTTCCAATTTCACATAAATACAAGATCTACCACTCTTTGAAAGGTGCAATGTTTAGTAGAGAGTAGGCGAGATAAGCTTGCAGCTCAACTAACAAACTCACTTTCGCATTGATAATGGTACTAAATTTTTTGGGGATAAATGTATCCTCTTTATTATTGGACTTAAGATTCCTTAATACCTAAATTGTATCAAATCTCTACAGCTGTTTTAAGAAGAAAGAAATATTACATAACTGATATAATTCATTTTAAATTTTGTAGAAATAAAATATGTTATAGATGATTATTTACTGACTGGCTTTTGAACAATAATTAAAAGGGATTAATAATATACTTCTGTAGTACATTAATTAAATCAATATATGTAACAATATATGTTTGTATCACAATTCAAGTTTTTTGCTTTTCTCTACTGTAATATGCTTGTTTTATTACACATAAGCCTTATCCTTGAATCACTATCTATTACTGAAAACTGTATTAAAATCCACTGCTAAGTTAAAACAGCAATAGCTACTTTGTTTTATACTATGTGTAAAGATTATTACAAATCCAGAGCATGTAACATCTATGAATTTTCATTATTAAGAAAATCATTGCTTATTCTATTTTATTGCAGCAACTTTTCACATATCAAATAAATATATATAAGGTTAATGATTTCAAGCCATTCAATATTATGCATATTGCACTGTCACTGCTTCAAGAAGGTATTTCTTTTAAAGGTTTATAATTACATAATGGCACTTAATAAAGCCAGCAATAACAGGCTGCTGTTGATTATGGGCGAGAGGACTAAGTTTGTAATAAACCTTGAATTCAACAAACCGATGTAGCTGCCGAGATGTGACAGCATGTGCAGCCCGGTGCAGCTCTCCTCGAGCCAGCATGGCGCTGGCCAGCAACCATATGTCATCTCCACTGGCAGTCGCCGAGGGCCCACTTGATGCTGCCGCCGCTGCCGCATCCGCCCAGAAGAATGCACTTGTCCATTGCCCCTACAATTATACACAAAATGACTAAGTTATAGATACTAATATTATAATGTGTAAGTGTGTTTGTTTATTTGTTTGCCTTACTGCACACCTTAACTAAGCAACTAATCAATTTTATTTCCAGTGGAGTTAGTCAAAACAATTGAGAAGAGTATTATAGGCTACTTTTGATCCTAGAATGATATCAATGTAAAGGGTGGTTTACAGGAGGAGTTCTTTCTGCACATCCTAAAACAGCAACCAATCTACTTAATCACTGCAGGTAACACTGAGGGGCACATCTAGTCTTTTATTAAGACATGCATACATAGCATTGATACAAGAATCATTCCAAACAAAATGTAATACAAAGATTTCCTACAGACTGCCCAGGGTTTCTAGTTAAAATAGGTACAATATCACATAACCACACCAGTGCATTAAATTTTTTTTTTTTTTTTTTTTATTAATTCACTAAAACATAATGCTAGTAACCTTAAACCTTATGCTTAACCTGTTGGAGGTGGATAATTAAGAGGCTAAGGTTTGATCACAATATTGTATCTATATATATATATATATATATTCATTAGACTATTCATTATTAGTTTAACCCCAAAAATGAAGAAAATTTGTAGTAAAATTTGGACCATCTGTGTCTGAGTTATTATTACAACAGGCAAAGTAGACTACTATACGTAATATTATTTCCTAGTAAAGAGAAAACGTTATTTAAATCAGCAACAAGACTAAATAGTTGTATTCACCAGTTCGGAGTATTGCTTCACTAGGGACCGCATAAAATCTACGTTCAGACAGTCCACATTGTTTCTAGTAGCAGACTCAGCTTTAGCCATGGCATAGATGAATCTCGTGTAGTAATAATAAATCAATTTGAAATTCTTAAGCACAAATTCAATTCTTATTTAATTACAAATTTATAACATTCCTTAAAAAAGCCGTTTACGAATCATTTGTGCATTTGTGTTTATTTATAAATTGTCATTTGTCACTGTCAAAATAAAAAAATCTAAATGACACGCTACTCTATATGTAGTGTACTCTTTGACCACTTTGGACAATTTGCTGACAAGAAGCTACCAAGCTGCAGAAACGCTTTCGTTTAGAAACTAAAAACAATTTTGATATGGGTTAACTTTTGCGTTATCTGCGAGTGTAACCCATGCTGTCACTGACATTTGACAGTTTCTTGAATTTTGATGACGGAAAGAAAAAGGTTATACACAGAAAAAGAGGGAATAGGCTGATTATGATTAATTTACTATAAAAATAAATAATAAATAAATAAAGTGTTCGTAAATTTGTTACTTTGTATCATAACAATATATTAGCATAGCCGGTTGTGAAGTCTGGGAAGGGAAAAGATAGCAACGTGTCCTAGGTTAGGCCGTTGGGGAATCATGTTATTATTGGCGTAACATGACTGAAAGAAAAATGTGCAAGTTCTATAATTTGAATGTACCTGACCGCCGACCCGGGGAGATCCCAAACCAGAACAATGACGATGACGATCGTAACTCAGACGACCCGCTGGAGCCCTATGTACCTCCACACGAGCACAAACTCGAGTACAGCTACTGGATGTGGTTCTCGCGCAGGCCGCCCGCCCGAGAGCTCTCCGCCACCACCACTGGTTATGGACAGGTAGTTGTTGACTTCAGTAATACAAGCAACACACACAGTTGCTGCTAATAATACCAAAATCTTCATAGCCCCTGTCCATGTGGAAGCAAACTGGCTAATTCCAAATCCAAAGGATCCACCTAGAAACAGGATCATTGTTCATTGGAATGCCAGCTCAGTTCCACACAGAGGTGTTACCAACCAAGAAACCACCTGTTCTTAATGGAACTTAAGTAAAACCTAAGTTTTCTGTTTTAGCCAGTACACTATAGATCTTTCCAATTACTGTTAAGCCTTTAAATCCAAATCATGGGAAAGTATAGAAAAGTTACAATAAAATCTATATGATATCTACATAAGTTAGCCTGTATTGTTGAAAGTATATTATTAGAACTTAAATATATTTTAATAGTGTCTGGTACACTGTGAGATGAGAAAATTTTCATTAAGATATGAATAAACTAATTGGTACATAAGATAAGATATTAGATTTTATTCAAACCCAATGTAACACATAGCAATGACAATCCTAACAAATGTCTTATATTCATAAAACTTCTAGAAATAAAGATCTGTCATAAGACACTTGACCTAAATATTTCAAAATTTTGTTACACCAATTTTGTTGGCAATCTGATTTGATTGTATTCAACCGATAAAGGCATTCTGAATGTGAGTTTGATTACTAATGTTTATTTTGTTTTTTATTCTTATAGTAAAGAAAAAATATTTGATTTTCCCATTTTTTATATGTAATGGATAAACTCAAATTAACTTCAGTAGAGAAAGCCCTACAAAACTGCTCTATCCCTGTGTTAGGACTAATGGGCCATTATATGTAAATACTGACAATTTTTTTTTTAGAAAAATAGAAATCTTGTATCAAATATTAACCTCTCTTAGTTTATATCAACCAACAATGTTGATATCAAGATAACCAGATGTAGAAAATTTTCCTTAAACAGCATGTTGGTAAACAAAAGGCTCAAACTGCTTCTACTTTCTTATTAAAAAAAGGAAAAATGTATCCCTAACTAAGAAAAAATTATGTGTAAAGTTGAATGCAGAAAGTTATTTAGTTCAACATCATGTTATTAAAAGTTGTGGTTTCATTTTTGCAGGCGCTTCGTATGGTGGGTCGCGTGGCGTCTGTGGAGCAGTGGTGGGGGCTATACATGCATCTAGCGCGACCCGCGGAACTGCCACCTCTGTCTGACCTGCACCTCTTCAAACTGGGCATCAAGCCTATGTGGGAAGACCCTGCTAATGTCAACGGTGGCAAGTGGGTAAGGAGAATAAAACCTTTAACTACCCAATTCGCAAGAATGCATGGTGCAGGCCACACTGCACAGCATAGTGCAAAGGTGCAATCAATGCACCACCAACTAGATTATAATGACATTCCATGCATTCCTGAAACACGGGGTGTGTTTATGGAATGCATGGAATGTATGGAATGTATATGTTATATATGTATTTCTCCTTTTTCATTGGTTAAAAATTAATCAATACACTAAGCTGGATTAGCAATAGTTATATTTAACACATTGCCTCTTCAAATACAACTCATTGATTACTCTCTAACTTTGTCACTTGGGAGATAATAAATAGCTTTACACTGTAACATCCTACTATCCTACTAACATGAAAGTGTGGATGTTTCTTACTTAATAACGCAAAAACGGCTAAACGGATTTAGATGAAATTTGGCATGCATGTAGCCTTTGACATGGAAAGAAACCTAGGCTACCTTTAATCCCGATTTCTCAAGTAGTTTACAAGGGAAAATAGTTTCAGAGCTAAGCAGCTGGCAGACAGCTTTGAAATTCGGTATACATGTCATCTATGCTAAAGAAAAGGACATGTACTTACTATACATGTCTAGGGAATAAAAAACCTTAATCAACGTGAACAAAGTCGCGGGTATCAGCGTGTATTATAATATATTTGAAGTGTGTTCCTTGAAAAATAAAGATAAAATTCCAAGATGCGATGCAAATCAATACACAAAATATATTGACATAAAAATATATTATTCTTATTTATCAACAAATACGAAATACAGCAGCATACATTAAAAATGTCGGTTTCTGTTTGCCTTGGGTCAATATAACTCAGCGGCGTTATCGACGCCGTTTTTAATAAAGCCACAATGACGTATTCAGGTGGTGAGACTCCGCAAGTCCCAGACGGGGCGTGCGTGGGAGGACCTGTGCATGGCGATGCTGGGCGAACAGTTCATGGTGGGAGAGGAGCTGTGCGGGGTCGTCCTGTCCGTGCGCTTCCAGGTACAACTATTACTATCCTAATTCAATCAAAAGCATTAATCATTTTATTTCAAAGAGTACAACACCTAAAAGAATAGCACTAACACTCGATTTAGAAACTAGAATATCAATCCATTATAATTGCAACCCTTAATAATTGTAAAGACATGACATTACATTTACACATGTTAAAGGTGTGAGAGAGAACATATCTAAAACATCTCCTATTTCGGTCAGCAATGTTTACAAACCGAAGTATAGTGGAGCATAGGAAATATGTAGTTTCTCGTGTCGTATCCCGGCACGCACGCACGTATACAATGTGGCGCGTGCGCAGGAGGACCACCTGGCCGTGTGGCACCGCACGGCGGCGGACGCGGGCGCCAAGGCGCGCGTGCGCGACACGCTGCGCCGCGTGCTGCAGCTGCCGGCGGCCGTGGGCGTGGAGTACAAGGCGCACGGCGACTGCCTGCGCGCCTCCGCCAACCACGCCGCGCCCGCGCCGCCCGCCGACGAGCGCTCCTAGCGGCCGCCGCGCACCGACTGGCGCAAGCCGCGGTGCTCCCTCCACGTGGCGAGCGCGGCCGCCGCGCGCCGCGACGCGTCCTGAAGCCCCGCCCGGCTCCGGGTCCTGTCCAATCGCGTAGCTCGGCGGCGCGCGCCGACCGCTCGCCACCCGCTCCGCAGTCCACGTCACGAAAGTTGAGAAACGGCGCGACTCGGATGACATCTCGGAATTGACCGTGCCGCAATTCCAACTTTGGTGACGGGCACTGGATGCATGTTACTCTATTGCACCTCGGGTTTACGAAAGTTCTTTGTTTACAAATTCCTTTCAATAGGGTAGTCGATATTATTTGCTTCTTTATTGTTTTTATCAGGATGGTACAATATCTAATATATAAAGAATTTTATAAATCCGCTCGATAGTGAAGTCAGATTTGTTGGGGTAGTCGTTTCATGACAGCTGTTGAAGCAAGACGCGATATAACCGCCAAATATATAATTATACGAGTTCGAGGGAGACGGCAAGATGGTCCGATCTCCCTCACCTGATATTTAACTGCCTTATCTTTAACCAATTGTGATGCTGTCGCGTCGTCTAAAAGCCAAAAGCCTAATCTGCACAGAATAAAAAATTATGTGTAAAATAGGAACATATGACTACCCTATCGCAAAAGAATTGGTTAATAACTTTGTATGCAACAAATTTAATAATTGAAAATAATAGTAAAAAAATGTATTTAGTTTTAAAAATGCCATATCTGTTGAAATTGTTGGAAATTACTATTAACTCGAGGTGTATTTAGATAAAATCATGAAATGCGACAAAGTCAACGTCCGCGTCAGTCGTTTTTAACCCTCCTCCCTTGTAATAAAGTCCAAATCAATTTATTAAATTGCGTTGTTTTTATTCCTTTTGACAATTTATAATTTCACCGAAATGTAACATCTTTCATCTGGGCCGCAAGTCTGCTTCTTGTGTCAGTTCAGTACGACATTGGTTCATTTTTCACACGTCACGAAGTTGAAACTATTAACAGATTTTATTTTAACTATCGACTGACAATTACTGACAGTAATTAGCAGTTGGTGTAAAATGTGACGATCCAGCTCGGAATAAAATATGAAATTTATCTTGACTCAGGTCTTAGTTGTACGTTTGCCTCAGCCCACCGCAGTATGAGAATTTGCAATGCCAAAAATGTAAAATAGCCCTAATTGACCTTGTCCACACGTCTACATCTCTGTTCTGTCTACGTTCTGTAATACAAAAAAACCGTAGTATAGAATATACAACCTCATCAGAAAGAATATTAGGGCCATTTTACTTTGTGTTAAATGTCATAGAAAGACCAACGGACGTTTGCGGCCCGCCTCAGGAGATCGCTAAAAGGGGATTCCTTTTTACTTGTATCTTATTTATTATTGCATACGTCTATGTATGAAAGAAACTGCGTAATTCAAGTCATGTATAATAATGTGGTACAGCGAGGAACGTCGTTTGTAGCCAGAAGATAGGTAATTTGTACAGTGCTAATCTGAATAAAGAATCCGAATTTTTTATACTTTGGACTTTTCTTCTTTGTTTGTATCTTCTTTATATTTAAAGGAGGCTCCCGTTTTTTCCATACAGAAGTATATTATGGTTTAAAAATAATTTACAATTTTATGTACAACGTGTAGCCGAATTACGAAATACTGTCGAAGGGTGCATAAGTATAACCAATATTTTAAAAATATTAAATCAAAAGAAGCATATTTATTTTTCTTACAAACTAATTTAAAACATTTTAAGTGTTTACTTATGACAACCCTTTAGAAGATAAAAGACCGACACGCG
This sequence comes from Pararge aegeria, assembly GCF_905163445.1. Classification (NCBI taxonomy): domain Eukaryota; kingdom Metazoa; phylum Arthropoda; class Insecta; order Lepidoptera; family Nymphalidae; genus Pararge; species Pararge aegeria. Next base: position 18,818,036 of record NC_053189.1, read on the forward strand.
CATAGCACCTACGCTACGCGACGCGTACCTAATAAAGTGACAGGGTAACTTGATTTTACTTTGCATATGATGTTAGCAGTCTGATTTCTTTCAGTAAAATTATGGCAGTGGTTTACTCAAAAACTATGAGAGTTTCGGTTTCCCAGATAAGTTTCAGAGACAGTAAAAATTGTACCTCTAAAGCCTGTGAAGTACTATTTTGATTTTCATTTACTCGTTGTATAATGATTACATGGTTTCCAAAAAATATCGAGAGATTTCCAGTCGACTACAGATTAAGACATGCGAGCCTTTCGGTTCCAACTGTCGTAGTTCGGATATTATCGACAAACGCCGCCATAATTGTTTACAAGTTTTAGTTAAAAGTGACTTTTTTCCTATTGCCCGAGAGTGAGGACTTTGCTCCTAATGAAATTACCTCGTCTTTACAGGTCGTTATGGGGTTTATTGTCAAGAAAACGTTATAGAAAATAGTCACCTTGAATTATGAGATTTACTGTAACTTGATTTTTTCATTAATTACACTAATGATTATTTCATAATTTCAACCGATAGACATCTGCTGCCGGACGCATGTCTTTTATTGATTATCACATCTTCTATCACGTCTTGCGAGACCCGAGTCCAGTGGTTTTCTGCGACATGTTTCGTCGTCGTTCGTCTGTCAACCTGTAGGTCTAACATTCGTGCAACATTATATTTATTATGTCTACCCGTTACTCGTATCATTTGCATAGCGATACATTTCTCGTGGTGCACATGCTAGCCCTACTGGTAGCTGGTGCTTTCCGGGGCGAGGTGACTCCAGTACCTCGGAACCCTAATTTCCGACGGAGGACCGCGCGTAGTAAGGTAACAAATGCCATGTTAAAAAAAATTGCACACATATTATGTCTAGAAAATATATTTTAGTACATCAAATTTCAACAGACATTTATATTTGTTATTTAAAAATAAAATGATAGAACATCGCTGACGATGCGACACTTCGACTACGACAGGAAAATCTCATAGAATGTCTAAAATGACCTAATTCACTAGACAGTAGACAATCTAGACTTCACTAAGATACCGATCTTAACATAATTAGACTAAAGCTGTGGACACATAGCTCGACCTTTTTCGTGACATTCTAATCGTGACTTAATAACAGCGGTCCCGAGAGGTGTTATGGGCTTCTTTATAAAAGAAAAGCAGTTTCCCTGACCGATTTCGATTTCCAAAGAGATTTTCAAACTACGCGGGAGATATCATAGTACCCAAGCGTGTGCGCAAACACACATGTACTCTCTATTCCCTCACTCTCCGGTGGGACAGAATCTCGGGGTCGCAATAAAATGAATTTCCCAGTGAAAAGAAGCAATTACTGAGTATAATCTCAGTTTTATTTTTCCAAAATACCATACGAAATAGCCTTCATAATAAATAAAGAAATCGAACTTTCGAGTATTAAAATACCAGAAAAAGGGCCTTAATTTAATACGTTATTAAATTAATGTAAAAAAGATATTTGTGGAATTAAAATTGCTATTTTTTGTGTTATTTTCTGTCTCTTGCATGCACTGAAAAATATATAACCCACGAACCTATCGTGGACCGGTTGGCAGTATTTTAGATAGCTTCATAAACTCGGGGAAGATACCACACGTAAAAAGAAAGCACCTCACGTAAAAGGTTCTACACACTCTCGAGACCCAATATATACTAAAACTTTGGAGTTCTAGTATATATTGAAGTTGTTAGCACCGTAGTTACGATTAGAATGTTTGGAATCGGCACTGAACATACAAAGTTAACATAACTTTACAATTAACGATAACGACTGCAACCGAACAAATTATATATTTTTTTAAAAGCGTTTTTACATAGCATCATGTTTTAAAGCAGCTTCATTGCTGTATAAAACAGATTGAACTAAAAAATTACAAATGGATTCTTAAGGCTGGCGCACACGTCAACGAGACGAGTTACAAAGCCAATTTATAATTTTGTCTGGTCAGGTTTGGAGTGAGACTTGGGCGGTGGCTAGTCACTACCTTACCGACTCCTATAGCTCTCGCACACCAAAGGCGCGGAATGCAGCGCATAAATTACCTAACTCATACCCCAGATGTGATTCTACGCGACATTGTACCGGAACGCTATATAGCAAGGCGGCATGCCTTTGTCGGAACTCAAAAATTTTCAGGTGTCGAGTCAAAATAGTGATTGAAGTGTCTTTTAATTTATTTTTTATAATAAAGAGTAAAGCTCTTAATATTAAGGTATGTTACATAATTCAGTATGAATTTGCGTGATAAATTTGCATCACGTATGGGTTACAGAAATTACTGATTAAATTTGTGAATTGTGGCTTTGCCTTCAAACACGAGATCTACTTCCACGATCTCAGTCCAATAATGCCATATTTGTGAACGTAACCCTAAGAGGTAGTCACAATTATCACAAGTGGCCCTTAAGAAGAGGTTATCTTCGATTTCTTGGAACCAAGAAACACATTTCGAAAAAGATCAATCGTCTCGTGTGCGCGAACCTTACTATTCCTTATTCACATACAACGACAAAATACAAATAACATGACGCTGGCAACACCTAACCATTTAAGAAGTAACAGAACATTTTAGAAAGACAGCTAATATAATTTCAAACAAATTATTTTATATAAATCAACAGTAAATTTGCCTAGATATATTTATAAATGCCTATATATTTTAGGCCATAAATCTTTACACGGCTCGAAAGTAGAAATTGTGAAAGGCTAAACGCATTCTTAGTAATTAGTGTAGAACACAAACGGTGTCAAGTCACCAAAAGTGGCTTGGGGCGAGTGAAGTGAGCGCATAATTCCGATGCAGCCCATGCCCACTCTCTGATTCAGAAATTAACTACATGCGAAATTTATCCCATCGATTAGCCAATAATGCCGCACTAGTCAAATTATTATGAGCTTCCAGCAGGGCTAGCACAGGCAAGAGACAAAAATATATTCCCTGTTAGCGGAATTCATTAACGCGTCCACCCGCTAAATCACGGGAAGATGGAATAGGAGAAGTTTTTTTCACTTGTGCGCCAATGCTCTGACATTTGATAAAACTGTGGGAGGAGATCCATTTTTATCCCTTCTCCGGGGACAATTGTCTTCTGCCCATGCTAGCCGTGCTGAAGTAGAGTAGAGTCACTACACACGGACAGACTTGACGTTTCAAAAGTGCTTGTATTAGGCCTACTTGAAATAAATGAATTTTGAATTTTGAATTTTTGAATTTTGAATTTTGAAGACCTTTACTCCTCTTATTAACTTTGGAGTAACGTAAATTTGTCAAATTAGTATAAGGCTGTTAAATTTTAACGTTTTGACCTCGATTTAAAATAAAAGATTTATGCGAACGTGAAAGTTCCGTTCGCGAAAGCGTTCAATGAGGCTACTGAAAGCTAATCTGTGTCGTGTGACATTCTTGGCTAAGCATGTCAAATCAAGAATCACGCGTAGTTAGGGTTATTTCATACAAAAAAAAACAAGGAAAAAGACTATTTACATAATAAGGCAAGTTAAAAGAATAATGTATAACATTGAAATGTCGCAGCGAACTAACACATTTTCAACTTTCGTGGCGCGCAGCATAACAACACGCTGGAGCGTCTGCGAGTGTCCACAGCCTACAACTGCCGTTCAGAGAAAAGTCCTAAAGCTACCTTACAGCTAAAGTATTTACATTTGGCAACCTCTTAGTCTACGAGTGGTGATATGCTCGGAGGAAATCAAACCGAATTCCCTATTGATATTTCGTATCAATATACATATAAAATCACAATAACTATTTATTACAATGATACATATTCGTTCGATATATTTTGTATTCAGATGATAGCGATGGGCTGTCGACGGAGGCTGCTGATATTAGCGTTAGTGGGTAAAAAAATATTTTGTTACATTTGATTAATAAATAACGAGGTATAAAAAAAACATTCTTAATAAAATAACATTGCACGGCTGTCCGCAACATTTGATTGGCAATGAAAACGAATCACTGTCTGTAATAGCATGCCTGATAAAAAGTTTAACATTACAAATATGTCGGAGTTTGTGAGCTTCAGAACAGTTGAACAACATTTATTAATGCATTCGCTTACTTATCGACTCGAACTTTCTTTATGCGGCATGACATAAAGCTCACTTTTCTATGGTCTAATGCGTGTAGAGTCGATTAGGCGTCGAGACAATAAGGCATGCGAAGGTCTTTAATCAAATTTTGTGCGTGATCTGAAGTCTTCGTACAAGATTTGATCACTCGCTATCGAAGATTCTTATTCGAGTATCTAAATACCAAAATATCAAAGTAATATGGATCTTATTCATATTGTTTTAACGCTCTAATTTACCTATAACTTTTTTTTCAGAATGAATAACTCATATTATAAAATTAAACTCTTTACCGTTTTATGAATAAAACAGTTTAAGGAAGAACAACATCTTTTGCGTGTTGACTCTTATATTAGAGATGGTTGAAGCATCTTTTCGGAAAAAAATAAATGGACGTAAACCTAATTAATCTATTAAACCGAAAAATGCCAGCTGTTTCATTTATGCTATCTACATATTATGTTGCTTGAAATGTACATCTTGAATATACATTAGCACTTTCTGGAGTATTTTAGTATTTAGACATTTAATATACTTTATACATGGACGCAAAATTTTAACAAAATAAGTAATTGAACTTATTTTTAAGTAAACCTAGATATATGACAATAAACACTATTTTGGAATTTGAGTATCGACTTTTACTTCTACTACTCCAAAATAACATTAATTTAGAACTGATTTGTTGCCACCGATGTAATGTTTTAGATCAGCGCTTCTCAATATCTTCAAATGGTTATTAAAATCTTTTATAAGCTTTTTAAAAGACTAGGTTAGCTGTACTGTCGTTGGTATATTTTGTTGTTTACAAGAAAGTTATTCAAAATAACAGTTACGCTTTGTCTAATTTAGGATGATAATTTTGACAGGTCAGAGTAGGGATGTGGTTTTGCATAATCGTTATTGAACCCATTCGATTATTGATTATTCTTTTCATAGAACTCGGAATCGGTAGTTGCATGGTAATGATGTATGGTTAGATTATAGTTGATATTTCACAAAATATCTTAATATAATTATTAGATATTTATGATAATTGAATGTTCGATTTATATTATTTCAAAACAAAATTTCGATAGTTCGTGATCGTTCGCTATGAGTGGGCGGTACCATAAATGAAGTACGATATTATCTGTATTATGTTTTACGAACAGAAGTACAAAATTTGACGAACGTACACCCGCCAAAATTAGCATCTAAAATTAGACAAAGCATAATAGCAGACTACCGCTAAGGCCGCGCCCCGAGATATAAAAACGGCACTACCACTTGTATGGGTGTACCTGTGCTGTTTAAATTCTTTTAAAAAAAGACCAACATGCTTTATCTGATGAGCATTCGTGATGAATGGCTTTAGTGCTGTAAGGCTGGTTAAAATGGCTTGTAACTTACTATAAGTAAGTTACAAGCCATTTTCCGTATTCTCTCTGCGCTAAGAGATATTGTTGGCAATAAAGTTAAACACAATCTCTAACTAACTAACATTGACATCAAAAATTAGTGCCATCCATTCCAGCATTATTATTCTACCTGTCAATTTCGATAGTCATAAGTTGTAATAGTGTACCTACCCAATTTCAATAACGTGTCTATTCGGTGAGGATAAATTCCCCGATATCTAACGTCATTCAGATATCATCAAGTACCAGAGTTAAGCTTGGAAACCGTTGACATACACCTCGAAAAAATTAGAGACTGTGGCCGTGGCATAGCTTTTGTTGCGGTTTTTGTCTCTCCTGCGGTTGTTGCGGAAGTCTGCGATTAGCCTTATTTAAAGATAACAATACTCTGGCTTAGCCTAACAAGAGTCATTTATTTAGGACACTCACTTCGCACATTAAAAAAAAAATAGCAAATTAGAGCAAATTACCGTCTCGCTACACATGGGGGCCGCACTAAACGTTCGGGCAAGATATGTTATAAATATTGTACCAGTCTCAACTTCGGATGGATGCATCTTAAGACCCCAAAAACTATCTAAAAAGCCAATATATCCGCTTAAATTATAAGCTACGCTATAATGTAAAACACTTGTATAATCAAAAAAAATTAAAATATGGCCACGGTAATGACGTATATAGAATAATTTGGAACGTTAATTCCTATAAAATAACTGACCATTTCACAGAAATACATTTTATCATTCAACATATTGTCTCCGTACAGTTAGTTAAATTATTTATTCATGCAATAATTAATAATATTCTTATAAACAATTAAAATAAATGCAAAAATGCGTACATAGTAAAAATAAATGATTTCTACAATGAAAAATCATATTTACATCGATCTATAAATATTATCAACATACTCAGAATTCTGTGCTCCGGGCGTAAGTTTTTAAAGAAACAAACCTGGCACAAAAGTCAAATTAATCCGTCTATTAATTGTTGGTTTATATTATAAAAAAAATAATGATTATAGAAGTAACTGCTGTAGATATCCTGTAAGTGCAATGTCAGAACGATAATTGCAATTTGTGATGGCGTACATTACTGTTGAGGAGGCGTCAAGTTGACGCATTTCGTCAACATGCCTATGCCTTGATGGTAATACCAATGTTATAAGATGTCCAGAATATATAGCCAATTATAGCGGAGCATACTCAAACGCGAAACACCTTATCCGCCGTTATTATCAGCGAGATAGCATTAGTGGAGTGTAGCTTGATGTATTTTAAATCTAAGCTTACAGAAACAAGGTCTGTATTTCATTGGTGTTTAAATCGTATCTTTTTAGTCGGCGTGAGATGACTTTGACGATGTAAAAGTGGTATCACTTGGTATTGTACTTGATACTCCGTTTTACTAAAATACAACAATGAATTAAACTCTAGCACTCTTCAGTGCTGCAGATTGAATACTAACTTACGTAACGAACCTTACGCCTATTTATTCGCTTAAAGTGATTATGTCACACGATCTGATATGACAATTCTGTAATATGTCCTATTAAATATTTTGCAAGCAGGCATTTATAGAAATTTTTCGGAAGGAATTCAAAAATTGATTCATTTATCAATTTGACTTGCTCAGTAACAACATAACAAAACCTACGTATTTCTGCTGCTGCCTTTTGAAGTTTTCTGTATAATTTTCCGAAAAAGGTCTTCGGAATTGAAGGCTTATAAACACCTATAATTTCACCTTCATTTATTTCAAAATTTGTAACAATGCCGCGCTTGCAAGTCGCACCTATTCGCAGCTTCTACGAAGTCGTATTAAACTGGAGTTCTGAACGGTCGATCACAGATGGCGGAAGGATCTACTACACGTTACTTTTATACTCTACCCATGAACTTGCCTGAGCACATTCAGCCGCCAAGCTTATAACATCTATTTCCGCTATGAATTGAACCGTTTCAATCAGATGCTAGTAATTATATTATTTCTGATAAAACCGGGACCGCGGTTTTCGACGGGCACGGTCTCAGATTCAAAGAATCCAATATCTCGGATATCTCGAAAGATTTATACTTTCATTGTCCCCACCTCTTTCAAATCAAGAGTGAAGAGGGAAGCAACTAGGGCCGCTTTATCATGAAACATCAGGGTGATAGCAGCCAAGTTTTGTCGTACGAGAGCACACAAGTGTTCGCTCCGGTAACAGAGTGTACTAGTGGTCCCCACAGCTGTTGAATTTGGTCGCAAATGTGACACGAATCTCTGGAACTAATATTAAGGTTATGTAGTATATGACACTCACAGCGCCAAAACGGCGGGCATCGGTCGGTGACAGAGCAAGGAGTCAGACAGGCGGACGGGCGCGCGTCAGCACGGCGGCAGCAGCGGCGCCAGCGCGGCGTCGGGCGGCGCGGCGTGGCCGGCCACGCGCTCGAGCACGCACGAGGCGGACAGGCGCGCCTCCGCGTCGTGGTCCCAGCACTCCTCCATCGTGTCGCACATCACCAGCAGGCCCTGCGCGGGCGCAGTTCATACGGTATACAAACGGCGCCGTAGTGACGGGCCCGTTGCACAGTATTGTAACTAGGCGACACTCTTTCGATACCGTGTAAATCGTACGTAAACTTGACGTTTTAAAAGTGAATGAATACACCATAGAAAAAGTAGTTACAGAGATATAAATACAGAGCGAGAGAGTACAATTTGGTGGCCTTATCGCTGCATAGCCATTTCTTCCAGGCAACCGAAGGCGTAAAAGGAAAAAACAAATTGCTTATCAACTAGGCCTACTTGTAATAAATAAAATTTAATGAAGTAGCGATTAAATGAATCTAATACATATATTTACTATTTCGCTGGCCTATATTTTTCTCTTAATTGATGTTACTGATTGGAAAAAAGAAAAGCTATTTCATCATTATCAACCTATTACGGAGATTTTTAGGCAAGCAGTTTTTCTCAAGATGTTTTCTTTCATTATTAAAGCAAGTGGTATTTAATCTATAGCTTAACCCAGTCCAACGCTGGACTGGGTTAAGCTATAGATTGGATATTTTATTGCATGCCCTCTGCACATCAAATTTTAGTTTATATAATACGTAAGTTCACAGAAAAATCCTATAATAATGTTAAGGATTACTTAAACGATAAAAAAGCTAGGGTACACCGTAGCTAGCTAAAACTTTATAGCTTGACTAGCTCTTTCCCGCGACTTCGTCTGCGTTTGATTTTGTTTTTTGACGTGGCATTAAATTTAGTTGTAGATCTAAAAAATTTTAACTGGCACTCACGGGGTGGTCGCGCCAGCGCGGCGGGATGTGCGGGCGCAGCTTGCGCTGCACCACGGCCTCCTGCATCTCCTCGAGGCCGGGGTGCGCGCCCACCTCCTCCTCCAGCGGCAGGCGGTAGGCGCCCTCCGCGCCGCCCTCCGTGCACCTGATTGTTATTTTGCATGTGATGCTATAGCTGTATCTGATTTCTTTCAGTAAAAACTATGCCAGTTGTTTACTCAAAAACTATTAGGTTTTCGGTTTCACAGATAAGCCTTAGAGACAGTAGGTATATAATGTACCTCTAAAGCCTGTGAAGTATTATTTTGATTTTTATTTACACGTTATATAAATATAAATAAAAAAAATAAAAAACAAACATACATCCGAGTTCAAACAACATCATTGACGGACAGATAGTATTCTTGCAGACGACACTTAATTATGGGAAGAGAATTACTTTGACGGATGCAGGCAGATTGTTCCATAGCATGGTAGCCTTATAAGTGGAAGAGTAACCGAAGAACTTCGCTTTGCAAAAGGGAAGCATACGACGCAGTGTCGGAAGCAAAAACGCTCTCTTAAATAGGAAGGAGAGAGAGGATTATTTAGAGTAGAATACAAAAAGGGAAGTTTTCTGTCGAAGGTTCCACAGACAGCGAGGGGCCACTCACCGCGAGGCGATCTCCCACAGCACGAGCGCGCACGCGTACATGTCGATGCGCAGGAAGGCGTCCTTGGTGAAGTTGATGGCGCCGTCCAGCACCTCGGGCGCCATGTAGCGGCGCGTGCCCACCTGGCCGTGCGCGTCGCCGCAGCCCAGGCCGGCCACGAACACCAGCGCCAGGCCGAAGTCCGCCACGCAGGCCGTGAGGTCCGCCTTCAGCAGCACGTTCTTGGACTTGAAGTCGCGGTGCGCGATGGCCGGCTTGCCGCCGCCCTCCTCGTGCAGGTGCGCGAGCCCGCGCGCCACGCCGGCGGCCACGCGCCACGCCTCCGCCCACGACAGCGTGTGGCCCTTCAGGTAGTCGCACAGCGAGCCCTGCCGACCACTCCGTCAGCGCACTCCGCCCGCGACACATTCCAGTTTGCAACTACCTCTAGTTTGTTTGACGCTATCCATTTTTATCGAAATCGGTAAGTATTACCAAATTTAACGGAGATAATAATAGAGTCCTGGGTTAGGACTTTCGGCCACCGGGGCGAAAAGTTACTAGTGTGTGCTGGGAACACTAACTTTTCAAAGTTATGTATGTTTTATAAAAATTAAAAATCACTTGCTTCAATGGTCAAGGAAAACATCGTGAGGAATCCTACATGTCTAAGTTCTCTATAACTTTCCACCGACCCGTTCTCTGCATTCGTTGCTGATACGCTCAATCGATTGCCGGTTGTGTAGTACCTAACTTCGACCAGCTAGCCTCTACCAAATTTAGAAAATAGACATATTTTTCCTAAATTGGCCCCATCCATATCTAATTCAGGCTGTCCGCTTATAGTCCAAAGCGTTCACTACGCCAGAAAGGTCAGCACAGTATTTAAGTAATCGGCAAAATATTTATCATTGACACATATTTGTATTGATCCGACTCTGGAATTTAAAAATAGCACTGCATTGTGTAACAGTTCCGAAATCTAAATTATTCACCAGATGTCACAGCAAATGTGCGATGAACACGTATTTAATGTCCATGCTAATATTCATCTGAAAGAGTGTCTGTCTGTTTGTTGTTGTTGTTCCAATCTAACTGCTGCTCTAATCTTAATGAAATTTGGCACCAGTATTATTAGAATAGATGAGTATCGTAAAATCCTTAAGGCGCCAGGATGATTCTGGACATTTGATACTTTTTGTTAATGGAAATCTAACGCTTCCTAATACCTTCTAATGTGGGATTTTCCAATAAATCAAAAATAACAAAAAGATGATGAGCGAATTTGCAAACAGTTTTAGTATCTCCTTATAAGTAATTACCTTCTCATGATAAGCAGTGATGAGCCAGTACTCAGCTTGCAGATTGTCACCCTTCTTATCAACTCCTATATAGTGCAGTATATCAGGGTGATCCATGCGTGGGAGACGGTATATTTCCTGCTCCGCTAGCCATGACTGTTTGTCTTGTAATGGAAACACTTTGACTGCTACATCTTTCTGACCAAATGTAGCTCTCCACACCGCGCCATACCTTCCTCTAGCGCGAACTTCGCATAGCGTGATTTGGGCGAGAAGACCTGCGGATTCATTTTCCATGCCGGCACCAGCTGATGGAGGTCTAGATAACGACGCTTCACCACTTCCTAATTCGGCGAATGAACTGCCTTTACGCTTCCTGTACAATAAGTAACACCCTACTAACACCGCAAACAATACAAATAAAGGTGTTAATGTATAAGCGATAACTGCTTTTGTATCATCTTCTGGTGTAGGTAATGGAGAAGCTGGCACTCGTTCCGGAGGAAACTCTGTCTGGGCTGCAATACCCGCTGATAGACCAGGGAATGTCGCATTTTCGTTACACATGTCACCTTCGCAGCAACAGTGTAGTAAAGGGAGTTTGATACTGTGAAGCCTGCAGCTGAAAGCTCTGTCGTTGCACGCTACAGTGTCCAAGAAACATCCTTTAACTTTAACAGTTGCTGTGTTTGTTATGTTATCAAACTGCCACAATGTAAAGCAATGATTGCTCTTGTCAGTCTCAATTGGTTGGCATTCTTCTTTCACAACAGGTGTTGGGGAGCAGGTGGCGTTGTTGGAATGGTCACATGGTGGTGGTAAAGTGCTGTTGTAAAATTCACAGAATTTGGTTTCAACACCACCCTCTTTCGGTCGCGGTGGCAGGTTTTCATCTGATGGCGGGGCTGCTAGTGATCTCATTGTTGTGCCATGTATACCTGCAAACAAAGCAATTTATATCTTTATTTCTATCAAATGAGTAATAATGTGTTTTAATAGTAAAAATGTATAGAAATTACTTCAGAGTAAGAAAATATTCAAATTTTGCATAGGTAGAAGAGCCTACATAATTTATCCAAATTATACAAGAACTTCTAGAGAAATCATATCTTATTGATTTGATATATCTGAGAGTACTAAATCTTTTCTGATAAAATTTACTATAAGTTTGTGAGACATCCTGAACAAGTCTGTTTACCTGGTCTGACAAGTCTGGAAACCCTATTAGATTATCTTAGGTAAATATTGTAAAAACTTTGACATGTAACCACTTGTTCCACCACAATCAATACAAAATAAAAAATATATAAATAAAAATAAAATATTATAAAAAATGATATATTAATAAAAAATATATAAATAAATACAAAAAAAAAAACAAATAGGAAGTCAATTTAAGAGTAACAATAGTGTAATAATCAAATGTTTTGAGGATTCCTTAAGTTCTCAAGAGTTTAGAGATTTCTTGGTTTCTTCTTTGAGGTTCTTTTTGATTTTTATTTTTTGTTATTGACTACACAGAGACAAGCCATTAATAAATATAAGAAGGTGTTATTGTTTATTATTAAAATTGACAACTGAATACTATTACATTTGTTTTACTTTGTGAATAAACTCTTTTGGTTATTCTGGCAAGAGCAATATATGCCAAAATTACTAAATAAATGTTCACTTATATATAAAGTCCGAATGGTGCAAGCTTTAATCCAGTTACTTCTGCACGTGTATGCACAAAAAAACATATAGAAATATTATTAATGTTATTGAGTTCCAATTTCCGGACTTGGGAACCCTATGATAGACTATAGCAATTGAATAATCGTTCAAGACGTCTGCCTTTAAATTTGCCAAGAACTTACCTAGTACAAGTAAAGATATATGCACCACTATCTTCGAAGCCATCATTGCAGGGCGCAGGCGAGATTAGGCGCCGCCGCGCGAACGGTCACTACAGCCCGATGTTATTTTTATACACGGCCCCGACATCAAAGGTCTATTTAGGAATTCCTAACATAGGTACATGTCAGTCCATCAGCCAAACAACGCACTTGATACTATCACCAATTAACACAACACCATCATATTCAAGTTCGCGATGCATTGTACGCCAACAATGACAACAATTAATCAAAACAATTAGGCTAATCGCTGTGATTCAGTCCCGATTTTCTATTTTTTTCCTGGTAGGACAAACAATCAAGCTTGGATATTTTTTTGACGTTTGTACAGGGACGTGACAGAATATTCGATTTTTGTCCAAAAATAATCGATGATTTCTAATAAATAATCGAATGAGATTTCATCGCTTTTTTATAATTCTTTAATTTTGGTTACCTCTTACCTAGAAAATGGATGGAGCCGTGGAAATTGACTGTTGATATACTAAATCAACGACAAAATATTTTTTGATGTGAAACATCTATAGGCGGATATTATCAAAATGATAATCACTCTACTCATATCTGTCAATAAAATATTTATAACTATTGACACCATGCACCCCACGCTTTTTTTTAAATAAAATATTTTTTTTATTCACACTATTATTAATGTATATTTATTGAATTTTTTTACACTATTCTTAATTTAAATTTATTTTCTTTTTTTTAGTTCGGTTTTCTATAAAAAGCGTGTTTTTAAGTTTTTTTTTAAGTATTATTTATTTTCTACTTATTAGTTTGGTTTATTTTAAACTGATATTTGATCTAATCTACTATCAATTCCGTCATAACTCTAAGTAACTGTAATTATTTTCCAAATTATTAATAGTACGGTAAGAGCCCCATTACCCGCTCAGGAATCTATATTAAGACGTAACTACCATAACAGTCCCTACGCGGGTGTTGCTAAGCTGAGTGCCCGATCAGAGTGTCTCTCGAAATGCAAGTTCTAATTATTATTTAAAACAGCCCATTAAAAAGTAACAGCTAACGCCCTCTACAATCTTTAACTTAATGTTTTCTGTGGATTTAATACTTTACCTTAGATTTCACTGTTATCTGTTGGTAACGCCATAGGTTTTTACATTTGGGTTTAGATGGCGCTGTAGTAATTGTAATTAATAGTTCGAAAAAACTAAAAAACCTTATTTTTTATATTGAAAATTGGAATAATCTTCTCAAATTAGTGTATTGTCATCGGTCCTCGATATGTCTACAAAGTTTTTAACGAAATCTGACCGTTTAAAGTGGGTCAAAATAGAGCTCAAAGGGATAGGTTACATACATTCATACAGGTGAAGCTAAAATAAAGCTTGTAAAAAATGAATATTAAATTTGTAATAAAACAGTCATTATTAACCAATTTTGATTTTCATATCTGCCAGGCGTCCCGTGACGGCTCACACGTTTTTTTTTTATCCTAGTCTTCGTTATCACTCCATTACCAGGCCCACTACACGGCTCGCGGCTACTTTCAGATTGAGAAGGGCACGCCGAAGTCCACCACGCTGACCAAGAGCTGATTGATACAATTTACACACCGTTGATAATATTATGGAGAAGTCTCAAGCATGCAGGTTTCCTCACGATGTTTTCCTTCACTGTTTAAAGCAAGTGATATTTAAATGGCTTAAATTAAAAACAAGCACATAGCTCTGAAAAGTCAGCGGTATGTCCTGGGGCTTGAACTCGGTCTACATTGTCCTTTACTTAGTAAGTAGTAAATAAGTTCTTACTGTCTTTTCCTTTTACTTTTTGCGTGCCATAAAGTATTTCTGCTTCTTCTTCTTCTTCTTCTCTAGAATAAAAAGTAGCCTAAAAAACAAATAAACTAAGGCACATTCACATTTATAATATAAGTACGGATTATGATTAAATGTGTGCGAAAATCGATTTTCGAAACACATCCCTACTGGTTTATTTGGCGTTAAGGGTCAGTGTCTAGAATGTAGTTCTTTTTTTGGTTTCTTTTTAATATTTCCCATAGGGAAAAGGCAAGGTGACACCATTTGTATATGTAAAGAAATACTGAAATCGGCTGCACATAGATTATCTGTAAACTGAAGTAAATTATTGATAGATCATGAATTACAAATGTCATTTGGCTGTACGGTGATATACCATTGTCTTTTCCCTACGGTGAAGATAGAAAAAAAATTCAAATGCCAAATTAGTTTGCTTACATTATCAACATTTCAAAAACTTAATAATGTTTATCACAGAAGATGGAAAAAATAATTATAAATTAGGTTTAGGTAGAAATCTAACAGATGATCTAAGAACTAAATATGTCATTCTTTTATTTGGCCGCTGTTAAGGGTGACATGCCGGTACACTTGTTAGAGACTGTCGTTATCAAGAGGTTAGAATATATAAAGGCGATTATTGCTAACGAAGAACTTTCTTACAACGAATATGTTGTAGAAGGCAGCGTGTATGACGTCGTGGGACACTACACGTTATGTATCGTAGCTATATTAGAAGGCAGGGAGGAGTTCACCCAGTTTATTATCAAAGGGGAAGATAGCTTGTTCAGGCGCAGGCTTAAAGCCTTGTCGGCTTACGACTTGAGATCTTTCGTAAAAAAACTATTAAGAGTTATAAGGAAACTCCACACAGAGGTATACTTCCTTGAACCCCTGAGAACACTGTGTCAACATCTCATGCTGCGGGACATGGCACACCATGTATGTTCGCTCTGTAACGAGAAGTGCTCCTTGCACAGTTTCACAGTCAAGTTTAAACACTGTCTGACGTTTATTGCTAAAAGACAAATTGTGCTGAAGAATGGTATTGCTCAAATACCCTGTAGCAAATGGAAAACATATCTAGTTAAACTTTTTAATACCAATCTAAAAAATAGAATGGTTAACACTGACTTGGATGTCTTGAGGAATGATCCCAGGATTACTGAGCTGCTGAAAAAGGTAGTTAAAGTAATTAGACCCTTAAAAAGGCATAATATTAATATTTTAAGAAGTGTAGAAGTGGACATAACTTCAAAAATGTTTCCACCTTGCATGTTTAACTTGCATCAACATTTGAGAAATACCCACAGGCTAACTCATGACCAGAGGTTTTTGTACAGTCTGTTTCTCAAAGATCTGGGTATGCCGGTGGATGAAGCTATTATATTTTGGAGAAAAGAGTATGCTCTGGCTCCCAACGGGAAGTCTGCATGTTGCCACAATTGGGCAAAGGATGAAAAGAAGTTTGTGTATGGAATTAGACATATGTATGGTTTGGAAGGTCGTAGGAAGGAGTACAGTTGTAGAAGCTGCCACCAAATACAAAATTCAGACACAACTTATTCAGAAGGAGGGTGTCCATTCAAATCTTTTGATAACAATAAAATGGAACAAATTCTGAATATTTCAAAAACAACCCCCTTACTGTCACACATTAGAGAACTCAAAACTCAAGAAAAGTATACATCAGCTTGTATGATGTACTTACAATATAGGAGGTGCAACTCCAATAAATCACCTAATCTAAACTGTGATAGCATTTACTTTAATTTTACACCAGTTAAATACTATATTACTTTAGCAAGTAAGTAGCTCTTCAAACTAGATAATGACTAATGAAGTGTGTTATTTAATAGGGGTTTTAATAAATTGTTTCACTTTATATTTATTTTATTTTTATATGATTAATCATTTGAAATATATTATTGGTAGGGTAGTCTAGAGGTAATAACTGAATGGGTGGCAATACCAAAACACTATACAATTAATCAATCATTTTTTTGCCCAAATATTTTACCTACCTACCCGTCACACCCATTACATTTACCATAATCTGTGGTAACAAGCAAAATGTTTTTTTTCTTATTCACACCACATAGGTGTTACTTATGCTAGTATCTATATAGTGTGCCAAGATTTGTATTCTCAATAACAAAATATAATTTCAAAAACCAAGATTTAACAATTATAAATCTTGACTTCATTATACTGTCAGTAATGGCTCTTACCAAAAAGATAAACAGGTTGTAACTGTGCTATAGGTAGGTATGTTAGGTTGAGCAGTTCTATCCTGCCATTTTTCACATACAAAAAGTATAAGCATTTATTTCAGAATTTTAGGTATGATATAGCTGGTTTGGAATGTAACCAGAAGGTCTTTTCCAACATCAACATATTTCAATTTTTTTTCCTGTTCGAGATTAGAGCAGGGCTAACTGCTCCTAAACAAAAATGTTTTTAAGAAATGCAATTGTTTAAAATAATAAATGAATTCTAACTCATGATATAAACTTATGCATTGTTAAGTCGAGGAATCCCTCAAAGGATTTATTTTCTAACGACTTTAAGTTTGATTGGAAATCAGTTGTGGAGAATTTTATTATCATCATAATCGATACAAGTTGGGTGGTACTTTGTAAGGCTGTGGGAAGTGGTGCCACCTATTATACCTGTTCCCGTGTGAAACATTGTAATGACGAACATGTGTCAGTATTTCCAAGAAAATGTCGATCCTTGATTACCTAATGAGTGTGAACTTTCTGCGAGTGCATCGCGGCGGCAGGGTGATATTGATCCGTGGACTAATGCGGCCGCGGAGGTGTGGCGGTGCATGAATATTTATACCCGCGCGCGAAATTTAACTGTCAAATCGCTCTGCCACAGAGAATACAGAACTGGGACAAGGAGCCGCGAGGCAATATGGAAATTCTTACGTTGAATGCGAAGGGCTAACATAGGTACCTAAAAAATCGTTGGCGCTTTAGGCAATATAGGAAGTCAGACTTATATGCCCGATGCTACCTTTATCAAATTAATTGACATTACAGCACGCATAATTTTAGTTGGTCGGATTGAAATAAGTGTCGTCTAAGTTGCTGTTTGGGTAACGGCACCCCGATCGGTTTCTACGACCGAAGCCTCCTTCCAGACCAGGCCAAAGAGAATTCGGATGTTATAAATTTCAAAATAGGGGCTATTTTGGAATCCATAACATTCGGGGATCGAACGCGACACATCTATTTATAAGACCACGACGCTCACCACTGCAGCAAAATATTATATTATATCCATTCGTTAAAAATCGTCATCATCATCATCATCATCATCATCATCATCATATCAACCCATTACCAACCCAGTGCGGGTTGGAGGACTCGTTTCGTTTTAACCAATAAGTATTATACGACGATAATTTCTTAACAGCTTGGAGCTCGAAAGCCTGGACTAAGGGTAGGTATTAATTAGCTACAACTATTGCATTTAAGAATACAGTTGTCACCACTCCTCCTCTTCCCACGGGTTTCGTACGAGGCGACTTAGGGAATATAACGGAAAACGGGTAGCAGCGTCTTCTATGCCATATACTGCGATAACCTAACCCGTCTGCCCAGCGTGGCGATTATGGACACACCCCTTCCGTCTGGAGAGACCTTTAATCCAGCAGATTGGTGACTTCCCACCCTACCTGGTTATTGAAACCACCGTTACGTTACTTTCAGGTTAGCGGGCATATGCCTTTTTTTATTTTTGAAAGGCAATTCGCTGGTTATTAGTTCTTATATGTGCAATTATATTGTTGACACACAAAGGCTGAAATTATGTTAAATTAGCTGCTGCCCGCGTCTTTGTCCACGTTCATAACGGTTAAATATTGCAGGGTGGAGTGCAACGGCGATGGGTTCAAGGGCAGTCTACCTACCTACCTAGCTGCTGCTAAACGAGTGAGTCATTTAGAACACGCCTCTAATCAATAGCAACATGACTTATAGGGAAAATCTATCCTGTCCCCGAAAGACTACCCAAGTAGGTAAGTATCGTCTGAATTAATATGCCTTTATACGGCTAGCAGTTGCCCGCGACTTCGTCGTCTTCTATTTTACCATCCTTAACGGGGGATTTTTCAAAATAATTTATATTGATTTAAAGCTAATAACCTAAATAGCGATTAGTATGTACGTAACTTCAAGAACATAGGACTTAGGTACATAGAAACTACTAATCCCCTTTTTACCCTTTTAAGGCGGTAATTTCTCAAAACCGTTTCTTAGCTGACATTTACTTCCTAAAAAAATTACCTTTCAAGTGTGTAGGCTTTATACTTCCCGAGATTTCGTGATTAGTGAGTGATTGGATGATACGCAGCATCCATGAAGACTGAATAGCTCCCAGCCAAGACAGTGCTGCTTTCTCTATGCGCATAACCCTTGCGTCAACCAGTATTGGATGGGAACTACAGATAGATAGTGGCGATAACAATAAATCAGTAGCGGTCAATCTAGCACTGGAACTTTATTCCCTGCATAGCCGGTTCTTCAAGACTAACTTATGCAGAATTGCCATCCAATTCGGGGTTTTCATATCTAGAAGCTATTTATCCATATTGAATAGTATAGAATACACATTTTTTATTTACCAGAACAACACAAACAGACTTACATACGGAGTTACTTAAAATTCTATGATGTGTCGTGCCAATAAAAAGGTTCCAACTCAGTTTAATGTTCCAGATACTAATGTACCCACAACTCTAGTACCTGTCAGTACCTATAGAGTTGAGGGAAGTCCAGTTATGAAATCACATATAAAAACAAAAGTAAACTTCATAATGGAAAGGAGATGAAAAACCAATTTTGTATCGAACAGTTGAACAGTACTTTTTCATGAAAAAAGGTCTGTCCAAGTTTCGATTGCCGGCTGGGGTTATTAAGTTTTATTACTTTTTACTTCTTTGAAATCTAATCTGGTTAATTACCAACTTAAAATACTGTCATAATTTGAGGCCGCGTGGTGTGGCCTAGCCGTGACGGCGATCGATAGATTGCATTGGGTAAGCACCGTTGACCCAAGGCGCAACTGAATGATGTAAAGTTTGAATTTGTTCATTATACTTTACCGACTTGTATCGGGAGGAAGGTATGCCTTCAGTCGTGGTCGTTATCATTAGCACCTGCACGGCTAGTGTGGGCAGGAGACAATTCTATCCCCGGAAAAAGGATAGAAATTTATCTTCATTTTTTTCATTTCATTTTTCATAATTGGGGGATGTAATTTTTGTCTCCTGCCTGTGCTAGCTCTGCTGGGATAAGTTATTGTACGGAAGCCCACCAACCCGCATTGATTGAAACAGCATTATATATGGTTATAATATTCGTCTTGCTAATGAGAATAGGCACGTGGCCAGCCATAGGACTCTATACATGTATATAACTACTACATATATAGGCTTTTTTTCAATAATAATAAGGTACTTACTTATTGAGTTAAAGGTAACGATAACGGATGGCCTTCAAAGACTACGATAGTCGCTCTAATAATGTTTTTATCGACTCGTATAAAACATATTCCGAATATCCAATTCTATGAAATAAATATGAGAATTTTCAGATTATTCTTAACTGTTAATAATAAATTCGGCAATCGAAAACGGACATATTATAAGGATACACATTTTGCCTACTCAGTTCCCCGTGAGGCTTAGAGCGAGCCGATGGTTGCTTACTATCTGGGCACAGATAGGTGTATCTTGGAGGACTGATAAAGTCCGTCAGTCGTCACATAATTTTCAGTTGCAGACGCGCCATTGGCCGCCATGGCTTCGAGCGAGTTCGCCGTCAGTTTCGCCGGGAAAGCTTACGACCTCCGGCACTTCGTCAGAGACCACCCCGGCGGGGTCAACACTCTGGAGAAGTTCCGCGGGAAGCCCATATCGCAAGTGATGAGGGCGTACGGACACAGTCGCAGTGCGTACCACATGCTGAATGACTTCCAAGTGGCCAGTGGCAAGGATGTGAACCTCACGGGGGGTGTTAGTGCTAACGGCAGGATCATTACTAAGGACGAGGCGGATAAGGACGAGCAGCAGATCGCATTCTTAGAGGAGCTCGAGGTACAGTTACATTACTTTTTAAGCGACTTAAACTACTAAAAACGTTAAAGTTTGAAAATGAACATCCGAATAGTATAAAGATAGAGGGTAATTTTTTTTTTTTAATCTCTTATCCCTGAATAAAAAATTTGAAAACGTGAAATGGTGAAAAGGAGTGAATAATCTCATTTAAATTCGTTGAGAATGTTGATATGTTTATACGATACGGTAGGTACTCCTCCTAATCTTTCACATTAAAATATTAGTGAACATGACAAACTTTTTTTTAAAATCAATAAGTGATCTTCATTTGATAACGAGTATGTTTTTATTATTCGAAATGAACACATCGTGCTTGGAAATTGGGCGCTTGCAGTCTCGTAAAAAATACTTACGTGTACAAACTTTTATTCTTTAGTGAACGGCTGATGAAGGTAATGATCAGATAATTAGTCCTTATTTAGATCTTGAAAAAAATCAGCAATAAAACTATCAAATCAGGCTTGATACCTCATATAATTTGGTGCAGTTTAGGTTAGCTTACTATATTTTCATTTACCTAATTGCGAGCGCTTCCAAAAATTAACTCTCACATAATTTGGTAAATATATATGCATGCATGCAGTTTTTCTCACTAGGTTTTCCTTCACCTTCAAACGGTGAAGGAAAACCTAGTTAGAAGCAAGTTATATTTAAATTGCTTAAAATAAAAATGCACATAACTCCGAAAAGTCAGTGGTACGTGCCGGAGCTCGAATTCGTTCTCCACGAAAGGCCTTACCGACTAGGCTGGTATTCTCAATGATTAAGTTACACTACTTCCCAAATATATTGTGTTAAAAATATCTATATTTTGTGTTTAATATAATAGTTTTTTTTAGACCTTCTTAAGGTGTACAATATTGAATTAGATTTGTTTGAACTATCTCATACGCTTCAGCCAGTGTTGAAACCCCGAATATTATCAATCTTTCTATAGCATTCTATGCATATATTATACACACATAGAAACTATTCTTTTTATTCATTTTATCTATTACAAAAACATATCAAAATCTGTTGCGTAGTTACAAAGACTTAAGCATATATATATACTATGTCTTCGTTTTATACTATGTAGGATACTAATTTTAGTAGAGAATATTGCAAGTGCCACTAATAATGTATTAGTCGCGCGCCACCTTATATGAACCTGTGACATGTGCGATTGTTAACTTGAAAATTTGGAATTTTACATAGAAAACTATTGTATGTCCATAAGTTCTCAGTCTCAGGCTACGTGATGAATCTTGTTCCACCATCGCCAGCACCATATTCTATACACTGTGTCGTTAAATTACTTAGAACCTTGTATGGAATACAGAACCTTCCACCAAATAGCTATGATAGTATTGTATAATAAGCTAGCTGTTACCCACGTTATTCGTCCATTTTTATTATAATATGCCACCCTTTTTATCATTATATTTAACGTAAACCCAGACGGTGATATCGAGTAATGATATTGTTTCTTACTCAAAAAAATGTTTTTCAGTAAATGTAAATTAAATTGAGAAAACGCGAAAAAACCGTGACCGGAGTGTTGAAGACGATTCTAACATACACAATTAACTGAATTGATGATAATTGGCACGTAAACTTGACCTGAAACATTAATAAAATAGGTCAAGTGCGAGCTGAAATAAAACGTGCACTGAGGGTTTATTGCGGAAACCAATTTAATTACAAAACCTACTTAATAACCTATCTATCTAAAGCTAGAAAACCTGCATAAATCTTTTTTCCTATCTAAGGAACACCACAGTAATACAGAGGCTAGGCTTTTGGTCATATTAAGAGAAACAATAAATATGACCTCCTTCAGTTCATTATTCAGGGAATATAACCGGCAAAAGAGCATCGTGTCTGAAAGAAGAAGATCTTTTTTCCATTAATTTTAGGACATACCCGCTTAGAATACAACTTGTAACACATATTTGTATTTTTTTTATGTTCAAATATAATTTTTTTTTAACTTCACAATCAGACTTTAAGTTATAAGTAATAGAAATGACAAACTAATATTAATATTTACAATAAATATAAGCCGTCTAACTGTTCACTGGCTGTTTGGGTACAATACCCAAAATGCTGGCGCTATTGCCCCTTTGAATTGCTAGACTTAGGGTCACCAGACGGCAAGACCAATTTTGAGACACGATGTTAATAAAATTTTTCGTGTCCGAAAACCAAACGTTCATTATTAGATATTACAAACCAAATGAGTCTCAAACGCATGCGCCGCAAAAACGTAGTCATTGCAAATAACGGAGTATTTACGGCGCTATTAAATTGAACTATTTGCTATTTGTATTAAATTTTAATATTAAGTAATTAACCTTATTCTAAATATTGGTAAACCCGGAAACTTCTTTTTAACAAACAGATAGGTAATCATTATCACTGATAACAAAAAATTGTAAGGTAAACCCACCAAACAGCGTATCTCTCACTCCTGTTAGATATCCGGGCTAGTGCTCAGCCATGGGGCAATAATTAGGGTGACCAGTGGCATGCACTTCATACATGCACAAAAGCTCTGCACACCCTAAAATTTTTATATAACCCATTAATGCGAAGGATTGTTCCATTTTATGACATCTGCCTTCTTTATGCATACCCTGGTCAATAACTCTGTGCACGCCACTGAGGGTAACGATGATTATTTAATTCATTTCTGGATCAGAGTGCACCCGTGTATGCAATTTTCCTGGAGATTGACCACCGAGGCTGAAATCGATCAGGGAAACTGTTTGTTTGTTTGTTTAAAAAATAAACTGAGATAACAAAAGACAAGATCTACCTATATAATAACTAATAAGTACAAATTCGGTACGTAATAATCCTTTAGCAAACGCAAAACATCAGAAGTACTTTTTTTTCTTACTCCGTTAAAGATAAGTATAAACTACTTAGTACGTATAAGTAGTTTATACTTAAGGTATACTTAGTACTTTATAGGTAAGTAAAAGGCATTTCCCTTGAAAGTTCCATTTTATATATCTATTGAAAAAGACAGTTCAGCAAGAAATTGTCCCTTTGTAATTCTGTAAAAGACACCGCACCTGCCTGATGAAGGGCACTTGAAGTGAAGTTCAAAATTATAATTTCAAAATAAGCTCTTTCTAGCTTTTGACCGCCTAAACCAATTTTTAACGATAGGTATGACGAACAATTACGGACTGTTATACAAAATTGTATGTTCTAATTATCACCCGTAGCTTAGGGTGAAATTCAAAAACGTTTTACAAGCTTCCCCTGAAGTTACGGTATCAAGGGCAAAAAAAACCGACTTGTGGTTACTGAGATTAGTGCGTCCAAACCAAAAGAACCAACTCTTCAGCTTCATTATTAGTTTATGGATAGATAGTGTCTATTAATTATCCACAGTAGATAGTTAATATTTTTAACTTGATTCATAGTTCTTCGAACTGTCATCACAACCGCACATGTTTTATCTGTATTCCGAAAAGCGATTCGTCAGTGTTGATAAGCGATGACCAAATATCGATTGTATCTGTTAACTTAACTTGCATTGCGTCGTGTTACTGCTAACACTCCAGGGTTATTACATGTGCCCATGTGAGCAATAATCATGTGGGCATTAGCGATAACCGGCCGTTGTATGTATATACACGGTACTGCTAAATACGGATATCGCTAATCTATCGCGTGCCCATGGGCACATTAACATCACTCTGTGGTCACTTTTATTTTCTTGTTCATGTTACTTCAAGTTCTGTCTTGGATGTTTTTGCATAGACAAACTTTCTTTTCCCAGATCATGCGCACGACATTTTTTTAAAGTCAGAATGACGGTTTCAACCTCAGAACCTAACACAACTCTCTAAACCATAATTTGACAGGTCTAAAAGTAAGGCTATTCTTATGCAAAGCATTGTAAAAAAATATTAGGGTACACCATAATTGACACCACTTTCTCACTAATGGCCAATTCGAATGTTTTATAAGTTCAGGCAATATTATGTGAACATTCTATATTTTATAATCGCAACATGATAATCACAAGAAGTGGGGTTGGTGGTTGATGGAAAGGCATTAACTGTTGACCCAAAAGAAAAGGAAGATGGGTGACCTACTCGTTTAACATGTCGTATACCATTTCTTAGAGAAAACATGGGTACCTAGTAGCTACTATAATTTTCACTAACATCTGAATATATTCATCTTTAGCTAAGAGTCAATTTATTCAGATCACAACTGAAGTTCGCCATTCTGCGTTGGAGAAGCGTGGGATTGCGTATCTCTATTTCTCTCTCCTGACTGATTTAGCATACGATCTCGAACTCGCTTTCGAAGCTCTATAATGTCTGCGCCAGTTTTCGAAGCATTTGTATTCGTTTGGGAAACCGACGCATATACTAGCTATTTTTATTGCTATAATAGCTTTTTGATACGCTTGTATGCTCTTATCGCAAAACGTGCGAAATCATGCGCCGAAAATATTTCTTTTGTCGGTCCATCAATGCAATAATTCTTTAATGATAACTTATCAGATGGTATGTTATAGGTAGGTTTTGCAGCAGCGATCTTAGGTGGCCCTTTCACTCTGATGATTTGCGATAAATATGTTCATCACTTTCACGTTGTGGAAATCTACTTCTTGTAGGATTAGGCAATTCGATAGAAACCAGACACCAAGCTGTTCTGATTTGGCAAATCGTTCGAGTGAGGATTCATTTGTCAAACGTGTAAAAGATACTTACGTGTAATTTAGGCCAGCGGTTATCTGTGTTATCGCTGATGGCGGTATCTACTAATTTGGGGATTGTCCGCTATCGATCCGGGCAGTAATAAATGTTAATCTTCAACACCCAGGAGTGACTCACCGCACAGTTTTCATTTACACTGAAAGGTGAGAGCGGGCGCGCTCGCGTCCATATCGCACTCAACGATTTCAACCCGAAAACCTTGCCTTTTGAGATACCCCATTTTTAATAAAACTTGAAATTTTTGTTACCGATAGGTTTTCCTCCACAGCATCATTAAAAATAGTGGTAGTAGTTTGCATTTGTTGATTCGGATGTTTTGAAAGGAGTTATATTCAATTTGTAAAAGTTTTTTTTTTAACACAGGGGTGCAATACATAATTACATAATGGAGTAATATACCCAATTGAATTCAGAGAGGTGTAGGCTTTAGCGCTTTAGATACCATGCCTATAAGTTAACTGTTATAGGACGGCATATTATTTATTTTTTGGAATTATTATTCATATAACTTTAGTACTGGGTAACTGTTGCTGGAAGGCTGGAAGGAAGCAATAGAGGATATTAAAATTATGGCTATGGGCGGCCGCAACAGCTTGTAAAACAGCAAGCCGCGCCCGCTGCCGCCAGTTGCGGTGAACATAGCCACCCTTCGGGAAAGCTTTATGCCCAATGAAATACTCACAATTTAGCTACCGTGCTGCAACTACTTATTGATGCAAAAACTATGATGTTCAACAGCGCGCTGATTTATGAAGCCGAAAAGGCGAAAAATCATCCACAACCTAATAATGTCCCACTACATTCTTATTGGGAAAAGGGAATTAGAGCAACGATCCACCCGGCTTAGTTAATGGAAAGCAGAAACAGAAAGCTTATTTCGTTAGTCCGGGTTGGTGCTGAGAATTCCTTAAAAGAAAAACCAATACTGTTCCCCAATTACTGTCCCCCTGTGGAACTGTGGAAAAGAACTGTGATTCGGAGTAGAACACGCTTACCACTAGACCAACGTGACGTGGTATATCGTGGTATAGCTATAAGTACCGCGTCGCGTTAGTCTTGCAATTAGTGAATGGTTTTTAATTCAACGAAAAGTTACCTTTATATTGTGGATTGAGATTTCTTCAGATTTAAGTAATGGTAATATACACTCAAGATGTCAGCTGCCAGTAGGAAGGGTAGGTTACGTTTTAAAGTTGATTAAAAATGGCTGGGCGAGAAGTTTCAGATCTGCCACGCTACGTCGCGTCGTAAGCTAGCTAGATAGGTACGTAATACTACAAGTACGTAATGTTGTTAAGTGAACATTATTTATCGAGCTGTTGAATTTCGCTTCTAATCACCGCTAATTGTCGACAGCGCGTCCGCGGTCCAGCGTCCGTTTCTACACGAAGGTCGCGCCGGCTCGACGAGCAGCTGGGAGTAGGATGTAAACAAGGAATACCGATCGGAGTCGTAACATAGAGAGGGTCGCAGCAGGAAGCCGAGGAAAAGATATACTGCTCTAAATATATACTAGCTAGCTGTTGCGCACGTTCTCTGTCCGCGTTTATTGCGTATTTCTCACAAATCCCGTGGGGACCGTTATTTTCCTAGGATAAAAAATAACGAATGACGGAGAGTATTTAGTGTTTAGTATGACTAAACACTCTAAATACTCTCCGTCCTGTCAACTATCCCTATCGCAAATCAAAATCCAGTTTAGCGATTTAAGAAGGGCACAGAAACAAACCAAAAATCACTAATTATTATCAATCAATCAAATAAATAAATAAATATACGACGACAGTACACACATCGCTATCTAGCCCCACAGTAAGCGTAGCTTGTGTTATGGGTACTGTGATAGCTGATGAATATTTTTTTATAAATATACTACACATAAATACTTATAATATACAGATAAACACCCAGACACTGAATAACACTCATGTTCATCACACAAACACTCTCCAGTTGTGGGAATCGAACCCACGGCCTTGGACTCAGAAAGCAGGGTCGCTGCCCACTGCGCCACTCGGCCGTCATTTTTAATCAATTAAATTTTTGTCAGAATGTGGTAGATGTAAATCAATGCACATTTATCTTTGAATTCATATGAATTTTTCGGGATTGCCATTACCCACGAGAAATGTTGAGCTAAAAAAGTTGCAAGGTTTCATGTCTTAACGATATTATACAGCAAAATTGTTAAAGCGTTCAAATATACGATACTCAGAAACTACCATTAGACTTATTATTTATTATCCAGGTTTAGGAATCACTACTCAGAAAATCAAAAGAAACAAAAGTAACCTCTACAAGTAATTGCCAACTCATATAAAGTAGGTATTTGCAACTCGTTGAGCCATGCTCGTCAACGAATTTCCAAGATCTAAAATTTATGTTTTATAACTCTTAACTAAGTAAGTATTCTGTGTAAAGCTTTGTCCGTTGTCCACTGAGAGACTAAGTTTAGATTAGGTGTAGGTTTTCAGGTTAAAATAAAAGATCTTTTACGCGATGGTTGCCTGGAAGACGTACCTTATAATTTGCATTTTTGGGATTCATTTCTGCGGTGTACAGTACAAGTGCATTAATTCATTGCCATCATTAGGTATATGGATGAGAAAGCCAAGCACCATCTTTTACTACAATAACTTTAGAAAGCTCATGCGATGACCACGATTCAACGTCAAAATCAAATCATCAAATTCTAAAAGTCACAGGTCATCCCACGATCACTGTGAAATATTCCGTTTAATTTGTTCCAGAGCAGACTGGACTGGTCTAAGCCTCTGCTGTGCCAGTTGCACAAGATCGCGCCCCACTACGAGCAGTGGGTCAACAGCGCCGTGTACCGCAAGTGCCGGCTCTTCAGCAGCCCCGTGCTGGAGAGCTTGACCTTCACGCCGTGGTACATCGTGCCCATGTTCTGGATCCCCATCATTGTGAGCCTGGGCGTGTTGCAGTTTCTTGATCACGTGTATTGTGGAGGTAATTTAAGGATCACGATACACAATAGTGGTTCAGCCTCCAACACTTTCTCCTTAGGCAGCAATATGTTTTAGTTGAACTCATGGGGATATACGATGTACTATAGGGCTCCATTAGATTATTATTAGAGGTTTTTGTGACAGAGCTTGTCCGGGAAATACTACTGCCATACTTATTTCTGCCTCAAAGCAGCATTGCTGTCGCCAATCTGCGTTGCTGTATAGCAGTCTGAGGGGCGTGGTTGTTGGTGTAATTATAGGACACCTAAGCCTCAAGTTGACGGACATAGGGTTGCAGTTGTAGGACGTGTACCTTGCATGCCCTGCGAAGTATTTCTCTGCTTTTAGGCGATGATTTTCCACTTTCTATCAGTTGGGCCATTGGCTTAATTAAAAAAAAGATTTAAGTTGGAACTGAAGTGACGAAATATACTTAATTCTTCCGTAAGATGACTAATTTAAACATCGTAATAAGCAGACGAGTTTAGATATGGTATTATCTTTACAAATTAGGTTAAAGTGATCAAAGATATTGGAATTAACATTACAAAAGTCTGACTTATCTTCTTCGCATATAATTAAATTTGCTGATCAAATCTTCGAATTGGACAAGATTTAATGCTATTATAATAAAAGCTCGACATGATCGAAAGCCAGCTTGAAGATAATCTTCCAATTCTTCCAATTATTATTCAATTAGCCCTTTGCTATCGTCTGGTCTGGAAAAAGGAGCTACGGCTAAATCATAAGTATTTTTCTCTTCCTATACATTAACGAATGTGTTATCAGCAGTTAAGTTCTTTAAAACCGGACACTGTCAGTAGGCCTCGTCCACAAATTCAAAGATCGTCTGATTGCTATATTGGGAGTTTTTCTGACCGTCGAAGAATAGTATTAGCTATAGTTTATATAAGTAACTAAATAAAATAGGCAGACGACCGTTCGCTCTCAGAAAATACATGTTCAGTAGTATCTAGATCCTTATAGAATGTTGATATTACTGTTACTTGATAGTATCCCTAATTCAAGGCACGCTTCTGCATCACAGGTTCGTGTGAGGAAGCTACCATGTCGGGGTTCGAGTTCATAGGCCACGTGGTGTTCGGCGTGTTCCTGTGGAGCCTGCTGGAGTACTCGCTGCACCGCTGGGTGTTCCACTACGACCCGGGCTCCTCCGTCATACTCATACAGATACATTTTCTGATACATGGAATGCATCATAAGGTAACGCTATAAAGAAATATACTTTGCCGTGGGGTGACGACTAATTACAGATCAGTAGGCCGTATTCTCTATCTCAGTTGACAACAAAATTAGCTAGCCACTGTATAAATTGTCCACCAAGTAACCTGTTAAATCCATGATTTGCATTCTGTAACCTAATTTTCTATCTATATTTGTTTTATCTCGGTTAGCAGTTTCAATTATTACACAATATATAATCATGGTTTGAGCGTTTAATTGGTGGTAACTTTCGACAATGGTTAGCTAAACAAATCCTTGTCTTCCTGCGGGTGTCGTACGAGGCGACTAAGGGAATATAACGTGTATGCACGCGCTGTTGCATCCTAGTCCAGCTATCCATCTAGTTCTATCTACTACGATCACTAACCGATCTGCCCAGCTTGATTATGTGCATTCTCTTGTTGGGGAAACCTTTAGTCCAGAAATGGACTGGCTCATCATACGGGTGGTTACTCTACTTATTTTTACAGACTTGATAAGAACAAGAGCCCTTAGGCCGTATCATATGGGGTTGGCCTAACGTGTGTTCTTCAAACTTGAAGACAGGGTAGGGTTTTTAATTTTGGCATATTACTTACGACCGGCTTTATTTCGGATTTTTGTTTTTAAAGTTGAAGTTTGTAATCCCCTTTTATTCGCAAACTCTACATAACATCCAAATTAAATTGACTTCATGCAGAATTGTCAATATTGATCCATGTATCCATTTTAATCATTTATTTATAGCTTGTTTGTTCGTTTGTATTCCGAATAAAAAAATAATTGAGGCTGTCAAACTTCAAAAAAGGTGTTCAACGTTATTTTGAATACACAGAACTTGCACCATTATAGATAATAATATTGCTTGTCTCGTAGGTACCCTTCGACGGGCTGAGGCAAGTTTTTCCCCCGCTGCCGGCGCTGTTCCTGGCCTGCATCCTCTACCTGCCCGTCTCCATGGTGCTCGCCTTCCCGTTGACCAAGTTGACCGGCGCACTTATAGGTACAAACACACGATCAAACAGTTATTAGTAAATTTCAAGCTTCGTTTCTTATCTAAGTTATTGGTCGGCTTCTTCTCAATAGAATCTGTTGGCTGTATTCTTATCTTGCGGCAAAGTAACTACAAACAGATCGACTTTTTTTGGGCTTAATGTAAAGTACTTGAAATAAATCCTTACTTCCTTACTAATGATACACTTACCTATATCCTCTATTTATTTATTTATAATAACGCTGATGACTGCCAGTGTCTTTGTTTGTTTTGTACATCCTAAAACACTTTTTTAGGTTGCAAAGGCAGCCATATCATTAAAATGATCTTTTAAAGGCGACCCCAGCGTACGAAGCCGATAAAAAGGTGGTAAGGTTGAGAGTAACAGAGGCATTTTTTATCTATATAAAACCTTAATGAACTAAGAACGCAAAGTGTTAGTGAATTTATAATTTGAAATGTTTATCCCTGTGATATGCCGCGCGCGCGACTGCCTCTACTCGGCAACCACGCACTGAACCTTTTGCTTTCGCCGCGCAGGCTACCTGGCGTACGATATGATGCACTACTACGTGCACCACGGCGCGCCGCGCAACGGCACTTACCTGTACGCGATGAAGCGGTACCACTCCAACCACCACTTCCACAACCACGACAAAGGTACACTTATTTGTTCCACCACAAGTTAGACCTCGACTGTACAGTCACAATTATTACTATGTTTTTCGGGATGAAAAGTAATTAACAAACGTCATAAAAGTGTAATTGATTGATCATATATTGTTCAGTCTTCATTACACAAAATATAAGGTACAATAAAATAAAATAATATAGACGAATCTTAAAAACTAGATATTAAAAAATGAAGTGTGTCATAAATATTTCAACTAATATTTAAAGGCACATTGACCATTAAAATTAAGAATTTATCCCTTTATGTTTCAGCATTCGGCATCAGCAGTAAACTGTGGGACCATATCTTCAAAACTCTTGTGCAAGTTAAAAATCTGGGATTCAGCTTGCATTGGTAGCCGGTGGGAAAGTATTTAACGGTGACTTTACATGTCGCTGGTATTCAACGACATTATACAACGTGTAAATGAAAACCGAAATTATACTTCGCAGGCTTTAGAGGAACATTATGTACTGTCTCTGAGACATGTCTGTGAAATCAAAAACCTAATAGTTTTTGAGTAAACCACTGCCATAGGTTTTACTGAAAGAAATCAGATACAGCCCTAACATCACATGCAAAATTAATATCAAGCACCGGGGAGCGTAGGTATTATGCACGTGTTGGTCTTTTATCTTCAATAGGGCAGTCATAAGTAAAAACTTGTAGTAAATTCGTTTGTATGGAATATGAAATATTCTTATGAATCCTTCAACATTATTTCGTGATTCGATTACACGTTGTATACAAAGGTATTTAGAAAACGGGGTACTAGGAAAACATCTACTTAGCATATATTTGTGTTGCCATATAAAAGTATGCTAAAAACCATAATTTGCTGAATGTAAAGACATGATAAAAGATTGAAACGTGTATGCGTTTGCGTGTGATCGTGTGCTGTAAATTATTGTTTTGCCATAATCTAAAACCATAAAAAAAATTCCGTTACCATAGTAATTCATATGTAAAAACAGGTGATGTTTTTGTTGTCACAGTGTATTTTTTACGAAAAGGTTGTACTTAATATTATTTATTTCTTTAACTGTGATGATCCCAGGAAAATGTGCTGGAAGAAAAGTGTAACAACCATCTATCATGAATACTGTAACAACCATCGACTTAGGGGGTACTTTTCCCTTCCCAAATAGCCAATACGTTAAACAGGTATATTTTTATAATAATTATTATTATTATAACTAGGTACGTTTAAGTGATAACGGGCTACTGAGTATCAAATTAGTATGGAAGCATTTGTTTGTTAAATATTTTATTTATATTTAGCACTTATTTGACTGGGACAATTTTATTGTTGTATAATTTAAGTCGAATCTTTCTACCTTTAGCTTAGAAAAGGACTTCGAGTAAACATCACAGGAGTACTAGGTAGACGTAGAATTCTTGTGAACAATTGCGAACGGCGCGTTGCCCTAGGTCCCGATAATTAAAAACTATAATAGATTTTCATCAGAGCATAGGTATTAATTTGTGTTTACGTTCTCACCTTACTTTATTTGCAATCGTCCTAAGTTTGCAAGGATTACATTTTCATACATGGATTTTTAATCACAACCATACTTTCATCACAAAAATACTTATTTTAATCCTACAAAATTGCCAAGTCCTTACTTATAAAAATAAATTGATTAACCTCATTTTTGAAAGTTGGTAATCCGCGCGATTAAAGAAAAGATTTATTAATAGCGGTCGATGTTAAGCTACCTCATTCGTACTATATTCACACGCCCCTAAATTGTATGAAAAATATAATATAATTTTGGCCGTAGGTATTCAATAAATCTTTTCTTAATTGGCGTTAGTATCAACAGTACCTAGTACCTACCCACTCAAGAGTATCAACAGTACCCATAAGATACTTCATAAGTTAAATTAGTTCATAATCCTTGACGAAATACGGATAATGGGAATTTATAAAAATAAGAATATTATTATTATCATTCATATTACACCAATTATTGCAATAAATGTAGTTATTTCTATTTGAATAGCATCGTAATAGGTATCTTCAGAATAAGATACTTAAATATTATTTTTAGTGAATCTCTCGACATGTAATTCCTATGATTTAAATTTTAGCTTTAAACCATGATAAGTAAGTAAGAATATTATGTTTAAACAGTTCATTTGGACTTTGATCCAGAGTAGTCAGTTACTGATAGGTTATACTTACTTATGTTAATAAACATAATAACATAACACAAGCTACGCTTCCTTTGGGGCAAATGGCAATGAGTGTGATGTCGTAGCACGTACCTATATTTATTCGTAATTATTTATTTCAGTAGTACCAAATCAGGTACTTACTATTCAATTATCTGCGCACCCAATATGATTGTGAAACTTAGGAAACCTAGGTACTTATTATTATGTTTGTAGTAAAATAGCGTATATGTGTATAAATAGTGGATACTGTATGTTTCTAAAATTGGCTTGGTTGCCTAAAGCATCAAGCAGACATAATATATAAAACATTAGTAAGTATTCATTATTATTATTATTCTGGAAATGGTTTTGGAGTTTGCTTGTCGCCCCTCACCATATCCCCGTCCGTATTGACCCCGCACTACCGCAATATTGTAGTGGCTGCACAGCTGTCACTACAATATTTTGTATGTTGCGATACTTAAATGCGAAAGATTGTGATGATTTGAATAGATCAGAAATTAATGCCTAAACGGAAACGTATAAAGGTTGACATACACAGATAGATAACAGGTGACTTGTCAATTAACACAAGATATTTTATAGCGGATAAGTCATGTGTGCTAGTTTGTATTTTTTTTAGTTTTAACAGTTTAGCTTAAGTTAGGAACTTAGTTTAATAAATACTACCTGCTTTGGTATTTAATTTAAGTATTCTTTCCTTAGTGAGCATTTCTTCTTGTCTATTGTTAGAACTTGTAAGTATTCGACTTTACCTTACTGTTTTCTTATCCATCTTTTAGCACACACAAAGTGTTGAATGACACTATCGGCTCCCTTCTTGTGTGTTATACTGTCTCGAGTATGTAAGAGATTGCAGAGAAAGAGCAAATTAATATCAATTATGATTATAGGTTAATAGTCACCGTCATCATATCTACCCATTACCGGCCCACACGGAATGAAGGGCGTTAAGGCCGTAGTCCACCACGCTGGCCCAGTGCGGATTGGTGGACTTCACACACCTTTGAGAACATTATGGAGAACTCTAGGTTTCCTCACCGATGCGATGTTTTTCACTGTTGAAGCAAGTGATATTTGAATTGCCTAAAACGCACAGAACTTAGAAAATTTTGAGGTGTGGCTGGTGAACTCGGCTCTCCGAAAGTAAGGTCGAAGTCGTACCCTCTGAGCTATCACCGCTTCTGGTTTATAGTGCTACTAAATAAAAAAGTCCAACTTTTTATGAAACATCGCCTTAATGCGGATTTGTCGAAAAAAGAGGTCGAGTTCTACCTTCTAACCCTGCTTACAATGATTATTAGTACATAGAGCTCTATGTATCAGATTGGTTAGACTTGAAAAACGAATACGTTTTTAAAATCCTTTTATATACCTACGGTAGATAACTAAGTAGTAGAATCAGTAGTCTTGAAGAACAAATGTTCAATTACTAAAATATTATTAAATAGGACATATTTTGTGAATGTTTTAAGATAAATTGTTAATAAACTGATGGTGTGATTTTATTGTAAATACCTTCTTATGCTGTTATCGGCAGCCATAAAACCGTGAGGAAACGAGATTATGAAAGATTGTAACCAATATTTCACAATAATAGCCGGCGATAAGTCAAAAATACCTAAATTGTTATATAGATACCGTTCGATGACAGGGCAATAGTGAGTTTGACTTTAAGAACGACACGATTAAGTAATATGTAAAAGTGTACCCGCGATTACAATATAACTGCGCCTGTATATCTTTTCATTAAGCTCTTATAAGAGTTATACGAACCTACTTATATGTCTCTTAGGTCGCAGAATAAACAAGGAGTTGGTCAGCCTACGTTTTTCAGCCTACCTAGGTATTGGAAATCTATAAAATGAGTGTTGAAAAGATGAATAAAATACCCTTTTTTCTAATGCTAGTAACATTAGTTTATAGAATTGAAGAAGGTATAGGTTAAAAAGCATCGGCTATAAAACAGCTGCCTCTTATGAATTGGTTTTTAAAATCGTAACTAGTCCTATATATTTAGAGTAGACGTAAAAAGAAAAGCCTGCAAGAAAATTCTCGTTGATTACCTTTCATCTGCTAATTATAAGCCCACTGCGCTAAGGAAGTGGACAATAAGGTAATGAGTCATACAATCTAATGAAAGTCATACCGATGGAGAAATTGCGAAAGGGACCGACGCGACGCTCACAACATTTGCTAAGTATCCGTGAATTGTTTTCTTTGATTCGAATTAACGCAACGAACGTGACCCGATAAGCCATCGTATAAAGGCCTCTACATGCTGACGAGCCGGAAACGCGCTGCGATTGCAGACTGCATGGATAATAAACTAGCTATATAACTCACGGATTTATTAATTACTTTTACCATACCATATCTTTTTGAGACCCGATATATACAGACCCGATGTTATGTGTAGATTATTCATTTTAGATTATACTTTATTCAAAAAAAAGTTATAATCATTTAAAAAGTAAAACCATGTAAAAATAGCCCGGTGCGACCTGTTTGCTTACTACCATGGCTTATATCAAATCAATTTCAGTTCGAGGATGAAGAATTATTTTAATCTGACAGTTTTATATGACTTACGTTGAGTTTAATAAAATAAGTACTTATCATAATTCTAACACAAGAGCTACTCGTACACAGTACCTACTTAATCATTGAGCTTAGGATTTTCTCGTTTTCTTTTTACTTGTACTGAAGTACCTAGTTTTAAACATTGTCACTGGAAAGTATTAACTCTTCAGTGAAGGTTTCTTAGTATAAAACTCGCTCGCATCAATTTATAAAATTTTACTTAGACTTTAAATTTTTGTTAGAAGCTTTGAATTTGAACAGCAAAACGATCATAATAACATTTTAACTTATGAAATACATGTATAAACAACTAAGATAAAGATGAGTTCTTTCAAAGCTAAAGTTTCAACTTCATAAATCACGTCGTTATTGAGAAAATGTGCCTGGAAAAATTGATGAACGGTGTCGTTTTTCCATTTGAGGTACTCTGAAAATTTAGTTAAATACTCTATGGAGTAATTTGCTTATGTATGACTCTTACGTATACGTACGTATACGTACGGCGATATCGCTCTTTAATAAATGCAAATACATGCTTTTGGACACCGGTGTTTAACAAATGCGCGTTTCTTGCGCGCAGCAAACAAGATGTCTGCAAAGAGCCTTAGATTCTACAAAAACAAATGATTGAATTAACGTAAGGTTCAACCTGCCGAACGTTACGCGATATTTTAGGACTATCGTTAATTATGACACACAACTTTATCTTCCACATTTACATATTTCTTTAATTTCCCTATTCAAGTTACCGCCGCGAAAGATAGAGCATGTGAATTTATATTATTAAAATTAAACTGTTCACTTCATATTCACTTCGTTATTAACAAAATACATAATACTTGTATGTTTGTGAGAAATAGGTTTAAAAATTATGAATGCAAAAAGGTCAAGTAGAAATATACTGTCGATTTCAGTGTTGTTGTATTTATTCTGTTCGTCAGTGAGTGCCTGCTTCAGTTCCGGTTGGGAAACTCTATTCGAAGATTTACTCTCCGATTTGTGCCCAATTTTCTCCAGTACAACATCAACCATTAATGACCTTTTCCTCTCTTCAGGCAAGTGATTTTATTAAAATAGTAACTTACATATATCCTTTGTACATTTCCTACCTTATTTTCCTTCCTCAACAAATTAGTCTTTGACTTCAATCTCATCGAGGGGTAAGTGATCATCACTTAACAGCAACAGTCAGGAAGGAGGGTTTTTGAGCAAATACCTTTAATGCTGCTCCAATGCGTGTTGATGTTAGTGATAATAAACAAGATACTGAGAAATTTAAAGTGAAAAATCCATTACTTTAACAATCTTGGTCCAACCCGAGTTTTGGACACAGGACTTTGTGATCCATAATTGAACAAGCTCGACGAGACGAGAACACTAGACCGACGAGGCAATAAAAGTTATCATTTATTATCCGTTTGAAAATATTGGAAATAAATAATCCTAATTGATTATGATATTTTCCACTAGCTGGCGCATAAGTCAAGAAGCGTGGAGTATATAACATATAGTTACGACCAATCCAAATTATTATTTTTAAAAAGCGGAAACTACACAGACGTCTGACGGAAGTAACGCTTAAAAAAATCTGAGTTACTCCTTAGTGGCGCCTAAAGAAGTTTTATTTCAAAAACACACAATTTATTTTATTGAGAAAAATTTATTCATGTGTATCGCGGCCAACCATGGTTAATATAGGCAATAATATACATTGTTAAATATTGGATAATAATTATTTATTGTAAAGGTGCGTTGCCGAAGATCTCCACTCCACACGAGATACTCCACACCAAACATGGTGTCGAGTATAAGGATTAAAGAAATTATAAATTACACCTGCTACAGATTCTCTTGATTTTCGCGGAGTATAGCAAATTAAGCTTAATTTTCATAACATACCTGTTTTTCAGTTAAATAGATTATTTTTAGTGAAATCCTGACGGGTGCTATGGTGGAGTGCTCGATCGCTGAAATAGGAAGGTTTTTTGTTAGATCTCGTGTTGTGCAAGGGGAACCAAGTCCAACTATTCATCATCGGAATTATTTGTCATTCAGTCTTTCGAATTCATCTAAACATATGGCCGACATTTCTGACAACTTCGATAGCGCGATGTAGGATCTTGTGGCGCCATCTAGTTTATTGACGTGAAGAACACAGTTTTTTAACCTCATTTAGTAGCAATCAGCTCCTAACCCTCCTAGCCCAATGAACTTAAGCTCCAATGGAGTGCTTAAACAAACACTTTGCAGAAGAAGAAGACTCACCGATCACGAAGGAGCTGGTCTCCGAGAGCTTCCGCTGCGGGCGTGAGCTGGCGCGCGAGGCCCGGCAGCGCGCCAGCAAGCTAGTTCGCAGCGGCGTCAGTTTGGAGGCGTGCTCGCCCGCCATGCTGCACTTCTTCTCCTCCAAGCTGGCGGGCGACACGAAGAAGGCCTCCGAGCTGTCCAATGAACTGCTCTCTGCTACTAAAATTCTGCAAATGAAGGTGTGCTCGACGTAAGTTATATACTAACTTTTCACCCGAATATGGCTTTGTTTAATTTTTTTATAGTCAAAATTGACGGACCAAACAGATGTCCCACCTGTGGTACATGGATAATATTGCCTATAAACAGAGCAATGCTTTGCAGGGCAAGCAAGAAACACGTCCTGCTACATGCCGCCCTCTGTCCATCGACCTGTTGCGTAGGGGTTAAGCCTCATGTGCCCGTAACTACATCGCACACAGCATTGCAATAATACTGCTTAACGGTAGGAAAAGGCATGGTGGTAGTATTGCCCCGGACGAGCTCTGTCACGACAAGCTCTACTACTACTCAAAACTAAAAATATGTGCAACTTGTGTGGTGACGGCAGATCAGAATACAGTTGTTGCTCTCATCGAGTATCGTACGAGGCGACTAAGGGAATATAACGGGAAACGGGCAGCAGTATCTTCAGTACAACCATCCACTGCGATCACCAACCTTAGGTCCAGCAGTGGGCTGTTAAAGGTTTATTGATGATAAAGGACTGGCTCTTAGTACTGGTCGTGACTCTACCTTGAGCAAGAGAGCTCGTGGTGATTATTGGGTCCAGCAGTGGACTGTTATAGGCAATTGATGTGTAATTTGTTTTTTGTAATGCGTTCATCGTGGTGGTACTTGGATAAAAACGTCCTGTTAAAAAAATAGGGAAAGAAAGTAACGTATATTCCCTATGGAATCTCATACATTCATTTTCGAAAATGTATCAAATTGCACCAGAAAGAGAAAATATTTAATCCTCAAATAATAAACATAACTATGATGATGATGAAGATGATTACAATCCAATGGATAAATATTGCAACATCATCTGTGACGCTTGTTACCACCACGGCACATTTAGTCACTTTCATTTCTGAATTCTGCTATTGTTCACAATAGCTGTTTGTGGTAAAATGTGTCAACACGAAAGCAACATAGCACAAAATAATATTATTCGTTTACACGGAATTTTATACGTGCTCGTACATGCGCATGGCAGCTACATAGAGTCCGGACATTGCTTTAACCTGCCGTGAGCTTAACGTGCCTCGGAGAACGTTAAACTGTCGGTGTTGCGCCAGATCTCTTTCCTGTCGTGTCGGACCTGCCATCCCATCGTACTTTTAGAGTGAGAGAATAGGAAGCACACCTGTGTGTGCACACTTGTGCACTTAGGTATAATACCTCCCAATGGTCAAGGGAACTGTCAAGAGTATTATCTATTGTACCCACAGCTCCGACGTCACTCCAAACACCTTCCTCTCGTTTTTGGAGAACAACCCGGTGCAGCCGCGCGACTTGTCCTGCAAGCCTACCAAGGTGTGCTGCGTTGGAAGCAGCAAGTATCGCAGCATCGACGGTGCGTGCAACAATCCGCAGCACCCCGCGTGGGGACGCCGCGGAGCACCCTTCACCAGGATCACCGCACCCAGATATGCTGATGGTAAAGTTTTTAAGATATCTTCACTTCTTTGAATGAAACCTCGGCAGGTTTAACGGCTTCAATGAATCCGCTTCATGGAACCTACTCGCCCTTCCTCCCAAAAATGGGTGGTAAATATCAAGATGAAGATTACTTCGGATTACTAATCGTCACGGTGGTTGACATGTAGCAAAGCATCAATGAAAAAGAATGTGCCATTTGTTCTAGCACATCTGTTTTACATAAAACAACGTTAGGTGGGGTTCTTGCCGTCTCATAACCTCCAAATGTTCTCGTTTTGTGTGGTAACGGCAGGTCAGAATACAGCTGTCACCACCCAACTAACATGACTAAGTGAACATACTGGAGAACTGACAGCATCGTCCACTGTGATATAATCTAATCTAGTGATTTGATAACCTATATTGACTTAAAAAGCTGAGCATTGAGTTTTTGTTACTCAATGAAGAGATTGTCTCATCAGGTTCATCTGCCCTCGCTAGGTATATACGCAATGCCCGTGGCCCGAAGCGGGCGGCCGCTTCCCAACCCCCGCGTGCTGTCAGCGCGGGTGTTCGCCGACAACCCGCGGGCAGGATCGAGCCGCTTGCTAAGCGCACTTAACATGCAGTGGGGACAGTTCATCACGCACGACCTGGTGTTCCAGGTCATGGAGGCCACTGGTAATAGACTTAATACTTCACTTCATCATACCCATTACCATACATAGTTCACCAAGCTAGCTAAGTGCGGACTAGGGGAATTCACACGCCCTATGATGTAGAACACTCAAACATGCAGGTTTCCTCACTATGTTCTCCTATTCCCCGAAAGAGAAGGAAGAAAAGATTGATTGGGTCTAATGACGTACAAATAACTGTGCCGTACGTACCGACTGTTTTACCGATGTTAGTTCAAAGTATTTAATAAAAAAAAAATGCCCATAATCGTCCTCAATCATTAATAAAAAAGCGCTTGCTTAGTCCTAAAAACTCTTCAGCTAATAGATAATAGATTAGGATTCGCAGTCGACAAATATTGAAAACAGTTTCGCAGTCGCAATTTTTTTAACTGTTTCGCCATTTTTAAATTTAGGAAAAATCCGCTGTTTTAAATTTTAAACTCAACATCTCGGCGCTCAGACGAGGGCGGCATACAGTGCTGCCTCGGCGACGGGCGCGATGTGCTGCCGCAGTCGATGCTCAACGACAAGTGCATCCCCATCTGCGTGGCCGAGGATGACCCATTTTACAGGCAGCACGGCGTCCGCTGCCTGAACTTCGTCAGGAGTGTCACCGCGCCAAGAGAGGACTGCAGCCTGGGGCACGCGGAGCAGGTAAACATTTGTTGATAATCCTCTACTTCCACGCTTGTCCTGAGTTTTTAACGGAGTCTGCTTATCCACAATCTATGCTGAAAATGCTCGGCGAATGATTACATCTCAAGTGGATTTAAAAGAAACAAAACAAATTTCCACAATAGTAAAACATAAATAGTTAAATTTAGATCAATCCAATAGCCCATCTGGATAAATCCAGTGTGTAAACGTGACTTTCACGTCATCGAATTATAGAGCAGTAACCATTCTTGAACTGCTTCGTTGGTCTAGAGATTAGCATGTTTAACTATGGATAATGAGATCCTGGGTTCGGATCTTGGGATGGGTCAAAACTTGTACCTAACAAGTCAACAACTGTGTAAACGAGGATTTTCAGTACTAGCCCGGAGTTATGAAATGAGTTATTATAACATCCTGGTGATAATAATCGTTAAAGCCCACCAACCCCCAATGGATCAGCGTGGTGGGTCTATGATCTAAAAACCGTCTTTCCTTTTAGAGGCCAGGCCTGTGACCAGCAGTAGGACTTTTATAAACTGTGGATGTGTGCCTAAGTGTGGACGTTAAACATTTCTGACAAAATGTAATTACCATGTTTTTTTAGAATTAACGACCACTGACATTTACCTTAGCACAGAAAAATTAACTAGTCTCTGACCTATTTTTTTCGAAATTACAGATGAATACAGTAACTAGTTTTCTTGATGGATCACCACTCTATAGCTCTGACCCAAAACTCGCTGCCAAACTTCGAACTAAATGTGGTGGAAGATTGAAAGAGGAAACCAGAAAAAACTGCAAAGGAGGCTTCCTGCCGTCAGTAGATGATAAATCAGCTGTTTGTGATTTGAGAAATTCTTCGGAACCTTGTTATTTAGCCGGTATTACAATCAACTTATCTTTTATTTTTGCAGATAACAATGCTCATATTTAAGTCATAAGATCTCGTTACAAATCTCCGATCTCTTTAGGAGTGACTTATTAGAATTCGAATCACTATATTAAAATGCT
This sequence comes from Pararge aegeria, assembly GCF_905163445.1. NCBI lineage: Eukaryota > Metazoa > Arthropoda > Insecta > Lepidoptera > Nymphalidae > Pararge > Pararge aegeria. The sequence continues at coordinate 18,860,256 of NC_053189.1, forward strand.
AGATGACGTAGTGTACCTATGTACTAAAATTGAAAAGGGGAAAAAGGGGAATACATAGTATTTTTTGGTTTCAGCAAGATACTGTTCTTAATTTTTTTTTTTGTTTTATATTACTGGGACTGGACTGCATTTTCACCTGAGTGTAAGTGATGATGCAGTCTAAGATGGTAGTGGGATATCCTGTTAGAGGTATGGAAGTTATATAAGGCCCATAACCATTATATTTTACGCGAACCGGAACGCTTGATCGCTTAGCGGTAACATCTTTTTTACAATAAAACCTCACGTATATTCTGCGGCAGGCGATAACAGAATCAACCAAACTCCAATGCTGGCCGCGCTCCACACGCTGCTGCTGCGGGAACACAACCGGGTGGCGGACATCCTCTCCGGCCTCAACCCGCTGTGGAGCGACGAGAAACTGTACCAGGAGGCCAGAAAGATTGTCATCGCGGAGATACAGCATATCACTTACCAGGAATGGCTGCCTTTGAATTTTGGTAACTCTCCAACTCAATTTAACTATTTAACGCTATTCCAGCACTTTGGGGTCCCAAGGTGAATGGCGACCCTGCACCAGTAAACGCAGTCGCATGTTGTTTGTCCCTCCACCATAAGGGCAGACGACATCAAACGAAACGCTGAGAGGCACTGGAAACAAGCAAGGGTTTTGGAACTCCCTACAAAATACCTTTGTCCAGCAGTGGACGTCGATCGGTTTTAGTGATGATTTCTTAATAGAGATTGTAGGAAAAGTCTGTGTCCGAGATCACTTAAGTACGTAACTTGGATTTAGGATGTCTAAGAACCAAATTGGACTTTGGGACTACCTGGCGTCTGTTTTCGTGCAAACCGTTGAGCTATCGACTTCGGTCAACATAACACATATATCAGCAGTACGGCTAGTACAGAGACATTTTTCTCCCCAGGGAAAGGACAAAATTTTTATCTTCTTTTACAGCTTATCAACTTTTCACTCTTCACTAGTAAGTAAATAAATAAATATACTACGATACACACATCGCCTTCTAGCCCCAAAGTAAGCGTAGCTTGTGTTATGGGTACTAAGATGACTGATGAATAGATAATTTTACAGTAGTGGGAATCGAACCTACGGCCTTGGGCTCAGAAAGCAGGGTCGCTGCAAACTGCGCCAAACGGGAAAATAATATCCAAATAATATACGTGTAATAATGATATATACGGGGGTAAACTTTTCCTATTTCCAGTGGCCTTGCTTTGGCAGGTGGACACGTTAATTTTATCTCTTTCAGGTGATATAATCGGGGCATATAAGTTTTTCGCCTATGCTAGCCGTGCAGGTGAGATTTCGCTCGAGTGCTAACTGGTAGGAATGTATGCTGGCACCCCAATGTATAAAATACCCGATTATCCGATTTCCAGGAGAAAGCTACCTCCGCTACTACCGAATCTCCCCGACTTCGCTGTACAGTCGAGACTACAACGAGGACGTGAACCCGGGGGTCATAAACAGCTTCGGCGCGGCCGCCTTTCGCTTCCTGCACACGCTGGTGCCCGACACCATCATGATGTGTCCCGCGAGCGGCCAGGCGGCCTACTTGCACAAGTACGAGACAGTTTTTAAAATATTTTAACTCTGCAAAAAAGCAGCAATAGTCAAGTGGTAAGGGATTCGACCTCCCTTTTTGGGGATCGAGTTCAATGCCCGGCGCGCACCCCCAACTTTTCACTTAAGTATGTATATCACTTGCATTAACGGTGAAGAAAAGCATCGGAAGGGACCGTGAGAGAAGAACCGTGTCATGTAGTGGGCTGGCAATGGATTAATAATAATGGTAAAGATATTGCTGAAGCTGCAGTTTTTAATTAAAAATTCATATATTTCAAGTAAGCATTGTCTGAGCATGAGTCTGGGAAGAGTACAACGGGTTCCCCGGACGTCCAATAAATCCAACGAGAGGGACATGCCGTGGTGGTTTTTAGTTCGGGTAAACGAGTCCCACATAACCTCTGTCCTGCCCAAAAGGACAGAGGTAGCCATAAAGCTTTTCCACCAACACAAAAAAAAAAAAAAAAGTAAGCATTTACGAAACGAAGTCTGTCTGCCACCGGTTCGGAACGCCGATTCTACTGAGAGAAGCCGGTAAGAAACTCAGCGAATGAAAGAAAATGCGACTTAATCCTTACTTAATATTATAAATGCGAAAGTGTGTTTGTTTGTCTTTGCTTACTGCCCTAACTACGCAACCAATCGGCTTGTTTTTTTGCATAGAATTAGTTGAAAGAACGGAGAGTAACATAGGTTACTTTTATCCCCGGAAAACAAGTGATTCATACTGGATTTGTAAAAAAACCGTAGTAAAGGCGGATGAAAAACGCGTTCAACAGCTTGAGAGCAAGCTTAAAGTCTATTCTAGGATATGTTACGAGGTACCCACTAACTGGTACGCTTCATTTTTATTGTGTACCTTCTGATAAAAGAGTGTAAGCGAAGTTATTTGGTGTGTTATTCTTGAGTACATCTTGCGCTATCAGACTTTGCTACATGGGGCTCTGAATCTACTATCCACAAAACGACGTAAGTGATATTGTGGATGGCAGCCCCGTTTCTGCTATCGTCGAACCGCCCCGATGAGCTCAACTCGTTTTAGGTTTTAAAGACAATGAAGGTTAATACGATCAATCGCGGGCTTCTCAACCAAGGAACACTGTGGACAAAGGCCTTCTGATGTTTAAAAAGAGAATGTCTTGAACATTATAAAAGTTTAGTCTCCGTTTATCACAGTTTTCTACAGATCCTGGGATTCTCAGTCTTTTCAACTAACTCTATGCCAAAAATAAAGTTGATTGGTTACTTAGTAAGGACGTAAAGTAACGACAAATATGTCTACACGTAAAGTATGTCTTGTGTCAATATACCTATTTGATAATGCCGTATGTTCACAGACTGAGCGACCATTACTTCAACCCCGGCCTCATGGAAGCCTCTCCGGACTCGTTCGACGAGATCATCCGCGGCGCGATCGCGCACCGCTCGGGCGAGGCGGACCCGCACTGCTCGGCCGAGATCACCACGCTGCTGTTCAAGTCGCACAACCCGTGGGGCCTGGACCTTGTGGCCATGGACATCCAGAGGGGACGCGACCACGGCATTGCCTCGTACAACGATTACAGGTAAGAGCGAATTACGGTTCATCATCATACTTCAATCGATTGATGTCCACAGCACAGATAAAAGATCTAGAAGACGAGTCCTAAAATCTGGGCTGCTTGTTTCCAACGGCTTCCAGCGACTCGTTTGGTTTCGTCTGTGCACCTCGTCGGAGGCCGACCAATGCTGCGTTTACCGGTGTCGGCTCGCCATTCTAGTCCATCGGTTCTCCGAGCTATGAACCCAGCCCACTGCCATTTCAGTTTCGCGACTTGTTGATCTATGTCGGTAACTCTAGCTGTTCTACGGATCTCATTTAATGTCTACTTACTTCGGCTAAAAACCATCCAAACTTGCTGGTTTTTATCCCACCTCATAAAAACCAGCCGCAACCGACCTTCCCATTAGGCCAGAGCTAAGACGATTAAGAAATATAAAATTACAAACTGATCCAAACAGAAAACGGAGCCCTGGAACTCCCACTGAAAGAGGGTGCACTGCTGCGGCACAGGACGGGTAGCGAATAGTCTTGCCTTGACCCTATTACTTTATTTAAGTTATGAGCTTTATTTAGATACTTATAAATCTTAATGTTTCGCAGGGAAATCTGTGGTTTGCAAAGAGCAAGAACTTTCCAAGACTTAGCTAATGAAATATCTCAAGATGTAAGTACACACAACGATTTGCACATCATTATCAACTTGGTGCGCTACAAGACACGGGTCTCTTCTCAGAATGAGAAGGGCTTAGGCCGTAGTTCACCACGTTGCGCTGGCCAAGTGCGGAGCTTGCGCGTAGTCGAGGGCATCTAAAAAGATTGCAGAATATTTTAAGAATGAAATCCTCTAAGTTACATATTTGCTATGAATTTTCGTAGGTGTACAAGTGCCTACCTAAATGTTTGTGCCTAAGTAAGTAAGAAAGCACGTACGTCAATCTTCCATTGATGATTGCCTATTCTTTTATGAGAAGAGGTACTGTGCCCAGCGTTGTTTCCTCTTTAAGGTTGAGAATGATGAAAGCTCTCCGAGTCTATCGCACATGTGCCTCGTGTAAGAATGTCAGCTCAAACTACTATTGAATTGTAATTAACTTAGATCGTCATCATTACCATATCAACCCATTACCGGTCCACAGGACACAAGTATCCTTACTTAATGACGAATTTAGGCCGTTTTCAACCACACTGGCCAAGTGCAAACATTATGGGTAAAGTCGGAATCCTGACCTATCATCGCTTTTAACTTGCATCGTGCCCATTATGTCGTGTTGCAGCGCATAAACGCGCTGGCGGCGCTGTACGAGTCGGTGGACGACATCGACCTGTTCGTGGGCGGCGCGCTGGAGCACGCGGCGCCGGGCTCCGTGCTGGGCCACACGTTCCAGTGCGTGGTGGCGGAGCAGTTCTATCGCACGCGCGTCGGCGACCGGTTCTTCTACGACAACAGCGAGATGCCGCATTCCTTCACCCCTGGTAAGACTCCGCTTTCGCTACCAAGTGGCATACAGGGTATGCATTTCAGCGGGCAGATGATATAAAAGGACAAAAGAGGGGAAAAAGAGAGAAGAGAGAGAGGAGATTTTCTCCATTCTATCTTCTGTCTGCTTATTACATACCTAGAGCCTGCGATGCGATTTACCTATAGGTACTATTTTAAGTTTTATTTATAAACATCACAACACATCAATATCATTCACAATACATCCCAGCCCAACTTTTTAACAACACTTATCTACCAAGAAGTTATGTGAAATGGTGGTTTTGACTTTAGCAGTTTGATTATAGGTATTCTTTAAGCTTTAAAAAGTCTTCAATAAATAAAGCAGATGACATTGAGGTTTCGTTGGCTTCCATTCGTAAGTATTAAGTAGGATGGATATACCGTTCAAATTAAAAACAGTTTATCATTTAAAAAATGTCGTTATATTAAACAGTTTCCATGTTCACTACCATTTTATTATTACATAGAATCTCATCATTACATCTTTACATAGCATTCCAAAACCTAGACTAGTAAGTAAATGCCACAAATTTTTCAATAATTCAGTAAGCCAAAGCCAATTTATAGAATATAGATTGGCTTGCAAAGGCAATGGCGGTCGAAAGGCTCGTACGGTGACAAGCAAAGTAAAACGCATTTGTAGGCTTTGTTAAAATATAACCAATATAAATAAAAAGTGCCAGTAATACTTAATAATTTTTTTTTTTGTGTTCCGTCCTATTTTCCTCCGACATGACGGTCGGAGACTGTTCTAGGTCGGTACTTACAATTTTACTCAGTTATTGTATTTGCTCTGTTTTGTATATTTTCATATACACTGAGGTGCAGATTTGTCATTCGGTGCACATTCTTATCTATCACGCTGATTATACGTATATATTACTTTTACGTTACATCAAATTACCTACATATTACTCTTACTTATTTTATAGTGCTTAACTGCGAGCTAATAATATTAAACCATTATTCTTTTACAGTTATAATTTTTTTATTTATACATTTTTTTTTATTTAATTTTTTATTTTTTTTATTAGTTTATTATTCTGGTCAGTATTTTTTTTTCCTCGATGATATCTCTCAAAGATATAAAATATATGACCTATTCCAATATTTACCCGTTCATTTTTATAGTTGTTACTTTGATATACAGTTGATATAACCCGCACTTCTTCTGCTTACCCTTGCCGTGTGCCCGCACAGAGCAGCTGAAGGAGCTGAAGAAGGCGTCCATGGCGCGGCTGGTCTGCGACAACTCGCGCGTGCGGCGCGTGCAGCGCCGGGCCTTCGAGGTGGAGAGCGCGCACAACCCCAAGAGCGCGTGCGACGACTACAGCGCCATCCCTTGCGTCGACCTCACCGCGTGGAAGCGGCCCAAGTTCGAGCTGTACGACTGAGCGTAGAGCGTGACAGAGCTCGTCCGTGGAAACTACCGCTATGCTAAATTCAACCGCAAAGGAGCATAGTTGCACTGTTGTTTTCCGGTCTGAAGGGCGTGGTTGCTGGTGTAACTAGACACATGAACTCAGAATGATGAACACAGGGTGTTCCATCACACCGGCAACCACGCCCTTCAGTGCGTTAACACTTAACGATGTATGTACCCGCCGAGCTCGGCTACAAAAAGCTCTACTTTTACTAAAAGTACTGTTACCTCGACACTTGCAATACTCAATTATAAAGCGCGTGCTTCAACGCGCCAGAGTAAGTAGAAAATACCTGATAACTACTGGCCTAGCCTAGCCTAGCTACTATATAAGTATAGCGAATAAGCAGGAAATGAAAAAATCCAAATACTTGAAGTAGCACTCTTTTAAACTGTTTCAGCTCGAGATCGGTACAGCTAAGTAAAGATTTTTTGAGACGATGTAAAACTTAGGGGTTAAAGCCGTACAACGTAATGAGCCATTATTTAGGTATAATAATAATAGGCACTTAATAACTTTATTGATAGAGTAATTTATTGCTTAGCTTGTAAATAACAATAAAATGTATACGTTTCACGTGTCTTTTAATCTTTTATTTTTTTTTTACATAATAATTATTTATCTACAATTTACAACTATTCAAATGGACATTTAAAACATCAAACTTCTATTTACATAATATTCCATAATCTAATATACTTAAGTATAGTTAAGTAATTATCATTTATTTTGATAACATTGAAAACATTTCCCAAACAGTGTTTCTATCTTGCGAAGACTCAAGGCATCGAGTCTGCGGCACTCTATGTAAACATTATAAAATATTGTGCCTACACAAAAGCACCATAAGAAAGAAAATGACAGAATGGTTTTCGTCTCATCAAAAACCACCCGACTATACCACACTGAGTTTTTGTCGCAGATATACTCCAATTGGGCTGAAAATTTTGAGTATTTATGTACATTCATCGAAAATAGATACTGAGTAATAAAAAGTGACGAAAAATTAAAATCAATCGACGGTGGCTCACTGCATGGCACGGGCCTCCTCTCAGAATAAGGGTTTAGGAGTCCACCACGCTGGCCAAGTGTGGGTTGGTAGACACACACGCCTCGAGAACTCTCAGGCATGCAGGTTTCCTCACGATGTTTTCCTTCACCGTTAAAGCAAGTTCAATTTTGAGTGCTTAAATTATAAAAAAGAGCACTACGAAATGGTGCATGCCGGGGGGACTTAGTCTTCCGAGAGGGAGACCGAAACCTTAGATATCACCGCTAGGTTTCGTTGTCCTTGTTCGTTTAAATATATTTCTTGATATGTAATTTGAGTTTATATTGACCGATCTTAATTAATTTACCCATTTCAAAATTTTATCTCTCTGGAATCTATAGTTTCAAGTGAGACTTGCATGCGTGTGAGCTAACAGAAGGACTTCATATCAATAAATGAATGAACACGTAAGAAATCATTTCGTGGACACTTTCAACCATTAAAATCTATCTCCAGCGTAGGAATATATTAACATTATAAGTAATAACGTAAATAGCACGTAAAGCACGAAATTTTAGGCAAAAGGCACAACCGCAAATACTTTATTCCGATGTAAACACTATGAGACTATTAATCAGGCCACTTAAAGAATTCTTCCTGACGTCTGTCAGTTGATCATAAAACAATCAGAATAATAATAATAAACAGTTGACGGAGCGTTTGTGTTTTTTAAAATTGCAATTTAGTTATTTAAGGATTATTTATAACTATTCCAAATTTCAATTTGTTAAAATAATGATCTCTATATAGGTTGTGGTCGCTCGACTGATTCGCACCAAAGAGTTTGAAAATATTATCCCTAAAGAAGCTTTTACCCTGACATCGTTATCAAACGCTGATCACTAACCACCGTAATCTCACGCGGAACATCTACCGAGATCTCCAGGGTACCATTTCATTGTATTGGGTATCATATAGTACCAAACTTGCACAGGTTTACTTATTCCAAATTTACCCTCACCAATGCCAACGAATGTTTGAAAAATGGATTACACTCACAATCGTAAAGACATTTCACATATATAGTATCAGTAATGGTAACTAAGCTCGTTGAGTCAGAAATTGTATTTCCAAAGTCCAGAAGGGCACGGGGGCGCTGTGCACACTCGCAGCTCAGAAGTCTCAGATGAGCAGGTTCCGCCCCGGCGGCCTGGCCTTGCGCCACAGCGCGGCCAGCCGGGCCGGCGCGGAGCCCCACGCGCCGGGCGCGGCCAGCGCGGGCGCCAGGCGCTCCAGCAGCGGGCGGCGGTACAGGCGCCGCGCCTCGGCGCGCTGGTCGCCCGCCACCGCGCGGTCGTCCAGGTGCCGCAGCGACGGGAACTGCGAGATGACGAACAGCCTGCAACGACACGGTCCGTCAACGCCGCTGCTAGCGCTGGTAGCCTAGCTTAACTGACTTCGGACACTTCTTAGGCTTACAGTTCTTCCTTTATTAATTTATTATCCTTAAAAGGATACATAGTGAGGAAACTATATTCCTCCACAAAGCTCTCCATAATGTTTTCAAGGGCGTGTCAAGATTCCCAATTCGCTGGCGCAAAGCAGCATAATACCGTGGTATTTGGAACTCCCGAAAAAATGCCTTTGTTATACAATGAAATATCATTGATGATCAATAATTTATTTTGTCCGCGGCGTCGCTCAGATTTTGTCCGTCTATCTAATTTTATCACTCCATTATTCTAACCTGTCTTATAAACTAATAATAAAAATATAAACTAGGGAAGGTAAGAAATACTTGCCTACCTTCAAATACCTGGGAAAATGGGTGTGGCATCAATTCAATCTGGTGGATGTATTATGGAGGGTAGAGGTAAGGAGGATCATCTGTGTATATGAAAAAGTGTCGTCAAAATGTATTAAATTAGGATGGCGCCACATTTGCATCAAGGTAACTCTTAAAAGAAGCGCCAAATATAAATATTGTTAGAGTAGACTTGAAAAATAAACAAGGAAGTAAGGTTATATTTACCACAATATTTTGTACAACGTAAGTTGTTGAAATTCTCAATTATTAACTACTTTAGTCGATAATGACATTAAATTTTTTAACTCGGCATACTTCAATTCATCTACGATTGCTACATTCATACCATACCCTGTGCATCCACCAGCGCCATTGTGGAGGATTTTTGAACTGTTATTTAGCGCATACAACTGGACACTTTTTCAACTTTTCTCCCATATAAGATGACTCTCCTTACCTCTACCCTCCATAGGATGTATCATGTACCTGTGTCAAACCAATTAGGAACAGTTTTCCAGTTAAAAATGTCATTATTATTAAATAGTTTCGATGGATACAACTGTTTTATTTTTTTATTATTCGTTTTCTAATTGCAAGATATATACTAAGTCAAAGTCAAATATTTCTTTAGCTACGAGGGTTCCAAACGCGCCCTGGTCTAAGTAGAAAGCTAAGTTTGTTGTGGGCACAACAAACTTAGCCGGTTATTTTTTTTTATTCACCATCTCACATTGTCTTTTAAAACTATTAAAATAGCTGGTTATACTGTCAGAAATTTAACACTGCTCAATAAAAGCAGCTTGTTTAGCCAAGTTCTTGGCTGTTATGGAAAAAAAAATGATAACGAAACAGCTATCTGTTGTTTAAAATAGTATATATATAGATAGGTAATATCTATCTCAGTACAAATTATAAGAAGGATTAGCACATTAGCCTTTAATGTATTTAAAGAATCAATAAGTTTAATCAGCTCAGGTTTGTTAACATTCCCTCTATTTCCCATTATGTTAATTAGATTAGTTTTCAAACATATTCCTATTTCTACAAATTGCAGCTACAATAGCTTTTAAATTTGAGTTGGGTAAACAGTAGTTTAAAACTGTGTGTCCATTTAACTGTGAGTTAAGATGTGATTGATCTGAAGTCTGTGTGTACTCAGATATCACTTGCCTTTGATACATCATACTTAACTGCTAGTGTACGTAAAGAAGTCTGTAATCTGGCTATTTGTGCTTCGAGGATTTGTGTGACAGATTCATAACTTAATTAATATCGGTTAACGTTGATATACTTTTTTAGTTTCCTACTGCTGCAGGGATTGACTACTGTATCTGATTAAACTATCAATAATTTAGAGAAGTCGGTATTAGCAGTAGACATGTCAGCAGCAGCAGTAACCAACTGCGGGGCCCTATCAACTAATTCTTCATATAGGCTTTGAGTGTGTATTGCATCTTCCAGTTCAGTGATCTGGTGGTGGGCATCACTTAGTTCCTTAGCTGCAGGGTAGTAATCGGGCTCAGAGCCTCCTCATACTCAGCACGGCACCCATCAAACCTATTTACTAATAACTGAAGTCTGTCCCGCTCTTCTACAATGTCTACATACTTTATGTTCAAATAGTCTATTATTATTCCTAAGGACGTCTAATAATTCCTTTTCGTTTTCATCTCTTTAATTATTCAATTGGGTGCATAACTCCTTGCTTGCCTTTAATTCTTTCAGGGCCAACTGAAATTTGTATTTGGATTATAACAATTGCAGCGTTACACTTGGATAACGGGCAAATGCAGATACACAAATATTATTTTAATGCGCTAAATAGTTGTGTTAAAGCCAACAACAACTACTAGCACTCTTTAAAAACACCAAAACAGAAGTTTAAAATTCAAGTTTTACTAACCTAACTGTCACGTGGTTTACATCGACGAAAACTTATCTTACGCACTTTAAACACTTAAACTATTAATATATACTACCATTTATTATATAAATTAGGCTATTAAATTGGATTTGGGCACTAAAAACACACAAAATAAATTAAAAATACTAAATAAACTACAGAGATCTTTGAACAGCTGTAAAAAAAATTAAAACTACTACCATGGAAACTACTAACCACGGAACTACGGTACGTGGTCAACTGTAGGGTCATACAGCCTACTGATACAAAGATTTCGACTAAAGTGATTGTTGACTAACCTGTATTGTAAATAATCGTAGAAGGTGCCTCCGTTGAAGTAGCTGGGAGCGGCCGGGTTCCCCATCAGAGACAGAAGGCACAGGGCGGGGCAGGACTCCTTCAGCTTGCCCACCCAGGGGTACAGAGATGATATTTTACAGCGGTTAAGCCTGCGACAAATAAATAAATGATACATCATACATGCTGCTACATTCCACCATTAAAAGTTTAGATAGCCTAGTGAAAAGCTGTCATAGCCTCTGAAGGGCTATACCAATATGGAGGGAAGGAATTTTGTCATATAAGACAGTAAGTCTTCTATAAGCCGAATTTTTATTTAAACTTGAATCCATTTAGTAGGAACTCCATATTGCACGCTCTGGTAACAAACCAAGGCTCTTAAATAGCTCTTAATAAGGTAAGATTTATAATAACCCAAACATAGGACTTGTCCTCTTTTCCGAGCCTCTATAAAAACTTAATGCCTTTTTTCAGACCATCAATAGTCCCATAAAGCAACATAGACACATAGTAAACACAGTAAATCAGTCTCTTACAAGTAAAATTTTAGAAGTAAAATACCATAACAATTGCAGCTTTGGCATTGGTGGCAGGAAACAGTTCTCCGTGATGGGGTTATCATCGGCTATAAGCGAGGTTAGGTGCTTGAAGTGCACTAATGCGTCCAGATTTCTATAAATAACAAAAAAAAAACAATATTTTTTTACAGTGTCTGTTATTAATTAGTCATTTGCGATAAAATGGCATTCACATTTAATTAATAATGTTTTCTGCTTGGTTCAAGAATCTTAAGTTCTATGGCCAGATCCAATTTAGAACAACATGCTGCAATAACACCTCTTTGGCTATTTCTATTTCTAATAATATCATAATGTAATAACATAATGTAAATACAACACAAATAAAGAAACACACACTTACATATTTATAATTTTACTATGGATTACTAGAATGAAGTTTGATGTATATAATGTGCTTCAGTTGGCAGTAATAAACTAGCTACGGAGTGATACGGTCGTTTCATTCTCACTAACCAACATACCAAAGTTCTTAACATGCCACATTATGCTGCAAAAATCATTGTGCCACCTCAGTAGTTCAGATATTATTATTACACCTGCTTAACAACTAGCTTGGTGCTTAGTTTAAACTCCTGTGGCATGCTGAGCTTAATTGTGATGGAAAACTGACACTTTTTAACTAACTCCAAAAAGGAAAGCTTTGAACTATGTCACTTTTCTATTCTGGTTTACCAGTTTCTCTGTCAATTGTGGGCCAATGTTTGTCAGGAATTGTTAGCAAGTTGGGATCTGACAAGAGGATCTTATTAAAATATAGTAAAATCATAAAACTTTATATTCATGAACAGTGGGTGTGTTGAACTCACTCAAATGAAATCTTTAAATGATTCAGGTGTTTGCAGTGAAGGTCTGAGATATAGTAAAGCTGGTTATTTTATTTAAGAAATAAAGCTTAAGGACTGCCTTGCCAGTAGTGTTCTATAGTTGAGTGCCATAAATTCAATTTTATTTTATATGAACCAGAAGACTACCGTAAAGCATACTTACGTTATTTTATTGTGACTAATATCCAGATATCTGATGTGGTCTGCAAACCTCTCCACTATAGTTCTGGGCAGCTCATACAGTCTCTCGTAAGCCAGGGTCAGCTTTGTTGGATCTTCTTCATTTGTATCATCTGCTGACCTGGACAATTATGCACAATCATTAGCAAAATTAATTTTAAATGTCTGAGTATGAAGAAATAATAACAGAATTGCACTAATTTATCCCATTTTACCTATGAACCTATTTTAGACTAGCTTTTGCTTGCTTCCTTTTGCAATATTTCATGATGATCAGTAAATAAGTTAAGGCATGAAAGCATAACAAACTCACATTCACATTTATTGCAACAATTTAGATATCTTTTGCCTAAAAACTAAATCTATGAAGAAGTTCGTAAAAAAGTTGCTTTGTGAAAGAAAAACAAACTAACAAACATACTTTTGCATTTATCATAGTAGTAGAAATTTCAAATAAGCCCAGTTAAGAGCCTCTCTGGAAACATTAACTAAGAACTGCATATTCTATTAAGAAGCAAGCGTGAAGCGTAATGAAGCAAATCATTAAGCAATGTAAAAGAAATAGAAGTAACTTACTGTATTAATTCCGCTGGTATATTGCTCTGAGACATTGTGGTAACCGAGTCCACTAGCACACCAGTCGCCACATCAATGGCTATAACAGCTTCATCCTCACTGTACCAGATTTACACGCAATTTTCAATATAAATATTTAAATAATACGTACACAACTCATTAATGTAGTTTGTTACAATACAGGTAGATTATTATGTAAAACGAAAACGTTACTCGGTCCTCGAATGTTCCTCTAATAGAATACATTAAGTTCAGAAAATGTTATGCTTTTATTTATTATTGTAAACCAGTTTTACTTAACGTTACATTAAAGTAGTCAATATATCTTGATAGAAATACTTCTGAACTAATTAACAACAATATAAATATAGAGTCAAACTGACGTCTGACGTTTTACTTTTTTTTTTAATCTTTAGAGATGTTATCAGCGCGAAGATAATCTACGGATATTTCCACTTTTATAATGTTATTGGATAAGTAGAATTTAGAAACAACATATATCATTATTGAGTCATCCACGAGTAAACGGAATAGAGAGTAGAATTTTTTGTGACAGAGGGTGTCCGTGGTAGTTGTAACTAGTGCCCTCACGCTTCCATCGGCCGTGAAGCAGCTTTGTTGCAGCAATGCTGTGTCCAGTCTCAAAAATGTGTTGGCAAGTGTTATTAAAGGCAAATGAGGCTCAACACCGACGCCTCCGATTCATGGGCACAGGATGTGTTCTTTGCATGCTCTGCAAATCGTTTATAGGCGATGGTTTTAAACTTATGCTTGGTCCATAAATTAACATTCGTATGTTTTCTGACAGAGCACAGTAAATTAGGAAAAGAAACAGATTGGTGCTAATTTTGCACAGAAATCTCATCAATTGATAAATATTAATATATTCTAAGGAAAGCATTGTGAAAAACCAACTCTACCTTTAGATTAATAACTTCAATTTCACAAAATATGTAAAATTATGGCTGAATGTTTCATATTTCCCAACACTTATCATGAGTGAAGTCATCATGAGTTAAAAAAAATTAAGGACTACACCAAAAAAAAGGTTTTCCAAATAAAAGATTTATTATTTTTATTAAAAAAAACAGCACACCTGAGTACACCTGAGTACACTTAATTGAAAAGATATTTTTAACTTTTAATTTTTTTTTCTTTTAATAAACTATTGAATATCCTTAGAAGTACACCTACAATTATGGAGGGTAGAGGTAAGGAGAGTCATCTGTGTATATGAAAAAGTGTCGTCAAAATGTATTAAATTAGGATGGCGCCACATTTGCATCAGGGTAACTCTTAAAAGAAGCGCCAAATATAAATATTGTTAGAGTAGGCTTGAAAAATAAACAAGGAAGTATGGAGATACAAGGAAGTAAGGTTATATTTACCACAATATTTTGTACACCGTAAGTTGTTGAAATTCTCTATAATTAACTACTTTAGTCGATAATGACATTAAATTTGTTAACTCGGCATACTTCAATTCATCTACGATTGCTACATTCATACCATACCCTGTGCATCCACCAGCGCCATTGTGGGAGATTTTTGAACTGTTATTTAGCGCAACAACTGGACACTTTTTCAACTTTTCTCCCATAAAAGATGACTCTCCTTACCTCTACCCTCCATACCTACAATGAATTCTTTTTACAGAATACGTATTTTAGTACGTTTATTTGAGTCAACTTAGAGTACGATGTTCTCTTAATTTAACGGTTACAATTCGTTGTTAGTGATAGAAGCTGAAACCGATTCTTTTGACTACTGACTCCAATTAACATTTACCCAGTGACTATTTTTGGCTATGCTACTGCCATAGAAATCTCAAATAAACTGTCCCAAGGGGTGCTTTAAAAACAATAACAAACACGGAGTTAGTCGCGGGCAACAGCTAGTGGCCAATAACTTAGTAACAAAATTTAATTAATTTAGTTATAAATCTGCAAATAGTAACCTACTAAATAAAATTGGCACCAAAGAACATAAAGATCATATTAGTATTAATTCAACAAGAAAAAAATAATCATTACTTACTAATTTCTGTTGATTTCATTTGTCGCCATTTTTGTACTTATTTAAATTTTATTTACGTGTTCACATTGTCAATGCGTGAATCATATTTGATAATATTACTACATGCATGCTTATCAATTGGACTCAGCCACAGCCTACACTGAGACTTTTCTAAGATAAGACACCTCTTATCTTTACATGTCTCATTGTAGCTGACTATACATTTCGGTAAATTAATTGATAGCTTACTCAAGTAATTTTTTTTACTTAGGTATTATTTTAATGTTTTTTTACTAATAAATTTCAATTTCATAGTGTTGGTACACCGGCAGGCAAATTTGGCATTTTACATTTATGAATTTATATTTTGTGTTTTTTTAACTCTTAATATAACTATTATTATTCGTTGTTTATAATAAAAGTTAAAATGAAATCGACGTACGCCAAACTCTCAAAGTTGGTCTTTCAAATCCATCTATTTTCTTCAGTTAACGTTAATTACGTAATTCAATTCAATTCTTGTTTATGGCTTTTGTCTGTGCCACTAGGCACAAGGTATTTCGCCAACGTCAGTTCGCCAATGTCTTGTAGAGTTACTTACGTAGCGCTGGCGCTTGTTATAACTGAAATGTCATAAAATGACAAATGTCAGAATTCCAAGGAATTATAAATCAGTCCTTACTCTAGTATATGGAGGGTAGAGGTAAGGAGAGTCATCTGTGTATATGAAAAAGTGTCGTCAAAATGTATTAAATTAGGATGGCGCCACGTTTGCATCAGGGTAACTCTTAAAAGAAGCGCCAAATATAAATATTGTTAGAGTAGGCTTGAAAAATAAACAAGGAAGTATGGAGATACAAGGAAGTAAGGTTATATTTACCACAATATTTTGTACAACGTAAGTTGTTGAAATTCTCAATAATTAACTACTTTAGTCGATAATGACATTACATTTTTTAACTCGGCATACTTCAGTTCATCTACGATTGCTACATTCATACCATACCCTGTGCATCCACCAGCGCCATTGTGGAGGATTTTTGAACTGTTATTTAGCGCATACAACTGGACACTTTTTCAACTTTTCTCCCATATAAGATGACTCTCCTTACCTCTACCCTCCATACTCTAGTACTAAAGGTCAGTTCTGAGAACCAATCAACGATCTCTACACTTTACTCAAAAGTCAATGTCAAAACATGTTTTCTTTTAATTTGACACGTCACATATGAAACAAGTTCGATGTAATATCGTACCTAACAACTATTTCTTGGTACAAATTCAAAATTAACTTTTCATTAGTTTCACCGATCAATCTCCTTCGTGCCTTCTTCATCTACAAGACATTGGCGAAGTACCTTGTGCCCAGTTGGCACAGACAAAAGCCATAAACAAGAATTGAATTGAATATCGTACCTACTTTCTATTACCTAAAATTGCGTGTAAAACATCAGTATTTACATGATATAGTCACATTATACCTAAAATGGATGTGAGTACATAAACAGCGACATTTTTGTGTATTTAACATTTTTATGTTTTTAACCAAAACAAAACAAACTTTAATTTTGTGACAAACGTAATGATATTCTTTATATTGTTTTAGGAAAGCAATATTCCCATAGATATTAATATAGGTAAGCTGCAGGACTGGCTTGTCAGCCGGCGTCACGTACACAAAGAATGGCAGAAGAACATAATCGCAGTGAGAGAAAAGATCAACAGCGCCATTCAGGACATGCCCGCGCACGAAGACATTGCTGCGCTCCTCACCGGCAGCCACATCAACTACTTCCACTGTCTAAAAATCATTGAAATACTCAAAGAGACTGAAGCGGACACTAAGAACTTGTTCGGAAGGTACGGGTCACAAAGAATGAAGGACTGGCAAGATTTAGTGCGAAGCTATGAGAAGGATAACTTGTATTTAGCTGAGGCAGCTCAGATTTTCGTAAGGAATATTAATTATGAGATACCAGGTTTCAAAAAACAGATTGCAAAAGAAGAACAGATGCAAACTGTAAGTTAATAAGATTTTTAAACTTCTTCACTTCCATAGAGTATATGAATCCAGTAGTGGAATTCAGATGAAAACCTTGTTGAGGGTTAATGCTGATTCAAGATACTAAGGGGTTGGGAAACTAATTTTATAAGTTTGAATTTGACATAAACTTATGAGCGTAAGTGAAGGTCAAATTAAAACCTATATGAAATGCATGTGAAGCAGCATCCTCGTAAGTCTTGTTAAATTGTAATTTTGCTTACTTTTAGGATTGTGAGAAGAAACATTCAGATTATCTAAAAAATGAGGCATCTAGTAAATCAGAGTTCATGGCTTTGTGCAAACAGCTTGGCATCAAGGGAGACAAAATAAAAAGAGAATTGGTTGAAAGGCTGCAGGAGTTACCTGAAATATATGATAAGGTATGTTGAGTATTTAAGTTCAAAATATATTCACCTTATAATTTTCTGTGGAAACTAGGGTATTGTAATAGTAATACCAAGGCCAGACTTTTGAGACCATTTTAGATTAATGAACAACATAGGATAGTTGTATCATCATTGGATGATTACTGTTTATTCAATTAATTCTTCACAGATAGGCGAATCTCTGAAACCACTTCAACCTGCAATAGATTTGTACTCAGCATTCACAAAGTATATACTGGGTGATCAAGCTTCTGACCTCCTGCCGCTGCTGCAGTATGTGGTGCAGCACGGCAACACCACTGTGTACCAGTGGAGTTATGGGGAGCCACCACTGAGCATTGAGCCTGACCCCATACATATTGAGTTGGAGGATGACACACAGGGCTCGGGTGATCAGGTAAAAGTACTGTGATAAAGAGTAGAAGGTTGTTTACTAGATTCATTTTTTTTATTACTTGACTGATTTGCTTTGTAGCTAGTCCTCTCATTACTGGTTTTAATAATATTAATAATTTTGATTTAACTTAAATCTTTATTATTGTAAGAGAGTATTATGGAGTCAAGCAATCTTCTACTCTATTAATTATAATACTGTAGTTTTGGCTTCCAGCCTAGGAATTATCTTGTTATTTAGCTTTAGATTTATTAGGTTCAATTTTGACATCATATAAAGCATCAACCCATTATATTGGCCCATTACAGGGCATGGGTCTCCTCCCACAATAAGAAGTGGTTAAGGCCATAGTCCACTGCGCTGGTCCAGTGCAGATTGGTGGACTTGACATACTTTTGATAACATTATGGAGAACTCTCAGGCATGCAGGTTTACTCACAATGTTTTCATATACTAAGTTAATTAATTTGTACCAATTTGATAAATTTATTGATTGTTATGTTGTAATATATAAAATTGTCATGTAAAGATTTCTTCATCTTCATCACTACATTGTTTCAGATTGACTTTGGAGACAGCGCAGTAATTGACTTTGAGTCAGCAGATGTGTCTGCTGAGATTGACTTTGGGGATGGTGATGCTGGTGGTGAGATTGACTGGGGGAACATTGAGACTGTTACTGATGTGGTATGAATTGTTCCCTATTATTGCAGTATAAATTGCACTTATAAATTGTACTTTTTTATGTACTTTATAAAAGAGGAAAAAAAAGTTTAATTCAAAATCCGGAACGTTAAAACGCTTAGTGGCACATGTGTTTATTTTCAAAAAATGAAACTGCAAAATCTAGCAGTGAGATCAAAATTATGACATACATAATTTGGCCGTCGGAAATCCCTGCGTACCAATATCCAATATATTGTGATATCCAACTATCAGTGGCTAAGTTCTTTGTATCGTGTAGCTCTTATTTGCGTATGACGTTACAAATGCGGCCATGACACCGGCCATGTGTTTTCGTGAGATTTTTTTTTTTTTAAATGTAAATTATATCAACACGACCATCTGTTTCTGATATTTTTATGATGTTCCATGATGTTGATGACTTCGGAAGAATATATCTTATTTTGAAAATTAGTCGTCATGCTTATTCCCAAATTGGTGGGCGGAGCCGGGACGTCTCGCCGCTGCGCCAGGTAGGTCGTGTATGCAGTGAGAACAGCTGTGTGTTGTGTCAGACCGCGCCGGACGCCGCGCCCGCCTCGCCCGCCGAGAGCGGCATGGCGGTGCGGGCGGCGGGCGGCGGGGCGCGCGGCCGCGACGCGCTCAGCGTGCTGGACTGCGCGCACACCAGGAGCCGCTTCCTGGACCAGCTGCTGGAGGTGAGTGAGGCACTGGCAGCCAGTTTATAGGCAAACTATGATTTCAAAAATGCTTGAGGATATGGCCGAAATTTTCCCTAGACTTCTGCCCAACATAAATTAAACTTAATTATTGTAAGTAAAGTATTATAATACTTTTAAACAACTATTTGTTTTTCATAGCAGAAATAATAACATGTTTCAAAGTCATTGTGGATTATATAAAGAAGAAAGAATTTCAAGCAATTCTTCATATTATGACTAAAGTATATTAGAATGGCAAAAGGTGTGCAATAAAACTTTTTCTAACGTTTATAGTTTTTATCTGCGACTGCATAGCTACATGTAACTTCGTTATTCAAGAAAAGGAAAAATTTGCACTATTTAATGATGTAAAGTTCACCTTAGGGCTTCCAAGGCAGACTTCTATTGTGTTCTATGTATTTTTATAACCTTCTTCTCGTCAAAAGTGGTATGAAATTAGATATCTGTCGTGGTTTGGCGGCCAAATAAAATACATAAGTATACTCATATCTGACGTGTAACTTAAAAATGGAACGATCTTTTACTCCGAAACATGGCAACCAAGGAGGTAACTTATCCAAGGTTTTATTTGAATTTCGAACTGGCTTTTAAATAGGAAGCTGTATTGATAAAGTTCCCTTTAAATTAAAAAAAATATAAATTTAACAAGTCCATCTTCAAATAAAAAGTTCTGCCTAGGTAACTACTAAGTTTTAATGTCCGGCGACAACTAAGCATTGATGGTCTTACACATTCTTCGCTGCTGCAGTAACGTATCTACTATTAACAAATCATGTGGCACAACGCAACACTTACTTTTGTGAGTGTTCAAGTTAACGCCTAAAGAAGAGCGGCCCCAGTTGTGTCGCTCCGCTCGTGTCAGCCGCCGCCCGTCCGCAGCTGGAGTCGTTCCTGAAGATGCGGCTGTGCGAGACGCACGCGGCCAACGAGAGCCAGTCGTTCTCGCTCATCGAGCAGCTGCCCAGCGAGAGCGCGGCGGCGCTGGGCGCCATGCTGGGCGCCGTGCAGGCGGCCGCGGCCGCGCTGCTGGCGCCGCGAGTGGCGCAGCTCCACAACGTCAAGCACTCGCCCAGGTAGCGCCGGCCCCGACCCGGGCGGGACCCGTCACCGCTCACTCAAAATTACCGTCCTTTTCACTTTTTGACTTCAGAATTCATTTATTCCATTTATGCCCATTATAAGCACTTTTAAAGTCAAAGTCAAAAATATCTTTATTCAAGTAGGCCCACAGGTGGCACTTTTGATGCGTACATAAGAACCACACGGTAGTGAGATGATGGCGATAACCACATTCGTAAACTTAAAACTAAAGCTACGAGGGTTCCAAACGCATCCTGGTCTAAGAAGAAGCCCACAACGAACTTAGTCGGGTGTTTTTTTTTGTTATCACCATCTCACAATATCATTTTAAATTATTAGAAGAGCAACCTGGTTAGAGCAATAATTTACACCCAAGCTTTTTTATCGTTTACGTAGTCCTTTATACTATAATAGGACTTTTCTATAAGCTTACGTTTAATACAAACTTTGAACTTTTTAAGAGACATCTCCAAGATATCAATTGGTAGTTTATTGTAGAATTGTATGCAATTTCCTTTAAAGGAATTATGAATTTTATGTAACCTAGTATATTGCACTGTAAGTTTATTCTTACTTCTAATGTTTAAATTATTGCAGTCACATTTTTTCTTAAATTTAGAAATGTTTTTATGAACGTACATTAAATTTTCAAATATGTACTGACTATACACTGTCATTATTTTAAAATCTTTAAATTTATCTCTCAATGACTCTCTCGGACCCATTTTGTAGATAGAACGAACAGCCCTCTTCTGCAGCACGAAAATAGTGCTAATATCAGCAGCATTACCCCAAAGTAGAAAGAAAATCAAGTCTGTCTGTTTTTTAGTAACTCTACTAACGGTTCGGAAGGCAGATTTTACCGAAAAGAAGCCGGCGAGTAATTCAGCGGTCGCTCTTTTCCAACATCAATTAATCTCTAAATTTTACTGCGTCGTATAAAGTGGACAGTTGTTTAGTAAGAAAGGTAATCAAGAATAACATATGACGGTACGCAATAGTGCGTTAACATCTAAGACACTGAAGAATTGAAAGACGCCTTCATGAAGGATGCACTCTCTCATGCCAGTGGACTGCACTAAATCTCTTATTTAGAACATGCCCGCGACTACCGACACGATCCTTACCTTGTAAAAGCCTTTTAGGTGACAGACGAGAGTCCTTCCACTGTTTTCGGACTACAGAAACTCCATAATCTATCTGCTGGTCTAGTTTGTCCTCAAAATTCGTGCGTGGTTACCGAGTCAAGTTATCGAGAAAATGTTTGAAATCCCCTGGCCATCTATGGTCGTCAGTTGTTATGAGCGCCGCTAGAGTCAGTCAGTTTAGTGTACTCCTTCACTAAGAATAGCCATTTATAACCAGATTCGGGTGTTCGTAGCTGGCTATCTCGCATTGATCAAAATTAGTAAAGTTCTGCCCATCTTTAAAGGGACGGGAAGGTCATCGAAGCCCATTTTGAGGACAGGGATAATCTCTGTACACTTCGAACGCGAACGGCAACTGCCGGTAGCGACTGCCACTGCGCCTCTCGCCCGCAGATACGTGGACGTGCTGACGGGGCAGCTGCAGCAGAAGCTGAGTGCGTGCGACAAGGCGCGGCGCCGGGCGGCGCGCGAGGCCGAGCGCGCGCGGGCGGCCGCCGACCGCGCCGCCGGCCTGCGCCCGCTGCTGGCGCGCCTGCTGTCGCGCACGCAGCAGCTGCAGGCCGACGTGAGTAGCGCCCGGTGAACTATTCATCATCGGATAGAAGCAGGCGTTATTTTGCGGAATATTCCAGGATACATTGCGAAAATTGAGCTTAATTTCTCATACTCCACGTCAGCAGAAGATTCTTTATTATGTCATTTATAATTTCTTCATTCCTTATACTCCACACCGAACAGACCTTCGACGGTGTACCATCTACGCACGTTTCGCTCATAAACCGGAGCATCCTCAGATGTTAAGAAATTGTTAACTCTTATTTAACACCAAGCTGATTCTCCTGCTTTTCGCGGAGTATAGAAAATTAAGCTTAATTTTCATACTATTTTAACATTATCGACATAATATCGACCCGGCCCACTACAGGGCGCGGGTTTTAGGTTTAGGTTAGGTGGACTACCTACTACCCGTACTTAATAAGTTTAAGGGATCTCGTATCGATTAACATTAAACATTTTTACGTTGTCAATATCTGGATATTGAATTCGATTAAACATAAGTATTTTTATTCCAGATCGAGAGGGAAATATCGAAGAAGTACAAAGGAAGACCGGTCAACATCATCGGGGGCGTTAAGTTCCTATAGCGAGACAAAATAATGAGACATTTAAAAGGGAAAGCTCCCTTTGTGACAGTAATATATTTTTTATCATTGATAATACATTTTATTACATACATGATCTTGTTTCACTTAAAAATTGCGTATCCTACCTGTAACAATTGTATCAGAAAAAATAACTTAAATCAGGAAAAGCTTAAATGTTTAAAAGAGAACAAAAACAGATTTTAATTTAACTTTTGTCGTTCTGTCTGTTGACCCATCAGCCGGACACTATTAAACGGATTTAAATGCTGCTTGGTAGTCATATAGCTAAAGATTATCTGCTGTAAGTAAACCAAACTGCATTAAATACAGTATACTCAGAGTTACTATTATTTTTTAGTCCTGTGAGTTGCTTCAGCCGTGGCTTGCTACCACCTTACCGAGAAAGAATGGCTGCCAAGGAATTTAACGTTCCGGTACGATGTCTTATATAACTGCCATACCCCTATAAGTACAGCCTTAATTTTCAAGTTAATGACATTGCAATCAAAGAATAAAAAACCGACTCGAAAAAAGAAAAATTTATCAATTCGGATGTTTATGTATTTTTTATGTATTTTATAGGCATAATTGTCTTATGAAAACGGATTTGCAAAATTATTTTTTTGAGTGAAAGGGATTTATTTCGAAACAGTCTCATTAAATTTCTTAGAGCTGATTATTTGTTTCCGAGACTGCGAGAGAAAAATGACAGCAAATAAACCGCTAAACCTATGATATCGTAGCCACCAGTTTAGATGAAAGTAAGAAAATTCAAACAATAGATAAGCAAAAAAAGCCAACATCACGCGGTGTTCCCAGGCGGTCGGTCACCCATCCAAGTACTGACCGCGCCCGATGTTGCTTAACTTCGGTGATAGGACGAGAACAGGTATATTCAACATGGTATGGACGTTGGCGATAGTTATAATAAAATTTAGAAACAGAAGAAACGCAATGTGTTCTCCAATCTGATATAATGTATAATATAGAATATTCAAAGAAAATTAAAAGTGAAAACCTATATACATAATAATACTACTGTTTGCTATTTAAAAAGTGGGTCTAAAAAAATCAAATCGCAAACCTTTGTATTATGGTTGGAGGATCGAGGAGGGTCTCTTTTCAGTATTTTTGTTCGTCCAGAATTCTGTCATTTATAAATCAACTTGGAAATAATATGATTAAAATCGATTCAACAGTAGAAATTAAATCAAAATAAATAAAGGGGAAGAATATACCATCAATGTCAACGAAATTACGTACTTTTACGATGAATACGAGTATATACCTATAAAGTATTGCGTAAAATAAAGTGAGTTTCTTTTTTTTTTAAATCCCATATTTAGTATAGTTTTAAATACCGGATTATCATGTGTGTGGACTCCACATATATTTGAGAACATTATAGAGAACTCTCAGGCATGCAGGTTTCCTCACGAAGTTTTCCTTCATCGTTGAAGCAAGTAAGCATGTGAAATTTTCAAACGCTTAAGATGCACCTAACTTAGAAAAGTTGGGGTGCGTGCTGGGATTT
Source organism: Pararge aegeria (assembly GCF_905163445.1). NCBI lineage: Eukaryota > Metazoa > Arthropoda > Insecta > Lepidoptera > Nymphalidae > Pararge > Pararge aegeria. The sequence goes on from NC_053189.1 coordinate 18,884,630, forward strand.
GAACTCGGCACCCCGAAAGTGAAGTTGAAGTCCTTCCCACTGCGCTATCATTTCTTCACTAGAATTTGCTATTGCGTTATTTATATTTTTTAATTTTGTCCAATAAGACGCCAACGTCCATACCATGTTGAATACACCGGTTCTTGTCTGATCACCGAAGTTAAGCAACATCGGGCGCGGTTAGTACTTGGATGGGTGGACCGCCTGCGAACACCGCGTGATGTTGACTTTTTTTGTTTTTTTCTATTTAATCCGCTTTTTAAAGAAAGAAATGTGCGAAAGGGTTTATTTTAATTGAACAATGAAATACCTGTTATCTTTGCAAATCCCATGTAAAAACCATTATCCCCAAATGAAGATGATTTATTATACTACTGATGACATGTAGCGCTGTTTTGCTGAACTACGAGTATCAACGCCCGCACGCACCAACCGCTGGTGTCTAGTCGTTGTCCTCCGCACCGCAAGGTGTCGGTGTTCTGTGTAGCGGTGTTCGTGTCTCGCGCTATGGAGATGCGTCCGTGCGCAATCACTACCCCGCGCTTACGTTGTCAAAGCATACTTACCTGGCGTAGGGGACACCGTGATCAAGAAGGCGGTTCCTCCAGAGCGAGGCCCTTCCATTGCACTGCGGTCGGGTTGACCTCTGCGATTATCCCTAATGCGGGTAACTCGGACGTGTAATTTTTGGTAGTGGGGACTGCGTACGCGCCGTCCCCCTTTTCCCAGTCAGAGTCTTAATCACTCATAAAATGAGCTAGTCTTTCACTATTATTAAATAGCGGTCCCTCGCGACTTCGTCCGCCATGTTCAACCTTAAAGATAGTCATAAATTGTCCTAGACTGTTTGAGAATTTTAAAGAGGAAACAATTCCGTTATGTTGCTTACTTTTGTCGTTTTGGCGTAACGTTTGCCGTTTACACATCGCAAGTATCGGAATCTTTCAAAAAGGATATTTTCTGCTGTTTTTACAGCATTTCTCATTGAGTAGCGTTGTCGTTGTAGCTATTAGTCGTAGCGTGGTGTTAAATATCCCTAAGCCGATAAATAGACTGTGCGACACAAAAATAAAATCCCATTGGTAAAAACGAGGCTTACAATTGCGTTTTACTGCGGCATATAAGTGTTACTACTACAAGTAGGTATACTTGTAGTAGTAACACTGACAAGCCGTTGGCTCTTGGCTTAGCTTCTTCCTTAGTTTTGCCCACCGAACCACCAATGAAAAGATTGGTGTTATAAGTATGATGGTTATTTAACGATAATTGTTTAATGTTGCTTGGTTGAAGATGAAACCGACGTACTCCAAGTTCTCCTTTAAACCTCCAAAGTTGGTCACCTATCCATTAACTGGCCACAATATTACTAGGCCACATACCTAATATATATTTCTGGTTTATTAGCAGTCATTTGTGATATGGAATCAAAAGAAGGTATCACAAGTAAAGCGTAACCTTACTAGGTTGCGATACACAACGTGGATTGATAAATTGAACATGACATTTTAGTACCTAGTATTTTGCTCACCAGCGTGTGAGATTTCTTACCTATTCGACCGCGTGAAAGTCATTCAAAAGTACCTAATCAAAACTTTACGAGTATTTACTTTAATACTAAGAAGTAGGTAAATTGTAATATTTCTTAATTCGTAGAAGGCCCTGGAGGGCAATTTGATGCGTACATACACAATTAAAAAACATTGAAAAGTAAAAAACATAGAATGAACAATCTTCAGTTATTGAAATAAATAGGTAAATCTTTATTTGGGTAGTAAAATACGTAAAAGGCTATAGTTTTTACATCACAATTTCATTATCCGGCAACGTAAGGGTAGTAAAAATAATACGGATAGGGGTAATAATACATAGGGTAGTAATAATAATACGGGTAATATAGGAAGGGGATGCAAATGGCTTTTATCTTCCCATTTTCGACGTTTCTTCTGGATTTAACGCATTCCGGGGGTATCTGTGGGCTTTGGCCATAGCTGAAGGTGACTTGTTCGAAAATAAGTAGACTTATGATGAAAAGCCAAGGTCTAGGAATGCACAAGAGGGCCATCTGAAATAATAGTAACAATTCTTTATTTTTATTTAGTTTTATAAGCATCAGCAATCAACAGCCGATTGGCGCAGTGGGCAGCAACCCTGCTTTCTGAATCCAAGTCTGCGTCGTGGGTTCGATTCCCGCAAGTGGAAAATGTTTGTGTGATGAACACTAATGTTGTTCAGTGTTTTGGTGTCTATCTATATATTACTAGCTGTCCCGGCGAACTTCGTACCGCGGTACTTTTTAAATACTTATAATCCTATTCCGGTCTAAGAGGAATACAAAAAAATCAAATATCATAAAAATTGGTCCAGCCATTCTTGAGTTATAATGTAACTAACACAACATTATTTTATATATATAGATAAGTATTTATGTACATTTATTTATAACAAAATTTCAGTCATCTACGTACCCAAAACACAAGCTACGCTTACATTAAAGCTGGATGGCGATGTGTGTATTGTCGTAGTATATTTATTTATCGATAATAAAGCATCCCACGGTCAAATATATTAAATGTACAGAAATTTTCCAGTTACAGTTTTAATATAGATGTAACCTGGTGGTAGTGGTTTACTATCGCGTATAAACAAGAGTCCTTCACAGGGCATGCAAGGAACATGCCCTACAAAGTTCCGCACTGAGTCCTTCAACATGGTCGTAGGTGTTAAGCCACATGTGCCTCTAATTACTGTTATTGGTGTATGATATCAGTTTCAGGTTAGTTTAGGATCGCACTTAAAACAAGAATCAGCTACCTAAGTAGGTATATTAGATTTACCTTAACACATTGAATACATCTAGGTTACCATGATTTATTTTATGACAAGGTTGCTTGGAAGCATGCCGCTCCGCTTTCAGCTCACACAAGATAGAAAAATGATTGTTAATCTCTAAAATGATGTTGGAAAAGAGCAACTGCTGAGTATCTTGTCGGCTTCTTCTCGTTAAAATCTGCCTTCAGAACCGTGGTGGTAGAGTCTTTACAAATAGAGATATTCGACGATTCAGAAGTGCTTATATAAGGATACTTGAATTTTGTTACTAGATTTAATGCAGTCAAGATTTCGTAGTCGTATAAAAAAAAAAGCGAACATCTTACCGCTATCAAATAGAAAATAAATAAAGACGCGTCTTGTGATTTATTCTGTCTTCAATATCAGTTATATTTTCCGTGTAAATCGATTATCTGTTCATTTCGCTTACTAGATAAGTAACTACATAACTGCGTCCAAATGCTTGCAAATTAATCATCTGTTTGTACGGATTTTGATTTTTCCCATTCTCTGCGACGACGACCAGTTACTACTGTAGTTAAATATCGATACGGAAACTGCGGTCATAAAAATATTCATTACTGAAAGCTAGAGTTGCAACGTTCTCCAGCCGGTAATTAAAAAAATCCAGGCTTCACCGAGTATTTATTGTTATAACTCTAATTCAAAGCAATAATGTCACTTACTGATAATATTTGAGAATTGTTTCAGTAAATTTAGATTTTGATTTTCTTACCACTTACTTTTTGAGGATTGTTTTAGTTATTACATTCATTTTTTGCTTTAATGCATTAAAACGCTCCAGTTAGAGTTTCAATATAATATTGCAGACCTGGGACTTTATAATGAATAAATGTTTAGACTAAATATTTGCAAATGAAGCAAAATATTCTGTTTCTTGTGCCACATCTGTCCCTACCTAGTTGGTTTGTCCTTGACTGCACAAGTATACCTTTAATCATGTCGCTGAATAAAGTAAGAGGGTGCTCTTACTTTTAATTCCTAGATTCCTAGAAGTATACGTAACCTATTTGAAGTATTTGAGCTCCTATCAATAACTGTGGAAGCGTGTTAATCCCATTCACTAGCCTCCGTCGTACTAACGTGCGTGGAATCATTTTCCAGGTTCTATTTTCAGGTAGTCCGTGTGAGCTTTACGGTATGTCAGTGACTCTAGTATGAAATGGCACCCCACGCCGACATTAGTCGATTGTTTTCGGGTACTGAAATCCAAATATTCGGTATGAAAATATAAGAGTTTTTTTTTGTAACAGAGTAATAAAAGTCTTATTGCTACATACACCATGTACATACAGTACATCATGTCCGAGCACTTTTTTTTATCAAAAGTCATTTATTATAGTAACTATTGTTATTGTTTGTATGTCTAGTGAACTGTTTTTGTAGTCTTTCCAACTTGACTATCAGATAAAAAATATGCGTAAACAGCGCTAAGCCATAGATGTCGTTAAGTACCGGTAACATTCTTATTGTAAATTATAGATTCTTATAAACTGCTACTGTATTAGTCTTTTTAACTTGATTATAACATAAAAGTTATGCTTAATGATCACTAGAACCTAAATACTACTATGATTTATTAAGTAAAAAAAAGTTTATTTAACTCAGAACTTAGAACAATAACGTCTAATAAAGACGCAAATGGTCTTTTGGTAAAGCAATTCAAGAGAGATGTATTCACCTCGTTTGACATTGTATATGGACAAGTCACTGTAATAGTAATAATCATTTATTGCAAAATACACGTCAATAAGGTTTTACATATCGGTTTAGGGTACAGTGTTTTGCCAGTAATTTGGCATGCAATGTTACAAAATAGTTACATACGCCCAATTAATTGATGTCCAAAGAAATAAGCGAACCGGATGCAGACTAAACTGCGCCTAGGATTTAGACTATGACGTTAATTGGTTTAGATATTTGCAAACGTCGGTAGTTTGGGTGAATCGAAATGATCCCGTGCTAAGGGTCCGGCTACATACGCTAGCACCGCGCTGTAATTACCAGCCGGTAATCCCGCTACTGTTGGACTTTATTGCAAATTCACACACACTTTGATTACAATGAGACTATCAACTTAGTTCTTTGAGACTTGTACGTTTCAACACGTTCCGCCATGACGACCGGTAGAGATCACGGTATTATAGCTATTATCATGAGCCTAAGTATAATGTCACGTTCAAGCATGGATTATAGTTCTTGGATAACTCACCACGCTACTCAATTGTGGCTTGGCGTAAATCAGGCAATATTTTTTTTACTTATACTATCTAATAATTCACGGACCATGAAGATGTTAACCTGGCCTAGGCCTAGGTGGGTGTTAAGCCGTCATGTGCCTGTTACTGACGGCCGACTGGCGCAGTGGGCAGCGAACATGCTTTCGGAGTCGTGGCCGTGGGTTCGAATTGGAAAACTGAACTGGAAAATGTTTGTGTGATGAACATAAATGCTTTTCAGTGTCTGGGTGTTTATCTGTATATTATAAGTATTTTTGTGTAGTATATCCATATAAATATTTATCAGCTATCTTAGTACCCATAACATAAGCTACGCTAACTTTGGGGCTACGTGGCGATGTGTGTAAATCAAATCAAAATCAAAATTCATTAATTTCAAGTAGGCATAATATAAGCTCTTTTGAAGTTTGTCTGTTTGTAGTGTGTAATATCGTAGTATATTTATTTATTTATTACACCGGCATTCACGCCGTTTAGATCGTAACAATGCTACTTGAGAGTACTTCCTCGGACAAGCTCTGTCAAAAAAGCTTGTATACAAAAAAATGTGCATATGTAAAAGTAGTGTAGCACTTTCAGTTGTCTTGTTTTTAGACTCAATACTTGTTAACTTAGCTTAATTTATAGTTTAACGTACGTACAGACTACTTCTTATGATTATTTGCACCACTGTGAATGGAAATATAACACCTACTGAGACATAAATTTTTGTTTAAATATTATATTTTAACAGAATAACATTAGACTAATTAATATGTACAATATTGTTATGTAATCTACATAGATATAATTGAATGTACAAAGATATTAATTACATAGGAAGTTCTTAAATTAATAGGTAGGTATTTCTAATTCTAATTATCTGTACAGCTGTTGTATTCCATTTTGCAGCAAAAGAAAAATGGATTAATTTATTGATTTTTGATTGATCGTATGTCGGCACTACGAGTATGTTGAACTATTGTACTCACAAGTCTGCAAGTAATCTAAAATAGATCACTCTCATTAAAATCAGTTCAGTTAAGTCTTTAAAAGCATAACAACGTGAGCAGCATGTGGTTTACCATGACTTTATTATTACTTTTTATTACGAATTGTTCTTCATCTCAATAAACTGTATTAACTGGGACAACTTTCAGCGGCGGGAAGTCAATGTCGCCCTGTTGTTGGATGGATGTATTAAGTTAGCCCTGAACATAGTGCGAGCGGCGCGCCGTCAGCGGTACGACATGAGGATGTTCTGCAGCAGCCGCAGCGGCGACGAGCGGCACAGCGCCTTGCCGCGCGGGCACGTGTAGCGCTTCACGCACATCGCGAACCGCCGGTCGCACTCGCACAGCTGCCCCGCGCAGCTGTTCACCCCCTGCGACAGACCAACGGCTATAAGCGCGGATAGCATAAGCAGGAGACAAAAATTCTTATCCCCGATTATTGACAAGGGATCAAAACTTATCCACTTGCCAAAGCACGGCAAACAGGAAGAACGGAAACATAGGAGACGTTTAACCCTCGTTTATTATTCATCATCGTCATCTCAACTAATGGACATAGGTATTTTGTTGGAACATCCAAATACCACGGTCTTGTGCCGCTTTTGTCCAGCGGCTACCCGCGACTCACTTGTCATTCCTCGTCGGGAGTCTACCAACGCTGCGTTAACGAGTGCAATGATGCCATTAATTCAGCACCCTGGAACTAACACCTAGATAATCTAGCCATAATTGCTCTCGAACAGGCCTCCATCAAAACGCTGGGCGGCATATCATGGTGGATATAGTGGTTATTAGCCACGGCCGAGCCCCATCATACCAAACAAACCAGAGACAATTCAGAAAATAAAATTCCCAAATTTAACCCGAGGTTCGATCCAGGGCCGTCCCACTAATAAGACCAAAGCGCTCATACGGGACCATAGACAGTACGGGGAGGTGTCAATGTTACTCTTTCAGCGATTTGTAATATTTACACCTAGGTGACCGAGCTATTTAGAGATAAAGGCTTAGTAACTAGGTGGAAGAGCAATATTATCAATCGAAAGACAAAGATAAGAAAATGAAACGTGGCTTCTGTTTTTTAAAACTGCAACCACGGACTAAGTAATAATTTACTATACCAGTGATCTAGACATTATAGAATAAGTAACTGACGCAATTTGAAAATAAATACCAATTTCTTCTTGCTTATTTTTAGTATTTAAATTCTAACTAAAGCTCATGTGATAAAATAAATATTTCGCAAATCCCAGTAGCCACTTATAGGATATTTCCTTTATGGCCTAGCGGTTAAGAACAAATTTTATTGATCACAGTTCACAGGGCAGGCAAGGCACACGTCCTACACCTACAAAGTACAGTCCAGTGTCCATCTGAGGCGTGGGCGTAAAGCCTCATGGCGGCAGAAACAAACATGGCGGTAGTACTTCGCTGGACGAGCTCTTCCAGCTCTACTTCTACTAACTCGACTGCACGAGCTCACTGGCAGTCGGTATAAAACCCCACCTTGCGAGCGATGTGGTTCTCCCGCGCGCACAGCGGCTCGCCGTGGTAGCACTTCCAGTAGTAGGGCTGGAAGTACACGGTGTAGAAGGGGCAGTGGAACTTGTCGTAGCACTCGTCGTGGATGCGGCAGCAGCTGCAATGGGAACTTCCGTTAGTCGCGAAGTCGATCAACTCGACTAACCAGAGACAATATTTAAGGACACTTGTTAAAATTTTGATCACGATATATTTTTAACGCTATTTGCATTTTTCAAACTGGGCCCTTTTTGCCGTTACAAACATCCAGCCAACCACACTGCTCCAACAATCGCTGATACGATTGCTCAACATGAGGCATGAGAGTCAGATAGAAGGAAAAGGTTGAACTCCTTTATTCGGTACTGGCCAAATCCCCTTTAGCCTGAATCGCTTAACGGCAGAAGTTGTACAGACGCACATCTCCCAAAGTCGTAACACATTGTCAGAATTTGATTCGATCGACACATTCGCGTGATCCACACCTCGGCCAATGCACCCTCCGTCCAATATAACGAAAATAATAATTTTCTTACGGTGCAAGGTAGGCTTATCACTCAAAGTGAAGTTCTAAAAGCAACCTGACCAAAAGGAATTTCTGCAAGGACGTACTCTCTGGTATAACAAATTAGATTTACCTAAAAATGCAATACTTACTGGGGAAGCTAAGAGTCGCATTACCAAAATATGCAGCTCACCGTTGGGTAGTTCAATGAACCTCTACCATTGGACTGGTCCTTATGAATTAATTTTTAACACACCATATAAAAAAAAAAGAAAAATTATATTGAACTAGTTTACACGATGAAATTACGGCAAAATCTGGCCCTCATTTGACATACGGAATAATCTGGAACTAATATTTTAAGTAATTCAATTTTATTTCCTTGTACTCCTATTTTAAAACTTGCAGCGCCAAAATAGCGTCAATCAATTGGAGACAAAAACAAAGTGACAGTCTGTCCAGAGATAAAAGAGTCCAGTGGGCGTTACTCACTTGTCGATGCCGTCGGTGGGCCGACCCTCACCCAGCAGGCCGCAGTAACAGCCGTAGCCCTTGTAGGCCAACGGGTCGCAGCCAGTCGCGCAAGTCAGCATGTTGTATAGATGTACAACGCCACGCTTGCCTCGGTCCGCGCTGGGCTGGGCGTCCAGCACTCTGCAACATCCCATAGGATTCTTCATTCGACACAACAAGACTACCCCGGCTATCCGGCTAAGTTCGTTGTGTGCTCTTTTAAGACTTAGCGTTAGAACAAGCTTTAGTTACTGAATGTATCTTCTTTTCCTCCATAAATGCCTATGATAGGCCTGTATGAATGAAAAATATTTGAATTTGACATCTTATTTTATGATGATGAAGATGAAGTTAGCACTTGCCCATGATATAATCTGATTTAAATTGACGCTGCAGTCTTTAACCTCATATCCCTAATACTACTCTATGAAAGCATGACCTCTGATAACGGAATGGTTTTGTCTGTAGTTTGGTGAATGTTAGCGTATAGCAGCAATATAAAGAAAATATGATAAGTTTTTATTAGAATTAGATAATATGATAAATTTTTATTTGTTAAAATATAGGACTAGGTATGCAGATGTAAAACGCTTAGTGAATAATCTATAAAACACGAAAAATCTTGACTGAATATACAGTATTAAAACTTTTGGACTAACCTATGTAAAGATGCAGAACATTTTAGAATTAGTATAGTCTGATTTATAATTTATGTTGGTTATGGCTACACAAAATGTAGGTTAAAACAATTTAATAAAAATTAGTGTCAATTTGGGAATTTTTGATAAGAATTCATTGGAAAATTTTGTTTAATAACTTCTAAGTACAATTTTTACTATCTAGAATGGACTGAATAAAACAGACAAACAACGAACACGATTCGCAGAGAGCGCTCTTACCTCACTCCTTTGCGATAGTCAACCTCCGGTATCGACTGCCGGAAGGGGTCCCGCGCGAACCCCACCAGCAGCTGACTCCGGCTGCTGATCTCATACTTGTCCTTGAATCGGAACTCGTCCCCTCTCAGGGGGGTGTATCCCTGGGTGCTGTTCCTCCTCTCAGTAGCTGTGTGCGGCGTCAGGAGGTGATCAAGTTGGGCGTAGCTGGTGCTGTTGTAGATTTGCTCGTAGGTGAGAATTCCAGACGGGACTGAAACAAATTATGGAATCCTTACTAATTCTATGGCAGTAATCCTTACTATTTAAATGGGCAGCTCCCGTCGCACGTGCCCCTAATAATTAATGGTTCATAACAAATTTGCAAAAGCTTATATTCTTATCTTTTTTTTTTTCTATTTATTATGTTTTATTTTGTTTATATTTTCTATACTTCAATCAAGGATAATAATAAAAGCCTTTTTTATTTTTTTACTAATGTTATAATGCGATAGTGTCTGTTTATTTATATGTTTAAAAGCAAAAATCAACTTGCAGTGCAATAAACTGGACTACATAAAAAAATCACCATTTGTTATCACCATCTCACAGCCAAGTTAATGGGTAACTATGACGTAAGAGCAATTCATACCCAAGCTTTTTTACCATGCATGTCCTTAATCCGGAATCCTTAATATTATAATAGGATGTTTCTGTAAGCTTACGTTCTATATAAACTTTGAACTTATAGAGAGACATCTTAAGGATTTCCTCACAATGTTTTCCTTAACCGTTGAAGCAAGTGATATTTTAATTACTTAAAACGCACGTAACTTAAAAAAGTTATAAGTGCGAGCTGGGATTCGAACACGCCCCGCGCGAAAATGAAGTCGCGTTCGTACCCAATGCTCTATCACCGCTTCACGATTTTAATAAGGGCACCATATTACCTATTCTGTACTAAATACTAAGTTCAAAACCTACCTACCTATTTACTATTTAGGTCAAGATTTAGTTAAGTATAATTAGCGAGCTATGCTTAATCAAATAACCAGTATTTATTTTGCTAACGATGGTTACCCTGAAGCAAGAAGCTGTTTAGTTATATACCTACATTAAACATAACTCGAAATAGCCATATAATAATACATGCCTATTTATTCAACCTACTTAGGATTCCAATAAAATAACGAAAAAACATTAGTTTACACGTTTATCTCGTTAGATTTATGCAAAAAAACGGCTGTTTTGCATTATTTAATACTAGCTTTTACGGTTTTTTACAAAATCCGTGGGAACCGTTTATTTTCCCGGAATCCCTGCTACTCTCCGTCCTTTCAACTAACTCTATCCCAAAAATCAAGTCGATCGTTTGCTATGTTAGGGTGTAGAGCAAGAAATAACAAACAAAGAAACTTTTTCATTCATAATATTAGTACAGATTTCCATATTTCTGCAAGAATATCTGCAGTTGGGCAATATGTACCCACCTGCTTATTATGCTAAGTCAGTAACAAAAAGGTTAGACATTAGGACACTCAATCGTGTTGATCGACTATCATAGTAATATGTGGGCATAGGTCAAGGCTGCAATGTGTAATAGCTAAGAGTGGATTGGGATTGAGGATGGCTACGAAAATATCGATGTCATTCTGGTGGAAGCAGTTGTCAATTTTTAGCGCAATAACTTGGTAATAAAATAAGCTAATAAAAGAAATTAATTATTAGTTACCAATATTAGATTCCCCTTTTATAATTCTAATGGAGTTGTTGACTTAGTTGGATTAGTCCTAACTACGAGATACTGATTAACATAAAATAATATTGTTTGATATTGGCATTATGGTTACAACGACTTTTGCCATGTTCTCGATCAAAAGCAATCAATCCTTTAATATCAATAGCAAATATAAAAAAGACGTGTGTGTACTTATGTACACGCGTTAGAAGTTATACTTTTTGGCGTAACAAGATAAAAATCGTTTCAAAAATTTTGTCTTACGCCTTATTCTACGTTTGTAGAGAAAACGATGTTAACAATATATTGAAAGTTTTATTATAACGCGTTATCTAGTTATCAAAATTTGAGATTTTTGTACAATTGAATCAATTAAATCTTTTTTTTTTAAACTAATATGTCGACTATAGTTAACTTCAGGGTGTCGAGATTTTTAGTGACGGATGGTGTCGCTCGGTTTCGCACCTACCTTCATCCTGGTAAGATCGTGTAAACATTACGTTTCGTATAATTTCACTCCCACGATTTTTCCTGACGCCGCTAAAGAAGTATAACTTAAAAAATGTTTCATTTAATAATTTAGTTCAAACCTTTATTTTAACCAAAACTATTATAGATAATTGAGACCTTTGTCTTTAATTGCATACAAAATTAGTTTAATTGAAATATTCAAATATCTCGTGTTTCATACTGAACAGTTATTAGGTAGTTATCATGAGTGACCGTGAATCTTGTTTGCAATTATCTCCGAAACACAATGGTATACGTATTACAATTCATTCGATCACTATTATTGCGAACTAAACAAAGATATCAATTATTTAATCAATCAAAGTTTAGTATCACAATAGCAGGCTACAGTTAGCTAATTAGGTACCTTGTAACTTGAACAACGAGTTATAGGATCCACTACGTGTAGGTCCTTCCGAAACAAAGGGTTTTTATAAAACGATGTGATGTTATAGTCTTGTTTGGTTGTTAGTTACGAAGCTTCATTTACAAAAATCTTGCTATAAGGGTACAGTAGTTACACTAATCCGAATCCCATAACCCTAGATGGTTTCTACGCCGTACCGTACCGGAACGCTATGTCGCTGGCGGTAGTGTGGTAATTCATCATGTCAACCAATGGACGTCCACAGCTGGACAAAGGTCTTTTGTACGAAGAATTAGACGGGATTTGCACCCAGCTTTAGTATGAAAAAATCGTAAGATTATTCCAGGGAAAATGGTTGCTCTAGTGCCACATTTGCTTAAAATCGTACTTAGCAGTAGAGAGCACGTTTGTTTATTTCTTTCTCGTTCTTTGTTTATTTGTAAAAAAAAAATTATGATGAAGTCTCACAGAATGGCCTTAACCTTTCTTTTTCCGTGGCGCAGAGCACGGTAACACTTCGGTTCCAGTCATTATCACTAACATGATAATGATAATGATCGTGAACCATTCGCGTAAGAATCAGAGCTTTCAGGGTTTGTTGGGAGCTCCTTATTCCTCGCGCAAGGTACCTTCGAAGCCTACAGTTCATCAATTATGGACAATTATCACCTCAATCACTACAATTGAAAATAATGTATCTATCTACATAGGCATAGGTATATTTGAATAATGCAATTTTGAATTAGCTTACCATGTTCAGCTCGAGATCACGTGGTTCAGAATTCGGTTTCCGGATCGAGCCAAAAATTGTAAGCTTTTGTTTTTCTTACATATAAATTAAAAGACTAGTGGCAGTTGAGATATAAGCGCTGTCCAACCGTCTCATTCCTGTCTCCCACTAGAGAAGGGGCATGTGTCCAGAGTTTGACCTTTGTTAACTGATGATGATGATGATGATGATTTTTAAATTAAGAAAGTCCCGCACATAAACTTTTAAACCATAACTTAAAAGTTGAAGTTGGTAGTATTGTGCGTACGCTGTTGACCGTATTGGTGCTGCAGCATTGCTGCAAGATGAAGCCAGTGCGGACAGTCCTACGGCTAAGATAAATCGTGGAGAACGTCATCCTAAGAGTCACTTTGAGACTCAGGCTAGGAAGATGTAGGGAAAAACGTGATTGTTCGACTGAGATTAGTCGTTATAAAGTTAATGGACGCCACTTCTATGTGACGTAAGAAATCGTACAAGTTTTCACCGGCTTTCAGGTTGTGTAAAGGTTATTTTTGCGTGTAGCCCTAGTCTATGGGGAAAGTGTTGTTGCCTGTTGGATGGTTGGGTATATTTTTTTGTTTGGGTTACTAAACTTCTAACCTGGCCGATGTTCATAGATATACTACAGGAAATCAAAACAAAAATCTATCGCTTTATTTCATAGTGAAATCAAGTTATTTTATTAATAAATAGCCGTTGCGCGTGCTAAAATAATATAGATAATGGAAGGGCCAAGGTATTCAGATATTCACTTCAATACCCACAATGTTCAGGATGGCACTTAGATCTTTCATTAATTAACAGTATTATTGAAGCTAAATACCTAGTTTCTTATATTAAAGTATTCATTTTATAAAAGACATCATTAAAGCCCACCAACCTGCTTTAGAGCAGTGTTGTGGGTCTGTACTCTATAAACCTGACTTCCCAAGGAGTGAAATAAAACAACTGGACTGACTCTAATACTGTATATTAAGCTTCTCTATAATTCATATTACTTGTTACCTTCAAATGACTCTACTACCAGTTCGGAATGCTGTCTTCGGCAGAGAAGACCACTGGCAAGAAACTCTACCGTTGCTCTTTTATTCAATCAATTAAAACAACTTATAAACACAATTACAACATCATCATTACAACGTCATATGTAATAACGCTAGGCCCTTTGATACAAGACATATTTTAAGACAGGTCAAACATAACTACTATTATCACTTATAACATCAAGACTTTTGGAACAAGTTGTTTGTATAGAGCAACCTCTGCTACATAAACTGTCGGTATAAAGTTATGCTAGGGCTCCATATATGATACCTAAATAAACCAAGGGATGAGATATACTTATCTGATGCAACATCAGGTACAATCATAGTACCAACCACTTTTAACGACTCCATCACCAGTACATACGACTTGTTTCGCCACAACAAGATTTCGTTAAGTGTATCGTTTCCATTATAAATCATCTCAACCCAATTTGTAACGATCTATCCACAATACTTTACTTAAACTCCTTTTTTCAATTCATTACTTTAAATCCGTCCTAACTTTTTCTTTGCCGCCAATCTAACTTGTCAAACTCGCGTCTCCCGCCATAGATCCTATACTTTTATTTGACAGTCTACTAAAGTCCATTATTCTATTTTCAATACATTATCAATGAGTATACAAACTATGATTTGTTGATATATTTAATATAATCATCGTGTTTATCATAGATAAAGTGCTGTAATTCCCTATTTCCTAACACGCGCGTTTGAAGTCCGCGTTTACTACGGTTTTACAAATCCCGCGGGACACATTTATTTTTCTGTGATAAAAATACTAAGTTACTATCTTTCCTGGCAACTAACACCACGGAAAAAAATAATTTGGTTGGTTTCTCAAGAAGGACAAGAAACACATTTTCGCATTTATATTATTAGGTAGGATAATTAGTTGAAATTAATAATATGCATACATTTTATAAAAAAAACTATTGACGATTTGATCGTCATGATGTAACGCGTGTGCGGTAATTATACGTCTAAACAGTGGGCCCATTGTAGCGCGTATCATTGTAAAAAGCAGTCGCATTTCACGCACTAGATGTTTGTTACAATCGCTGTCATTGTGGACGGAGAGGAGCGGATCACGGGTACCTAGATACTGCATTCAACGAGCGACGTGGAAATAGATTTCTAATTGAATAGCCAATATAGGATATCAAACCCTTTAAATCAATAAATTATTAGCTGCTCCTCTTTGTTTTTAGATTTGATTACAAAATCACGTGGGAGTCGTTTGTTTTCCCTGGCTTCTCAGGATGTCAACATCAGTTAAATTTACAGCCGTACATGCTAGGCACTTTTTGGGGTTCAAAAGTATACTTTGATAATTTCTAAGATGCGTGCAATTTTATCGATATGGGTGTAATTGTCGAGCCACAGATATGTAACAAATAAATAAAAAAAAAAGAAAAACTGATGATGATTTTATCAATGACACTGAGCAAGATAGAAAAATTAATGTTAAAATGTAAATTGTTGATGTTGGAAAAGAGCAATAGTTCAGTTTTTTAGCGTCTCGGTAGAATCTGCCTTCCAAACTAGCTGTAGAGTCACTTCAGGCGGACTTTACGTTTCAAAAGTGCTTATAGAGTCAACCTACTTGAAATATACCTTTTTCCTTATATAAGGATGTAGAGTCAGTGGAATGGTATATTTTATGTTGTAGATATCTTTGCTCTGTGTCCTTGAGACACAGAGCAAAGGTTGGGACTGTCCCTTATTCTCAACCCGACCAGCAGTGACGATACACGAAATATGCGGAATCAAAACATCGAGCTCGTATGATGAGAGAGAAAGTGTTTAAAGGTCATCCAGCTCTGACCGGTTGACCGCCAACGAAAGTGGTTTTGAGTTTACTTTTTGGAGATCCGTACCACCGTACACGCTACGGCTGAATACCGTACATACAATAAAGTTAGCATTTCATTTTCCTTCAATCACTAATAGTTATGTGCTAGTTACTTTGCTGTATCCCCTTGAAAGATGCAGAATTTTTAAACATTTTTAGATTTGTATAATTTGTTTGTAGTATTTTGTCACCAGTTGAGATTGCAGTCAAGGGCTAACTTGTAGTGGAATAAACCAAAAAACAAAATTCGCACTTAAGGCAGACAATGATAGTAGAATACAATTGAATAGAAGAAGTTTTTATTGCACATACAAATAGAAAGCTAGGTTAGTAAAATATATGCGCTAAGACGGCCTTATCGCGTGAAGCGATCTTCTCCAGACAACCTTTTGTTGAAGAAACATGATTTTAAATAGTTTATTGTAATAAATTACAGTAGACTTTCATGAAAATACTTGTATTTTGACAATACACAGACACTTTGATTTTATTTATTTGTGTATGGATGCCTATTATATGTATGTATGAATAAATTTTCAATTTTTAATTACTTGTCCATACTGCGTTATAGTAACTTCCAATTTTTTTTTGGCGGAACCAATTGGATGTAAAGTCGTCTTACTTAAAGTATTCTTGCAACTTCATCTTGCGAATATGCAGTTCCGCCTCAAGTTAATAATCACAATAAAAAGCAATATCTACTGTAGTGCCTACTCAGCGAACACCTGACACGCAATTATTTATAGGTGCCAGACAAATAACCGTGCTGCAAGTTTTTAAATTTGAATGTGATTAATTAAGTAAAATTTTGTTACTGTACCTTTTATTTTGTTTATTTCGTATTGTCTTGTTTAAGTTTGTGTGTATTTGCGTGTACGTGCGGGGGTTGTGCGTGTGTTTGTGTGTGTATGTGTGTGAGTGTTTATTTATATACATCAGCAAAATACACTGTAACTTGACACAGAAACTCTTCTAGCTACAGAACACTTAATTACCTACATAATTAAAGAAATAAATACCTTTAGAAAAATTGTGGATAAATTATAGCTATATTTCATATGGATGTTCCACCTTAGGAGAACATTAATATTGGATTATATTAATTGTTAGTATACCACTAACAATTAGTTATTATGACATATGACATATAATCAATTCCCCTTTTTTTGGAGGAAAATAGGGGAAAAAGGGTCAATAGTGTGCCTTGAAAAGGAGGTACCGATGCGTTCCCAGGAGCTCCCGTAACCTCCAAAACTGTGATGAAATTGTGACTTTTGAGCTGCTCTAGTAGGTAGCAGTGTCTATAAGACTATATAAAACTTATCTTAGACAACAATCCAAGAGCAATTCACTTGGTGTCATAGTGTCGCGATACTCTAAACGACTTTTCACTGCGAATGCTCAAATCGTAAAATAAGGGTTGTAGATAAGTTTTTGATGTTACGTTAAAATTGTCATAAATGGCTAAAAGCAGTATCGGGTTACTGGATCTTGAAACTGAATTGAAGTTACGTGTTCGGAGCGCCTTCTTGGATTGTTACGTAAACTTTCCATAAAAACATATTAATTGGCCGCTGAGAACAAAGATATTCCCGTAGCCTTGGTCGCTGCGTCAGTGTGTCATGCATCAAATGCAAATCGGTTCTCAGACTACACTTATAATGGCGATAATACGCACTAGTGACGTACACATTCTTACAAAGCCCCTTACATAGAGTCAATTCCAACGCAAATAAAAAAATTATGTATCTCTATCAGCGATTTCGAAAAAAGCAGTTGGCCTGAAAGTTTAATCTTATACGACTTTAAACCCACTTATAAAAAAATCTGTTTTGTGATTGTCGGAAAAGCTGAAAATATTTTGACGAGACTCTCTTAAAAAAAATAAAAAATTCAAAAGATTCATTTATTTCAAGTAGGCACTTTTGAAACGTCAAGTCTGTCTGTGTGTAGTGACTCCATCAGTTCGGAAGGCAGATTCTACCGAGAAGAAGCCGGCCAGAAACTCAGAAGTTGCTTTTTTCCAATATCAACAATTTAAAAATAACTTTTCTATCTTCTGAGAGATGAAAGCGGAGCCGGATGCTTCCAAGCAACCTTGTCATTTAGAAATTCATCAATTGTATACAAACCTCGCTGTAATAAATGTGTTTTAACACATTTTTTAAACTTATACATTGGTAGATCCAAATTTAACGTAGGAATCATATTTTAAAGCGTAAATTCAATCCCACAAATGTCTTCTGCACCTTTCGCAGACGATATGCGGATGTCACTAATTTATGACCATTTCTTGTAAGTCGACTGATATCCACTTTTTGTTTATATAGACTAATATGTTGTCTAACAAATACTATATTGTTATAAATATATTGTGAGGCTACCGTAAGGATACCTATTTCTTTAAATTTTTCACGGAGGGATTCACGTGATTTAAGTTTATATATTGACCGTACAGCTCTTTTCTGAAATATGAATACTTATAGTTTCAATATCAGCAGCTTTGCCCCATAATAAGATACCGTAAGACGTCACATTATGAAAGTACGCAAAGTAAACATGTCTTGCTGTTTCTACGTCAGTAATCTGACTCTTCTAGCAGATACTGGTATTGCAAGAAGAGTAGTACAATATATACATAAAACATAAAATAATACGTGTTCAGTATTTTTTTTTACGGAGAAAACCTTCATTTACGTTTAGGTAAACTTTTGTCAATAACAGAGCTAATTTCATAAAATATTAATGTAGATCAAGTTAACCATGTTCAAATAAAACAAAAACTTTTTAATATTAGCACAGACAGACAAGATTTAACGTCAACAAAAAATTCTTATGATGTGTAGAAGCCCTTAGGAGTTTAGCATGTTAGAGGTATTTTTTATAGTGGGTAATTTAGCTATTAACGATTGTGCTTACGTTTTTTTGGTATTTAAATTATTATCATCAACATCGTAATTGACGGAGATGGAGTCAATATGTGAGCGCACCGGTGCAATAATATTTATCTAAATGTTTACTCATATTTACTACAATCTTTTGCAAATGAGGGTGACCCACCCATCTATATAAAATTTAGAGAAAGAAAAGAAGATTATATACCGTATAAGTTAAAATTAACGTTGATCGATGTGTGTTTCAATATATTTGTATTGGGTTTGTTTTGCAACTATTTTGCCAGACCTTGTATGCTAATAACATCTTAATGGGTTTTTTATGTTGAAATTGTTATGATTTAGCTAGATGTATAATTCGCTGCATACCAATTTGAGATTAAATATCTGTAGACCAGATTCTTAAACCTAATCGCTGAAACCCATCTTCAACATCGTTTTATTTTAATAACTTTATTTTATCAGAACGGATAAAAAGTACAAAGTAAGATAAACATACATCATCATCACGGGCCCCCTCTGGGGATGAGAATGGTTTCCGAAATACCGACTCCTTAAAATATCCAAGTATTTACGGCGCTGACCAAACGAGCGCGAGGGTCACCTGATTCTGAGTGTTTCTGCAGCAGCATGTGTGTGTCGCACTAGTTCACACAAAACTTTAAAACGCCATTGTTTTGTTTCGGTAGTTGTTTCTGCCGAAATAAAACAATACATGCGAGTATAATTCATAATCCGATTATTGTCAGGGTCTAATTAATACCGCGATACGAACCGCTCGTTTCATCATAAATGTTTCATCTGGCGAATGTTACAAACATTTTCATTTGGCAACACGAAGACTGTCATTTTAATCATCTCATGTTAATCATTCAAGTTGCCTAACAAGATACGAATAATTTATAAAGTTTATTACTAACCGCTTCGGTGATCTAGCAGCTTGTTTATTTTTCTACGGATTTCATGGCTTTGAGTTCGACACCCGGGTCATTTTTAATGAAACCATTGAAAAGAAATATTTTGTTGGCGCTTACTGTGAAGTGATTCCCCGTAGGAACCGTGTTAAGCCATCGCTTCGGTCCAGGTGTTTTTATCAAAGCTATTTAAGCTTTGCCTGAAAAAGGTGGGCCGTTAATATTTTGATTTATTTATTTCCGCATCATTATCATCAGATCTTTATTATTTGATTAAAAGAGCTCGTAATTTTTTTTAGTACCTACAATATGAGTATCTTCAAATCAAGAGTGAACAGGCATTTTCTAGGCAATCTCGCTACACTTTAGGCTGCATCATCACTTGCCATCAGGTGTGATTGCAGTCAAGCGCTCGTATAAAAAAGTAAATAGGCAATGATTTTCCACTTACCATAAGGTGGGCCATCTTGGCACATTAATTATTACTATAATATGATAAGATAAGATGATCCACCATCATCATCATAATATGCACTGTATCAATATTTTGATTAGGAATATAAATTTAAAACACATGCAACTAATGGATGATCATAGACCGACAAAGAATACAATGTCCAGTCATACATTTTCCATTTAAAATGTGTTTGTAGACAAGGAAAAGCCAGAATTGTTGGCAAACCGGTAATCGACCGGATAATTTATTACTTTGCTTTATATATTGCCTTATTTTCGTAACTTTTATTATTATGTAGCACGTTACCATTACCTGCCCACTTTGGGGCACGGTTCTCCTCCCACAACGAGAAGGGTTTAGGCCGTAGTCCACCTTGTCCCAGCCCAGTGGCCCAGTGCGGATTGGTGGACTCTACACTCCTTTGAGAACGTTATAGAGAACTGTCAGGCAAGCAGGTTTCCTCGCAATAAATTCACCGTTCAAGCTAGTGATATTTAAATTGCTTGCATTATGATACATAGTGTTATCTACAAGTTTTGCTCGTTTGTAATTGAGGAGTCGATTCCGAGAATCGAAATACTTGAAAATCAGAGTAAAATTAATGCCATTCAGTTTGTGTCAAGGCTCATTTTTGCCTACAATTCTAACTCGAACACGACTCTGAAACAAATAAAATTAGACCCATTTAAATTTAACGGAGTTTTATGCGAAAACGACTACTAAGGCTAGGCTAGGCTAACAACTGTTATACTATTAGTTCGATTTGAAAACATTCCTTTCTGTTAGTATACAAAGGCTCATCTCACAGGAAATCAGAAATGTTACGCGGAAGACGCATGGACTAGTGCATGAGCAAATACTATCAAGCCCACAAGCTAGTCCTTGACTTATACGGCAATAAGATCGCCTCCTGCATAAGCATGATACATACAGCAGGTGGCACAGAGAATGCAGGAAGCGAGCGCATCCTAGCATGATGAATACCGTCTTGCGAGCATCGGCCGATATAGTGTGGTTGCTGGTGCATAGTAATCGTCGTATTATTTCCTATTCCTTACATTTACGACATACTGCACGTAATGTTTATGACATTATTCCTTTGTTTAGTACCACTCTGTAACATGAAATTAAGTAATAAGATTCTCGAAATTATTTTTGTGAAATTGTTAATTGGTCTGGTGCTGGAATGACAGCCCCGCACTGGTAAACGCAGTGTTGGTCGACCCCAAAGTGGATACACGATATTAAGCGCGTCGCAGTGGAATTCGGAACTCCCTACAAAAGAACTATGTCCAGCAGTGGACGTCTATCGGTTGATACGATGATGATGATGATGCTAATTGGTCGTGGCTGTCAAAGTCAAAGTCAAAGTCAAATATTTCTTTATTCAAATAGGCACATAGATGGCAATTTTGATGCGTACATTACATGTAAAATATGACATAGGATTGAGTTGGTGGTGATAAATAAATTCTTCGACTTAAAACTAAAGCTACGAGGGTTCGAAACGCGCCCGTGTCTAAGAAGAAGCCCACAACAAACTTAGCCGGTTGTTATTTTTTTTTTTCGTTATTACCATCTCAAATTATCATTTAAAAACTATTAAAGAAGCAACCTGGTTAGAGCAATAATTTACATCCAAGCATTTTTATCGTTGAAGTAGTCCTACTATAATAGGACTTTTCTATAAGCTTACGTTTAATACAAACTTTGAACTTTTTCAGAGACATCTCCAAGGTATCAACTGGTAATTTACTGTAAAATTGTATACAATTTCCTTTAAATGAATTACTTATTATATGTAGTCTAGTATATTTTACGAATTGCCTACTTGCGAGTTGGCTTCTATCGATTGCGTTGGTTAAACGACTTTAAGTCAATTGATATTTGGGTGGCTCAACGATTTCGGAGGCTCTAATTTGGACTTTATTTTTCTTTGGAAAATAAACTTTACGCCGCCCTTTGTCCAACCTAAGGCATAAGTGTTAAGCCTTATGTGTCTATAATGACACGGGCGACCACGTCCTTTAAACCGGAAGACACATTTGCAACAATGCTGCTTAGCGGCAGAAATAAGCATGAAATTCGAGCTCTGCCACATAAAGCTCTACCTACTACACAATTCTTTCCTTCACTGTTAAAGCAAGTGATATTTTAATACCTTGAATTTAAACAAGAGCTATTTTGTGGGATAGGAATTGCTACAGAGGTGCAGTCCCTATCGAGAGCTGGGTTGTATAATCGAGAAGGTACTCATTTATGATCGCCGTGGCATTGATTATGATATAATAATCGGATGCAATTACATAACGCGCGGCGGTGCACCATTACCGAATTTCTCTTAAAGTCTTAACCAGTTCACGCGCCATTCGTGTGTCCATTTTTTGTATTATAGCGATGCTAATTTTTTAAAGTTACTAGTTGAGTTTTACTTTATACGTTTACATAATATTTTAAATAACTCGCTAACATAGTCTATAGCTTTTTTTAAAGCTGTATAACTAGTTTTGAATGTGCGTAGATATCAGATATAATAATTAGGTATGTTATTTGGTATACATTCATGGTTTCTTTAATTTTGAACTTGTGTAGATATTGAACTATCCAATCAAAATCAACAAGAAATGCGGCTATATTTTTTAAATTTAGAAGGCGCAA
This sequence comes from Pararge aegeria, assembly GCF_905163445.1. Classification (NCBI taxonomy): domain Eukaryota; kingdom Metazoa; phylum Arthropoda; class Insecta; order Lepidoptera; family Nymphalidae; genus Pararge; species Pararge aegeria. The sequence goes on from NC_053189.1 coordinate 18,907,334, forward strand.
TTTTTAATGGGCTGAATTATTAACACATTTTATGTGGAAAGGATGTAATTAAAATTGAGTTAGAGTAGTTGCGAGATTATTTTAAAATCTTACTAACCCTTAGAATAATAATATTAAAATTAAGAAAAACTAGGAACCTCTCTATGACATCTAAAGGTATGATATTTTTTGGCGTTAAAATTTCTTCGTAGTTTCAAGTTTGACATAACAAAATTAAATAGTTTAGAAAAAACCGATAACAACATAATCAATGTGAAAAACCAGCTCTGATTGTCTTTGACAATTAAATCTTTGTCACTTTTGTGACGGTAAATTAGATTCACGGATACACAGTATTATAATGTCATATTAAATCACGTTTTCATACTTCGCTTGTTTACGTGATTGGTTAAAAAAGTACTTTTATTAGATAATTAAGGCAGTGGGTATTATTTACCTCTTTCACAGAACACCGATGGCACGAGAGCGGCGCACACTATCAGGCCCGCATACATTACGCTTAGACTCATTAATTTTGCACTCCCCGTACACCACACTTTTATTTTACAACTAACACTAAAATATGCAGATAACTTCATTGTTTTATAGAGGAAAATCAGTATGAACTACATACTCTACATTAATTTATCAATTAAATCACTTCACATGTTATTAGGCAATTTAATTGCAGTTCAAAAGAAAAATTAAAAATATATTTTATCAGTTTAGTTTTAATTTTTTTATGGTAAGTTGTTTTTTTTTTCGGCGCGTACGCTCTTGCGGTAGACAGCGCGCGGCGCGTCTCGCAGTTGCGCGTAGTGAGATGGTGAGCAGTGATCTCCCGCCATACAGCCTTTTGAAAAATACCTATTTACTGTTGCTTTGCATGCATTTGAGATCAATGCTCATATTAAGGGCCCAGCTTTGGAAGTGAACTATGAAGCGGATAGCTTTGTTCACCATGCAGAAAAAGACACCAATCATAAATATTGAATCAAGAAATAATGTAGTTGCGCTTTAATAAAGTTCAATGGTTTATTGTTTTATTAAATGTAAGGGGTTCGAAAAGAATTCAGTGATTTTAGAAATTATAAGCTTTTGACTTCTTGTTGTGTTCATAATGTTTACGCTAAAAGATATCATTGCCTCTTAAAAAAAAGAAATAAGCGTCATTGTGTAAATAATGCAAATTTTTATCGAGATTAGACTATTTTATTATTTATTTATGTTTTTATATTCTAATAAAAAGTAAAATTTAAATTAGACTCCTATAATAAAGGCTTACATTAAAGTCTATAACCTTGTGTAGAGAAAATTAAAATTATATATATTAACATGTGAAACTACTAAGTTTCGTGTAAGGAGTTTTCAAAAGTCAGATAAATACGTCAGGCGGGCCCTTAAGATAGCGAGGCTGCAGTACGTTGTGTCACTGATCTTGCTCTACTTGTGAGTTCTAATACAAACAATGAATTTAATTCAGATTCTGAGATCATCAAGACTTGTATCTTTAGCGTTCTAAAAAAGGACGTTCTTATTTGGATGCGTTTTTTGTTGTTTCATAAATGACCTCTAACGATTACTCCTTTGTTTCTCAGCAGACTTCCGTGTTTTATTTTCATTCGGTACACGATGGTCTCAAATATAGATTCTAGCAGGAGTAGCCCGCGTCCTAATCCGCGTTTAGGACGGTTTTTTACTTTGGATTAAAAGTCTGAGTTACTCTCCATGCTTTCTAAGTACCTCTATGCCAAAAATTTGGTTTGGTTTCTTATTGAAGAAAGGACAAACAAACAAAAATACTGTCGCATTTATAATATGAGCTAGGATTAAACTTGCAAAGCTTTGGTTGAGTATTTTTTATCGTGCTAAAATTAACGTATAATCTCACAACAATGAATAGAGCTAAGGAAATTATATATGGTGCTCCTAGGAGTAGATGAATGGTTAATTTCCAATTATAAAATGTCGATAGTTTATTTTTTCGTTTTATATATCTTTATTATATGTATGGTATGTATTTATTTATATGTATTGTATAAGTACCTGTAGTGTACTTTGAATACGAATAAAAATGCTTTTGACGTTTTTCAATAAATATTATGCATTTAAAACTGGGCTACTTACTTTGTTTGTTTAGTTTACTGGAGCTCTACCGATTCTCATGAAATATTAATGTTAATTTTGTTGAAAATATACGAGATACAATAATTGAACAGGCTCGAAGCAATAAACTAACCGTGTTATGTCACATCTCTCGACGACATCTCAACGCAGGTGTTGCTCCAAAAATAATACGTTTTTTATGTGTTTGGACACGTTTGAAATATTCATCAAATTGATTATTTGTACTCGTAGCTTTTTTACACAGTTATTATGAACACTGCAATATCACTCAAAGGCATATAGGTAAAGGCTGGTATATTTTTGACCCCCGACGATATTGGAGGTATATTATAAGTTTGACCTCCACCTCTGTCTGTCAAGTTAGCGCTCAAATGAGCTGATTTAAATCTGGTTTTTCTTTAACATTGAACCCCCCCGTTGGGTGCCATTAGTTCAGCGATGGACTGTTATTGATGATGAAAATGCACACGGTTCGAAAGTTAACCTCTCTAAAGTCGCTCAAAAAGAAGTGGCGGGAAAATTTTGGTTGGAATATCTGCTATTATTATTTCTTTTTTGTTTTCATTACCATAATGGACCACGTCGCTCAATAGCAGGCCACCATCCACTCAGTAAATTGCGAGGTATAATTTTTAGGTCTTTTTATTGTTTCTTAGTTCAACGTTACAATTTCCCCGCGGGTGGTGGTTTCACAAAAGCATGCTTCAGTAAATATAACCTGAGTTACAGGTTTTAATATTTTACCGTAAAATGGTTACAGGTTAAGGTTGATTTTATCGACCTCCCTGGAGCCCTGATGAATGCGGTGCTCTCTTAAGGAAGAGTTCCCAGGTTCGATTCCAGGTATCAGGGACAATAAAAGAAAAGAAAAGAAAGAAACATTTATTTTTTACATTGCGCCACACATTACAATATTCACAACACCACATATGTTATGTGTGGCACAACCTATAAAAAAGGTGCCAGCTTAGCATTGTGCTGCATGCGCCAGTGGGAGCATACAGCGCTGATTTTCAGTTGGCACCTTGTACCAGGTAACACCACGGAAATACGTAGCCATCCACTGACCACATTTTAAGCTTAGTTCAAAAAAAAAAAAACTAACTAAATAAATCCACAACTATAATAATAATAAATTAAAGTAACATATATTTATATAAACTTGAAAATAAAAACGTACATATATCATTAACTTATTAAGATACACGGTGTAATATAATAGTAATAAAATTAGTAAGTGGTAAAGTAAAGTTTACAGACTTTACTATACTTTACTTATTAGGATTTAATTAGGATATATAATTTCAGAATTTTCTACGGTCTGGTGAAAATGATGTAGCATTTCGGTAGGAAAATTATAAAGCGTAGCTATTGGGTTTAATGTAACGTTACTGTCATAGCCCTAACAGGTTAGCCCGTAACATCTTATACTGCATCGTCACTCACCAATAGATGAGATTGCAGTGGGCTTACTTTTATTAAAAACAGAAATAGTTAGTAGGTGTACTGCAGAGGCCTGCCGCGCCTGTTTGAAAGCGCTAATATCATAAGGGTAAAAGTAGATTAAACTATTTCATCGGTTGATAAGATACCTAGTGGAAATGGTTCCTACTCTACACATACGATCTGTCCAAAGCCAGGGTTTGTCAGCGAGTTAATTATAAAGAGATAAAGTTATGATCGTGTGTATGTTTACTAAGCGCCAGATAAAAATAGTAAAGCAAAGGTAACATTTAGAAAAATAGCAGTGCTTATTATTTTAGGGGCTCATTTATTTGGAACGGTCATATTCGCCAGATGACGTTGTGAATATAGATATCCCTACAATTATAAATGTGAATGTAAGTTTGTTTGTTACGCTTTCACGCGAAAACTTCTGAACCGATCTTCATGAAACTTTTTATAGGTATTAGAAATAATATAGTAAACTTTTCATTAAAAAAAAATTACGTAAAAAACTAAAAATCTCATATATAACTATAGGTGTAGACTATGTAGCAGTACGCTGCCTCCCAAAATTACGCGACCGAAGCCGCAGGGCATATCTAGTTAGATATAAAGTGACTGACGTCAAGAACATGTTTTGTGATGAAGACTACTTAATTGTCAACATCCATTCTACACCACATACTATTCATCAAATTCATCATATCAACCCATTACCGGCCCACTACACACACACTACAGATCACGGCTCTCCTCCCACAATGAGAAGGGGTTAAGGCCGTAGTCCACCACGCTGGCCCAGTGCGGATTGTTGGACTTCACTCACCTTTGAGAACATTATGGAGAACTCTCAGGTATGCAGGTTTCTTCACGATGTCTGCTTTCACCGTTGAAGCAAGTTTCATACTTATATTAGGTATTAATGCGAAAGTGTGTTTGTTTGTTTCTCCTTCTTTCACGCCTTAACTAAAAAACTACCAACTTGGTTTTTGGCATAAAGTTACTTAAAAAGATGGACGGACGCATTTTTTTTTTGTAAAGAATCCTTGCTATTATACCTACGTTATCGGTTTGGAGTGCGCGTAGTTTGCCAAGTACCTACTCACCTAAGTTACGAAACTGTTTTAACCATAAATATTATGTTACCTACTTGGTGATATGGATAGCTTAGTGATGATGAAGATCTACTGCTAAATAGTTATCACATCATGTTATTTATTGCAATTTGCTCATAATGAGTTTTGCAAACACAGCAAACCACGATCTTGCGCAATATCAGCTGAGGTAATAAAATCGATATAAAGTATTGTAAATTGCAGCCGCGAGAATTTGTTACAGGTTGGGTTTTAAAATGAAAACGGTTTGTTTAACTTGAAATAAATATACGAGTATGTGTAGTCAGCAAACATCGTGAATTGTATTGTAACGTTATGATAACACAGGTAATATTTTGCTTGAATCTTAATTTATATCGGGAAAGGTTGCAATTACTATTGTGTATCCTGATTGGTTATAATGTATTGGTGCGTTATGATAATAATGAAAAGAACGATTTAAATACCCAATACAATGTTTGTATTTCCATGTTAATTTATCTTTTATTTTTGCTATTCAGATGTTTATGTTTTATTTTTTCCACTATATATACTTAGTTTTCTGTTTGAAGAAGCTACAGTTATTATTCGTTATATTGAAGATATAATTCTCGACAATTGTATCGAGTTAAGAGAACTACAGATTCAATATTAAGTTTCATTTCAAAATAGCCATTCAAAATTTACCCATTCGGCTACTTAGAACTGATTGGTGCATTATACCTTCTAGGTTAACTTTACGTTTTTTGTTTTGTTATGTAAAGAACATAATCTTTTGGTTTTGAATCGTATTTCATAGGTTTTATTGCCTGATTCAAATAAACGGAAGATAAAAACATATGAAAGAAATACGTTTAACTCTCTTGCAGATTTATAGTGTTCCGCTACTATTAGTTTTCCTCCAGCCTGTTCATCTTCGCAGGCCAATGCAAAGGTCAACCACACAAGAGCCTTCGCTCCCGGTAGAGTTACGTGATGGAGATCTAGCAGCTTGGAAGATACCCAACCAGATTTTCTGTGATGAAATGGAGAGGAATCTTGACAGAACGTTTCTGATACTTCCGTGGTGGCATCACTACTGTCAGGTTACTACACTCTTTTCCTCTAACGGCATTACGCTAAGATTATAAAGTGAGTGAGGTGGATATTTTTTGGGGTTTCTTGGAGCTCGAGGCAGCCTGGTACGCGGTTCAGAGTAAACAATTTCATAAGATAGAAGAGGCTTATGAAAAAAGATAAAAATGAGAGAGAAAAGAGATGACGATAAGCTTGCATTAAAAATATCAAATACCTAGCAGATAAAAAAAATATTTAGTAATTCAATTAGACAGGCAACAAATCGGCGATGGCGTACATCTAAATTTGGATGTATAGAACCTGAGATTGTCTTTGACCGTTATAGGTACATATACTGTCACCTCTATACATATAAAGCAGAATATTGCAACTCCATTGGCACACATCTGACTTTGTAGGGAACAACAGCTGGCGATTCAAAAAATACTGTAAGAAAAGTCTTATTAATAAAATAAAGTGTTTTTAATTACAGGACTTTAAGGAAAAGAAAGCTAAACAACATCCGTGGACTGATAACTATTTGCCGATCCACAGAACTGTGTTAGACAAGTTACACCGGTTCAGACGGAGTCGTCCGAAACTCGGGAACGTTCACTCGAAGAGTTTGATGGGAAATATTTAAAGAACAATTATTGCTGAGGATACTTAACCTATTCAATAAAAAAAAAAAGTCTCTGTTCTGATCTTTTGCATAGATTACTAAGCTGTCCTATAATGTTTTTAAATGCTTGTAAAATTATAAGACATACTTTTTTCAACACTTAAAAAGTTATGTAAAGTTTACAGTTTAGTTACAAGAATCTTAAAAACAGATGGTATAAATATCTAAGGCGTTTTGACTTTAAATTACAGAAGACTGAAAACGTAGATGTAGGTATTACTAGTACAAATATAGTAACTAACAAATTACTGTTTATTATATTAACTAGCGGTCCGCCCCGGCTTAGCATGGGTACAATGTAGATACTAGTAGGGCATTTGCGAGTGATTAATAACACCAGTCCATAGTAGATTAATATAATTTATCTCGTAAGGTTTATTTAAATTCTTTATTGCACTTTAGAATAAGGTACAAAAGCGAACTGAATGCAATGAGGTATTTGTTCCAGTTTACCTGGTATTTGTGGAACATGTAATGTGTGTGTACAGTTTTGACTTTTTAAATTTTAGAAGAGAAAACTAAAAAAATTACCCTCTACGCACGTTTCGCTTCCTTCTAAATATATGCATGTTTACTGCATTTAACCATTTCTCTTAAAAAAAAAATTAAATTTAAACCTGTTTATTATAAATAAAAAATACATTATTGTTTAAATCTCAATTACATTACGATTTTGAATTTGAATTTTGAATTTGAATTTGAATTTTAAATTTGAATTTGAATTATATATTAATTATTATTTATTGTAAGGAAAAAAAACAAAAGAAATATTTCTATAATGTTAATTAATGGAATTAGGAGGAATGGTCTGGATTAACTTCCGCCTTGTAGTTTTTGCACGTACCCTGAAAGTAATAAAGTTTCAATTTGTTTTTGATTTGCTTCAGGTTTTTATTATCAATTTCTTCTAGTAAAGGTCTAGGTAATTTTTCTAAAACACTAGGCAGTAGGTACTCCTATACCCCCTTTCCATAAACATTATTAAATGTGGGTGTTCTAAGCAAAGGTAGGTAGGTTAAATGACGTTAGTTCATAGGTCTAGCATTCTTGTCTAATTTGCGAATGTAATTATGATACTGGGTTATTATTGCTAACTCCACTTTGTCATAAACAAACATTACATTACAATATTTAAAAAGCCCTTCGTAATTATTTTTATGTTTATATTTAATTTTCAATTGAACTATTGTTTACAGTCTTCAATCACTCTATCTATTGCTGAAAACTGCATTAAATAATTAAATAGTTCAAACAAACTAGAAAAACACGCTTTGTATAAAAACTAAACTAATTTCTTTCTTTTAGTTTATTCATAATAGCATTTTTTTTAGTTTTTCTTGATCTATTATTTTTATTAGAGCAAAATTAATCGGTAACCCATCCACCAATAAAGAGATAAAATATTTTTTTTTATTCAGTGTGCCCGTCTCTCGAAATGCAAGTTCTAATTATTATTTAAATCAGGCCATTAAAAAGTAATAGCTGACGCCCTCTACCATCTAGTAGCTTAATGTTTTCTGTGGAATTTGTTAGGTACGCGAACGTCATAGGTTTTTTTCATTTGGGTCTAGATGGCGCTGTAGTAATTAGTAAAAAATCTTATTTTTTATAGTGAAAATTGAAATAATCTTTTCAGATTAGTGTATTGTCATCGGTCCTCGATATGTCTACAAAGTTTGAAAGAAATCTGACCGTTTAAAGTGGGTCGAAATCGCGCCCAAAGAAGTCGGTTACCAACAAACATACAAGTGAAGCTAATATAAAGCGTGTAAAATAGCGCGAGCGACTTAGTTTTATAACATGTAAAAGAGATAGTTGTATACGAGTGCCACCGCGTGTTTAGCTCAGGTGTCTAATTATTGTGCTTTCATATAAATCCCGCTGAGTGTTTGTTTACAGATAACGCAGTAATCAATGATCCATTTTTACTATCATTATCTACTTATAGCTAGGAGTAAATACTTGGCCGTTTTTATTTTAGTTCTTGACACAATAAGTACCTACTGCAAATATTAATTATAACAAATTATTTGAAATCCATATAATGTTCTCCTATTATAATGTTAAGGATTACTTAAATGATTAAAGAGGTTGGGTGTGAATTGCTCTAACTGCATAGCGTAATATTAATTTACTGCGAGATGGTAATAACAAAAAAAAATACCCGGCTAAATTTTTTATGGGCGCATCTTAGACCAGAGCGCGTTTGGAACCATAGTAGCTTAAGGTTAGGTTAGTTGGCGAACGAAATTATCACCATCCCTTTACAATAATGTAAACCTATATGTATGAACGCTAAATAATACCTGTGATAGGCCGACATGAATTAAGAAATTATGAATTTGAATTAGAATTTATTCCTGGTAGCTACAATTTCTGAATTTTCTCTTGGTCTGGTCTGGTTGGAGGCTTCGGTCGTGGCAGAATTGGGGGCTCCCGCGCTGCAGCTTGAACCAAACCCCCCCCCCCCCCCATCAGCTAATACTTGATAAACACCATTGTCATCAGGTTGCTGCCCGTTCCGGCAGTTAAAGTTAGATACCTGTTATGGTATGAGTTTGTTGGAGTAGGTAACTTAAAAGATTTGAACCAGAATTTATATACGAAAGTACATAAAAATCTGTTAAGATTTGAACCAGAATTTATATACGAAAGTACATAAAAACCTGTTAAAAAATCCAATAGAATATGTTGTCTTATCCAAACTTAAATTATGTTTAATTTTGCTAGTAAGTAGTAAATTGCCTCGAAAGATTGGATTCCGTTAAACAATTATAGGTTTACTTACTTCATAACCGATGTTTAGTAAATACAACAATATGTATTCCCAACGAGTAAAATCGATAAGGTTTTTGGTTTCACACGTTTCATTACTCTGTCAGACGTTATGAAACTTTTAGAAATGGTAAGTAGTTTTCCTGTACCTAATTATAGCAAAATTATCATTTATTAAACCAAAAAAAGACAAACATAAGAGGATTTTTTATGGTTTTTAGAACTAAGTACGTGTGATGTCGCCCTCAGTATTATGCTGCAGTCAAAATTGTAGCAGCTTATTTATGTTAATAACTAGTTTCTAAATTCATCATCAGCAGCCTTACAACAGTGGATTAAAGTCCACCAGTGGACTGTAAGGCCCCTCACAATTGGCAGGCCTCAAGAGGCCTCTCCCAATCGGAGGGTTGCCCATAACCATCTGGTTATCAATCATCAGTGATCGCGTCAATCGTAGTAGTAGCACAGAGGACGCTGCTGCCCGTTCTCTATAATATTTCCTTAGTCGGCCCGTACGATACCTGCGGTAAGAGGATGAGTGGTGACAACTGGATTCTGATCTGCCGTCACCACACGACAAGGATTTACCAATGATGCCATTAAAGTCTCCAATTTCACACAGATCTTAATCACCATACATCTAACCGGTATTTCCTGCAAGAAGAAACACAAAGAGATATCATCAGAGAGCATCGAAAACATATTATATTACAAAGACTGCAACCACAAGCAGAATCCCACCCCGATACCGCTCTTGGGGAGTCCTCCGCCGAAGCAGCAGGAGTGCAAGATGTGCTGCACAATGTGCTGCGGAGACCAGTGCGTGGACAGCCACCAGGTGAAGCTAGGGAGGCAGGCGGGGATGGCCCAACTAGAACCAAAAGGCATCATGCCCATACAGCCAGACATTAAGCCCCCGAGAGAAAGAAGAAAGAAACAAAAATTCCCAGCACCAATCCAACCTCCACTACCAGGCAGGCGAGGTCTAGGTAGGTAAAAGTTGTAACATTACTTTACTCTGTTCAATTCGATTTTTTTCTCTTTATATTCCATTCAAACATTCGTTCACTGTAATGCACTCCCATTGAACGTAAGACAGTCAAAGTCACAGGGCATATTTAAAAATGCTGTTAAGGCTCTTTACCTCGCTCAGTAAAGACGACTATTATTTATTTACTTTAACTCATATTTAAGTATTTATGATATGATTTATTTATTTTTTTATATTTATCAATAGTATTATTGTATTGGTGTAGTCTGGTTTATGAATTTAGGTATCTATGTATGTTAATCCAACCTTTTAGTTTTTTTTGTTTTCTTAATCCCAAGGTCTGGCAGAGATCGCTATTTAGCGTTAAGGCCGCCTTTTGTATTCTACTTCATTCTTGAAGTGTAAAAAATATGTGATATTAATTGTAGTATCACGTATTATTCGGTAAGGATTAATTTCTGATAGGGAATCAAAAGTATAATATGCAAGGTGAAAAAAGTGTAGATCCCTCAATTTTGTCCGGGATATACTAATGAAATAAGTACAAAAACTCATGCAATGCATATTTTTCTAGGTCCTATTGCGTTCACGAGAGAGAACATCAAGAGTTTAATCTCCCAGGATGAGGATATCAGGAAGATATTGAAGGACCTAGTGAGGGTGACGATGCAGAAAGTGGATCTCATGCAACTGTTGAATAACAAACAGAATGTGGGCAACGTGAAGCAGGAACATGCCGCTGATGTTAGTGATTCCGAGAATGATCTGTGATTTATACGTGTAGTTTATCAGTGAAGGACAACAATTAAATAATACCAAACAATAAAAAAATACAGTTTAGTCAACCATAAACTAAAGAATTCTCTTTTAAACTCTCTCATTGCCTTAAGTCAGTGGTAGAGATCTATTATTATTGTATGTGTTTCTTGTTTTAATAACTAATATATTTGGTATTAATCAATCAATCAATAGCCTATAACAGTCCACTGCTGGACTAAAGGTTTGACCGTATTCACCACGGACCACACCTGGCACAGACGGGTTGGTGATCGCAGTATATGGTAGCCCGTATTCCGTCATTGGCATCGTACGTCATATGCGAGAAGAAGAGGATTAGTGGCAACTGTATTCTGATATGCTGTTACTAAAGATAAAGTCAAATGCTTATTTATTCAAATAGTGCCTATTTTAATAAATAAGTATTTATATATATATATAGATGGAAATTAAAAACCACCACTCAGACTCTTCATATTCATTTATTAATTAGTAATACTTAGATATAAGATGTTTTTGTTTTTTATTATAAGACACCCCAAACCACTGAAAAAGCACTAACACGACGCGTGTATAGCTTAATAAAATCAATCATTAAACAATTAACGCGACATTAGTGGAAATACCGCCATATATATACCATAACTCTTTTGATCCGTAGAACGCAGTACGCGCACAAATACAGCCAATACTTTTTTGAAATGTTAATATATTATCTGGAGCCTTTTTTTCGTGGGTAGACTTCTATTGCCGCTGCCCACTAAGTAGGGAACATCCCACACAAATAACCTTTTCAGTTCGCGCGGAACGATATATTCCACCAGGCTTAGGAAACAAATTAAATCTTTAAGTGATCTGTATTTTTAGACTTAATGATTTTCTTTTTATTGTCACCAAGCAGAGAGCCTACCTGATGGTATATAGAAAACCATCGTCTATAAACAGAGCAACACTTCGCAGGGCATGCAAACACACACAGAACACACCCTGAAAAGTGTTGCGCTGTGTCCATCAATGTGAGGCGTAAATGTCAAGTCTCATGTGCCTGTAATTACACCGCCACCCAGCATTACAACAATGCTGCTTAGCGGCAGAAATAAGCATGGTAGTAGTACTTCCCCGGACGAGCTCTGGCACAAAAAGCTGGTGGGCAGGTTGAGAAGCCCTTTGCTAACCTATAAGGGTATTGCAGTCATATTAAACCCATATCGCTTAGCGGCACGTCTTTGACGGTAAGAAAGCTAATCAGGGCCAAAGCCTCCCACCTGACTGGACTTAGCGTAACTTCCCAAATTGCCCTGCCGCTAATCGAACTCAGAACTTTCTTTTCAAAACCACATGCAAACTACTAAGTCGTTAGGATTCTATGATCTGGGTTCGACTTTGTCATATTTCGATAAATGAAGTAGTACGTGAGTATGCAACAAATAGTCAGTCAACCGATTCAGTTTAGCATGATTAACATGAGTTTCTAAAGTAGACACATCTCATAATCCTTAATGTTTCGACTGCTTATACTTGTTAATTTACCAAGCCGCCAATTGTACAACTCTACAAAGTTGAATTTATGTCGTTGTTGTATGTGTCTCTGAGTATGCAATAAAGTAATATGAAAAATTATGAAAACCACTGGACTTGATTGAGGATGCATCGCTGAGCATCTGTTTGGTGCGGAGTATAGGGATTGAAGAGTTTATGAAATACACCATACATATTCTCCTGCTTTTTTTAAGCTTAGTTAATTAAGCTTAGTTTTCATAATATATCATGGAATTCCGCAAAGTAACGCCTGCTTTCTGAGTCCAAGGCCGTGGGTTCGATTACCACAAGGAATGGCTGGATGTTTATCCATATAATATAAGTATTTATGTATACTATTCATAAAAATATTCATCATTCATCTTAGTACCCATAACACAAGCTACGCTTACTTTGGGGTTAGATGGCGATGTGTGTATTGTCGTAGTATGTTTATATTTATATTATTTGTTTATTCTATTTGTTGTATTGTTGTTGCTGCAGATTATTAAGGCAGTCTCAAATATATTTACGTCATAGACTATTAGGCTAAGTAGCTATAACTTCAAAAGTTTTAATTCAGGTAAAATGTTGCTTTAGAGGCGATCAAGCCGCTTAACGTTTCATTTAAAGTTATAATTCAATTTGTGGCTCCCTTCGAACGGAAAAATTAGAAGACCGGACTCCGCTCAGCAATTATCATCTTTAATACGGAGCAGCGAAACGGGATTCAAAATAAAAATAATTTTAATGGCTGAATTTCACACCGTTAAATATTTACAACTGTTAAAATAGTAGTAGTAGAGCATTGGATAGAAGCAGGCGTTACTTTGCGGAAATCCATGTTATATTATGAAAATTAAACTTAGTTTGCTATACTCCGCGAAAAGATATATGAATAATTGTAAAGTCCTTAAACAAAAAAAAAATTCATTGTAAAGTCGAAATCTCCGTCGACGAAGAGAACGTGCGTGGAGGGTACATTAGGGGGGGGGGGGGGGTTTGTCGACATGTCAATTCAAAGTCAAAGTCAAATATTTCTTTATTCAAATAGGCACATAGATGGCACTTTTGATGCGTTATTATATACAAAATGTGTACATAGCAGTGAGTAGTGATGGCGATAACTACAATCGTAAACTTAAAACTAAAGCTACGAGGGTTCCAATCGCGCCCTGGTCTAAGAAGAAGCCCACAACAAACTTAGCCGGGTGTTCTTTTTGTTATCACCATCTCACATTGTCATTAGAAAATATTTAAGAAGCAACCTGGTTAGAGCAATTGTTTACACCCAAGCTTTTTTATCGTTTACGTAATCCTTTATACTATAATAGGACTTTTCTATAAGCTTTCGCTTAATACAAACTTTGAACTTCTTTAGTGACATCCCCAAGATATCAACCGGTAATTTATTGTAAAATTGTATACAATTTCCTTTAAATGAATTGCTTATTTTGTGTAGTCTAGTGTACTGCACTGCAAGTTTATTTTTGCTTCTAACGTTCAAATTATTGCAGTCACATTTTCTTTTAAATTTTGATATATTTTTGTGAACATACATTAAATTTTCAAATATGTATTGGCTATAGAGTGTCATTATTTTAACATCTTTAAATTTATCTTTCAATGACTCTCTCGGACCCATTTTATAGATCGCACGAACAGCCTTCTTCTGCAGCACGAAAATAGTGCCAATATCAGCAGCATTACCCCATAGTAAAATTCCATATGACATAATGCTGTAAAAGTAACTAAAATAGACTAGCCTAGCAGTTTCTATGTCTGTCAGGTGGCGTATCTTCTTTACTGCATAGGCAGCAGAACTAAGCCTGTTCGATAAATTATTTACATGCGGGCCCCATTGAAGTTTAGCATCTAACGTTATTCCTAGAAATACTGTTGTATCCACCGGATTCAATTCCTCATTATTAAGTAGTATAGTGGTTTTTACATGTTTAACATTTGGTAATGTGAATTTTATGCACTTAGTTTTATTTTCATTTAAAACCAAATTATTAGCTTCAAACCATTGTACTACTTTAGCGAGATAGTTGTTTACATCGTCTAAAGCTAATTCACGTCTCTTAATTTTGAACATAAGTGATGTATCATCAGCAAACAATACTATCCCGTGATTGTCCTTAACAAGGTAAGGCAGGTCATTAATGTAAATAAGGAATAGAAAAGGTCCTAATATAGAACCCTGTGGAACACCAATTTTCACAAATGACCCATTAGACCGCTTTCCATTAACGTCTACCATTTGCACCCTATCACGCAAGTAGTAACTAATCAAGTCAAGAGCTACACCCTGAATTCCATAGTGGTGTAGTTTTCTGACTAACGTTTCATGTACAACACAATCAAACGCCTTAGACAAATCACAGAACACACCAAGTGCATCATGTGACTCCTCCCAAGCTTCAAATATATTATGTATTAGCTCAACACCAGCGTCGATAGTTGAGCGACCCCGTGTAAAACCAAATTGTTTAACGTGGAGTAAATCATACTTATGAAAATAGGAAAGTGACTGATTTAAAATAAGTTTTTCAAAAATTTTACTGAAAGTGGGCAGTACTGATATTGGTCTGAAGTTAGTGGGGTCAGAAGTACTACCCGATTTAAACAAAGGAACTATTTTACTATGTTTCATTAAGTCAGGAAACACACCACAATCTATACAGTTATTAAATATTAATGCTAAATCGGGTGCAACGATATCAATTAGTGATTTGAGAACTTCAACGGAAATGCCCCACAAGTCACTTGTTTTTTTATTATTTAATAATTTAAAGGCTTTAATAACGTCAGAGCCACTAACATGGCTGAATTTAAAAGCGTTTTTACACTCGGGCACGTTATTCTTCAATAGAGGGAGAGCAATATCTGGTGAAGAGTTCAATGATTTAGTGGTGGAGATAGGAATATTAGTAAAAAAGTTTTCAAAAGCAGTAGCCACCTCGAAATCAGATGATAAGTCTTTATTATCTACATTAAGTTTAAAGTTACTATGCCGCGGTGGTACTCTTCCCGTCTCCTCATTAATTATTTTCCAAGTAGTTTTGATTACGTTATTGCTATTTTTTATTTTATTCTGTATGTATCGGGACTTTTCCAAGAAGCAATCGCGTTTAAAACTACTGGAACATAATTTAACACAATCTCTAAACTCAGCATCAGTATTGTATTGACGTTCTGCATGACACATTGCACATGCATTACCATTTACCGAGCACATTGCTCGGTATAGTAATATTTAAAAAAACTGTCACAGTGCTGTAGAGGCCTATGCACAGCTGTGAGAGTACGTGGGAATTAATAAAAAAAATCATCGTAGAAATGGACTATTATAGTTGTTTCCAAAAGGTTTAAGTAGGTATCTAGTGGACAACTTACCGCTTGTTACAGTTTGAAACTGTTCAAAAGCTTTAAATGGATTTATTAAGTGAAAAACCTTACTTGTTATTAACCTAAGTTAACCGAAGCATAACTGTAAAATAAAACAACTAACTTGTTAACTAACTTGTGGTAATTTGCCTCGGCCAAAGCCTCCCACCAGACAGAATACAGAAATAAAACAGGGTTTCGTCAGTTACTCTATAAATAAAATAATCTCTACCCAAAATAGCATACGAATTAAATTGATGCAATTAAATAATTCCGCTTGATCCGCTTTTATTTATCAGAGTTTAAATGCACAAGTAAATAACACACTGGCTGTTCAAGCACGATCATTTAATCTGAAAAAATAGATAACTTTCATTAATGGTGAGGAAAGTTCCATAAATATAATCAATTTTTTTATTCCACTAAAAGTTGGCCTTTGACTGCAATCCTAACCTAACTAACTTGTTAGGGATATATAGGATAAGCCGCGTACAAACCGATTATTGGTATATATATACCAATAATCGGTTTGTACGCCGCTTCGTACCACCACGATAAATTACTTGCCGGTACGATTTTTCTGTAACCAATCAGGGTCTTATCATTCGAACCAAAAATAAACGAGTATCGCTTATTTTAAGGAAATAAATTCTTTCAACATGTAAGGTTAAAGTTGAAAATACGATAACATGGAGGTTTATTCTCGACGTAAGCAGGTTAACTTCATGCGGGTCGAATAATGGTCAGTGTCGGTGAACGTTTTCAACGTTTTCAAGATGGAAGCATCCGTTAAAAAAAACTGTACCTATCCGAAACATAATCATTCCAATAAAATTAAATCATACCAATGGACGTTCACTGCTGATAATCTCTTGTAGGGAGTTCCGAATTCTACGGCCTTGTGCCGCTCGGGTCTCGGGTCTCCCTCATTTTTTTTTTGTGATTTACAATTACTACAGTTAGATATTCTACAAACATTCTATCAAACCGAAGAACAGTTTGTTGATGGGATCGGCTCTCTTATAATATAACGTAGTTATATGTTTAGATGCTAAAACTATTTCGACTTATAAATAGGTAAGTAGAGAGTGTATAAAAACAAATGATGTTTTATGAATGGTTTCATGATAGAGCTGCAAATTGTTACTTTAATAGCATTTACAAGTCCCTCACAAAAAAATCGCTAAGCCTATATTTAGGACCCTTTTTAAAGAATTACTATCTACTGTGATTAAGGACACAAATGCATAGACATTTGTGTACCTAAACTCTGCAGGAAGGTCATTAAACAGACTGGGAACAAGGTAAATTGGGTTCCTCTACGGATCTCCGTATTCCTGATTTGATTACTCTACGCCTTCTTACGAGGCCTACAGTTAGCGACGACGTTTCGGAGCCATCAGTTATCTCTGGCAATATGCATTGTCCAAAGAGTTTAGTTTTTATGCCCTGAATGGATTTGGACGAATAAAAGCCATGAAGAAGATGTTATTATAAAAAGATTTATAAGAAACAGCAACGAGTGTTTCATTCATGATGGCTTAACTTGTTAAAATTACAAAAAGTAGAACAACTGTGTGGCAACGTGCAATATTTATAGTTTTATTGCATAACCGCTTACTTAGGTAAGTGGATTGAATTAATCTAAGAGTAGCCAAATTTATTTTTCGTTTATAAGTACCTACTCTATAAAACCCTCACGTTTATCTGAGATATAAAGACTTTTGAAACACTCTTTAAAATACCATTTTCATAACTATCATTTCTTTTGATTATTTCAATATTTTGTTATCCTTATAAAAAATCTAACGATTGACCACAATCCGGAGACAACCTTGCCTTGAAGATGCCTATCCAGCCGTGTTCTGAAGGGTTGTAGTCGACAAACCGACCGTTTGTTCACTACAACCCTTGTTGTTGTTTTTCAGTTCAAAGTCCTAGCCCATGCGTAAAAGAAAAGAATATGCAAGGGCCACAATTATTCAATTTTCGTTATCTTTGTGAAAAAAGAATGTTGAATTAATATATAGAATTAATAAAGAAATTAATAAACTAAAAGGAAACTCATTTAAAACTCACACTTTCCAGAACAACCAAATATTATACCAGAATAAGAAAACAATGTTAAATTCTCTATGGGATCTCCTTTTGTTTCTCTGGATTCTCCTCTTATGGGATTAAATTTTTTGATCATTAGTATTATTATTTTTATAACAGACACATACTGATAGAAACAAATCTCAATTATCAATCTCAGTCAGACAAAATATTACTTGATAATAAAAGAAAGCGTATCTAAATACCATAGGAATGATAAACCGCTCGTAGAGATAAAAAAAATACCTCATTACACAGACAGAAAAAAAGGTCTACTCATAAAACCCATATTTTTAGGTCAGGGGTTAAAAATAGAGACAGCTTAACAACTTTTTCTTTGTAGAAGATGTACAACAGTCGTTTAATAAATAAAAATACCACGACTTTTCACACATCGACATCTAGTGATCATCTTTGTGATGACTGATGAATATTTTTATAAATAATATAAATAAATACTTATGATATACAGATAAACACCCAGACACTGAAAAAATTTCATATTCATCACACAAACATTTTCCAGTTGTGGGAATCGAAGCCACGTCGTCCTAGAAATTAAACGATATTGTATTTGTAGCGGCTACAAATATGAACTTTTATCCCAAGGCATGCTCGTAGATTGTCGGTTGGGACGTAGAAATCCGGCGCATTGTCCAGCGATGTAAGTACCTGCCCCTAATGGACCACGGCAGACGAGTGATCGTTTGTAATGGTGAGGAACCATTTGAGCAACTGACAGATTATTACGTTGTGCTACGTGGAACAAATTTGTTTCATCAAGAGACTTCCAAATAGACGGATATACTCAATTTGACACATTTATATGTATGCCTTTTATCTTTAATGTTCAGAAAGAGTACAAAAAGAGTTGATAGAAATATATAATATGTAAAAAATATGGTCTATATCTACAGCATCTTATCCTAATCCTTCATAAGTCAGCAACGCAGAGGCTGGCTAAGTTTTGCAAATGTTAGTATACCTTCTAATTTGATATCTAAACTAGCGATCCCCCGCGACTTAATTCGCGTATGAGTCAACCTTAAATGCTAAACATATGCTGGCACGGAATTTTGTTAGAACTTTTAAAGAGGAACAGTTTCGTTTTGCTTAATTTTGGCTAAACTTTAACCGTTGTCAAATTTGTCACGTAACGGAAGCTCTCATAAGGAATAATTCTTCTCGTTTTTGCAATTGATTTATCGTTGATGACCCATTCCTATTGGTCGTAGCGTGATGTTAGCATACCGGGATGAATGGAATATCGAAAACAAAAAGTTTTTCCAATTCAAATCATTAGTTACTGAGATAAGCGTTCCACCAAACAAACTCTTCAGCTGTATAATATTAGTATAGATGCAATTTTAAAGGAAAAGGCGATTTTTAATTTGCTGATACTATATTCCTACATTTAAAGACTAGTGCTAATGCAAAGTGCAGTGTGATGGTTTGGTGATTCGCTAAAACTTTTGACACTCGTTACTAAGCAAACTCAGAAATTAGCTTCGGGCGCTACTGATTCATGCATTTAGTTGTTTAGGTTTCTGGTGTCTCATTCGACATTTCGAATACAAACTTAGCCAAACTTCTCGGATTCTGTTGCATTTGCAGACATTGGTGACACTGTTGTACATAAATAACTAAACCTCAAGGAACGTTTTAAATTCCTAGGTCCCTGTACATCCCTGAACTCCCAGTGTTCGTTGAGGGAAAATAAACTTAGCATGTATAAAGCCGATTTTCATAGCTATTCGGGGTCCTTTACTATAAGAGCTGTAACGCTGTGAAACATTCTTCCTTGCGAAATTCGAAGATCTAAATCTTTGGCGGTTTTTAAATCCCGTGTAAGGAAATATTATCTGTCGCTATAGTAACGATTGTCTGTTGTTATGTAATATAACTTAATTTCTTTTTGTAGGACGTGCTCGTTGCATGCTCGTTTGCAAAGTATATCTCTGTTTAAACGCGATAGTTTTCCACTAACTATACCATGTACTTGGTCCATCAATTATTACTATGAATAAACCGTGCAAAATTGGTCAAACAGGTCTGCATCAAAACAAGTAAAATGGAGTCGCCCTCATAAGCCTTACAACATCTTTGCGGTTTTCTGATAATCCCTACAGTTCCCGAAGCTCTATGCCCAATTGTTAATGTCTATAATAACGATATAATAACGATAATCACGATTTTTATCATCATTAAAAAGTTCTAATCTAGGAATAGTTATAATAATATAAAATTCAATACTAAATTGAGGCCCTGAAACCAGTCAAATTGAACAAATGGATTAAATGCAAAAACACGACAAACACAGCGTGTACAATTTGGCGGCTTTATCGGTATACCTATAGCGATTTCTTCAACGCCACCATTACACTTATAAAAGTAATAGCAAAGCGTCGCAAATAATGCCAATTAGTTCACAAATAGAACAAGGCTTTAAATTTGTTATTACTTGTGTTTGCATAATACCTTCTTACTTTCTGAACTGCTTAATTAGTTTGACTGAAACGAACTTCTGCAGAAGCAACGTGTC